>NW_024062686.1:1200000-1741266 GCF_006381635.1 Hibiscus syriacus | reverse complement strand
CGGCCTGAGGCGAAGCACCTCTGTGCTAGGTTTAGCACTTGTGCACAGCTGTCACAAGCAGGTAACAAGCACTATCATGCTTTACTCAACAAAATGAGCACCTCCGTGCTTTTAGTAAATGAACACGCACCTCTGTGCTATGATACCAAGTGTCACGGACTTAGCCTAGTTGGTTCGGTTTGCTAATCCGTTGTGGCACTCGAAAGGGATGCTTCCCACCAAGTCAGCCTTAATCTCGTAGATCTGATCAAGCATAAACAACATCGCGTTTAGATCTTTATAGCCACATGTCCTTCGACCAATAATCCGAGCCCGTTGGGCATAGATGCACCTCAACCCCCGACTTCTCCGAGAGAAAAATGTTTATTAATAAAGAAACATCGGGTTACAGAAGACTCACCCACACCACCGATTAGGCGTAGGGCGGCCCTCGACGGTGTTCACAAACACGTACCTTACCTGTGGATCAGCCCAACTCTGCCGACTGTCCACCCCCTACATATATGCAAAAACAAAATAACAGAAATGCTACCTATAGACGTTGAAATGCTCGAACAGGGGACAGTAAGTCATACCCCCACTCCCTACCTAAAACATTAAAATGCTTGAAAAGAAGACAAGCTTATTCTACCCTACCACTAGGCCCTATACATGATTGGCCTTGGCGTACCTACCCGGTTGTGGCCCCATAAAAGGGACGGTCACGACACAGGGCAGGGGACATGGTCAGCAGTCAAAAAACACATTTAATCATCTGAAATATCAGTAAGAAAGATCAATGGCACTAACTAAACATGGCATCATTTAGGGGAAATGAAAGCTCAAATAACATTGGTTGAAGATAACGATAATTAGACAATTATAGTGGTTTCAACCCGTGAGAAGATCTACAAGTTCACTATATGAATGTGCGGATAAATGAAGATTGCATGTGCCAAACAAGGGTTGAGCGAGGACCAAATAAGACGAAGATAAAACAAACAAAAAGGACCTTCCTTTCCCTCAACTTGCTCACAATATGTGCTATACACATAGCATAACATAACGATATAATAAGACTGTAGCCAGCCCAATGTGGCAGAAAAGGCATTACTTTGTTGCCGAGGCATTCATCAAACTATACTCCTACCCTGGTTCCTACAAAAGTTACAGATATTGTTAATGGTTGCTATATGCAGTAATGCAAAAGGATCTCTTTCTTTTTTTCTTTTTTCGACATCTGCAAAAATAAATTTACCTTCTGCATCTGGTGGAACCTTTGGAACTTGACTTTGTTGGAAAAGCCAAGAATTTTGGAATGATATGATGTCAGCACTATTTTCACAATCAGAATATGCCTTCAAAAAGTTCCCTACACCAATCAAGTAAGCCAACAATTTGAGACATATGTCAACAATGAGTGGACACAATCAAAATTTTAAGGTGGACACCAATAAAATTTTAAGATAGGTCTCTGTGGACCGAGGAGAAAGGGGCTCAACTGGAAGAGGATTGTACCATGAGAGAAGCAAGGAGATCAACCTCTTTCAAATATACAACATGATTCTAACAATGCAATGAAGTTGGATTTTCATGCGGATCCAAATGAATCATCTTTTCCACGGAGGTAAATCCTTGCCCGCTAGGCAAGAGGATATCAAGTTACAAATTCTGTTTCGGTAGCACATGTATTTCTATTACTATGAAATTCATAAATGAAGTAATTAATCATGGGTTACCATTATCTTGTTTGTAGTGACGAACCTTGAATGCATTCCTAAGAGAGAGAGAAAGGAATTTGTCAAAATTTTGGGGTCTTAAAGGGTCGTGGAAACACACAAGAACTCTTGAATGGAACTAGAAAAGAGACGTAACTTCAGTTCTTTCGAAAATGGTAATCTTTGGCGCAAGAAGAAGTGGTTGATACGATCATCATTAAAATGAGGATTTAACTGAAGAAATTCGAATTTCAAGGGGATCATATGCCTACCTCAAAATATATTTGGCTCCGCCACTGCTCATGCTGATTGGGGCAACAATTTAGATGTCTGAAGATTCACAACAGGTAATTGTGTGCATATTGGAAACTATCTAGTGACCCAGAGTTCGAAAAAATAAAAATTTCTCTCGATCAACTACGAAAGCCAAGTATAAAAGTATAAGTTATAACTGACGTAGTATCTAAAGTAATCGAAAGATGAGGGTTGTCAACCGACACAAGCTCCCATTTGTATGGGGTGATAACACTAGTGCAGTTATCAGCAGACCCGTTCCAAAAGACCGTTAACTCTGTGTTACTTTTTAAATGAGTATTATAAAATATTTTATAATAAGATGAAATTGTAAAATGTCAAAAACTTATTATATTGCGATTGTTTTCAAGAGAGTAAAGCATAACTCATACACGTTACCAAAAAAGGACAGTAAAAGAAAGAAAATTTCATGCACTTTGTGTTTCTAAGAGAGCATTAAAATCGTCCCTAGCCTTACGCAAACGAGGCGTTATGCAAGAGGCTGGCGAGGCAGGGTACGATGTGGGAGATGATGTAGAGAACCTGACATGCCTCGATGATGATGATTCGTGGGATTTCCTGCTTGTCGATCTTATTCGAGTAGAATCATTTTTCAAAACTCCTTTTACGTCCTTATTATCTAACACGAAAGCAGTCGAAACTTGTAAATCCGAATCCTTCCCGAGGTTTTTAATCAAATCCAATGGAAGATCAAAGTAGAGATTCATGGAGTCACAATCGTTAACATCAGGGTCTGGTATTATTGTTGATGAAGCCCAGGATCCGCATTCAAACTTTTCCAGTGAAACTGTTTTTGATATCACATTATCATTATTATTCTCCATCGTTGTTGCTTCTTTTCTAGGTCTTACTTGCTTGGCCTTGTTAAACCCCGGTAAGAACAAGCAAAGGGCACTGCATTTGAACTCAACTTCATTGCCATCCATCTCCTTACTGTCGTTTTGACAATTTTGATGACCGCCATCGTTAATTACATCGGGACTGGAGATTAAACTTCCATGCCGATGCTTCCTGTCCAGCCAAAGATCATCAACTTCATCCGATGCAGCACATGTTCTTCTTCCATCCCCACAAGACTTGCTTTTCAAGAACAAGCCGTTCTTCCAGGCAGATGCTTGGCTTTCGGTTTTCGAGTTAATCCGCGACGAAATCGAGCCGAATCGAGGGGAGGAAGCTGCAGAGTTGGGAAGGCTATAACTTAAGAACTTGTGCTTTGCGGAGAACAACGGAGGTGGCAACATCATGTTGAATCTTATTTCTCCCATGGATGAATCTCGCAATGAAATTGGATCAACAGTTATCTGTTTTTACTTTTGCAGGCTATCCTTCTTGACCAGGATTTTAGGCACTTCAATTGTGAAGTCAAGCTCATGTAGATCCTTGTAAATCTCATCGAGCTCTCGAGCAATTTCGTTTGTGGTGGGAACTATTTTGGAACTAGGAAGTGCCATTGAATTGAAAAGAGACCAACTGTGAGGATTGAAAAGAAACAAGGAAGGAGGATGAGACTGCCTTAGATTTGGACGTGGACCGCATATATGGAAGCCAAGGAGAGCAGCTCAATAAGTGATTTGCATGTCGCATGACTTGGGGAAGGAGAATATAGGGTGATGGTCAATACAAAATTCATTCATCTTTACTATAATCAACAATTGATGCGTGCCACCACCACCACTAAGGATTGACTTTGTTAGCTTTGCTAAATCAGAAAATGCTTGCACGTCCATAATAATTAAGAGGTGCTTTTTCTCTCAAATAACGTTTTTAAATCCATATCACATATAAAACCCATGGGTTTTTGTTTCCGGTTCCGTTTATTATACTATGTTTATTAATGAAATATTTTTATTTAAATTTAATTATACTATCAAGCACGAACCAATTTACCTCGGTGATTAAAAGAATTGTTATTGTTCCTAGAGATAACAGGTTCAAGCAATAGCAACTGCAGCAGGGTGATTGAGGATTAGTTGTCAAATGTTATGCTTTTTATAACATTTTCGGTTGGGCTCCTTCCCCATCGTACTTTAGCCTTAAATTAGGCTGCCGTCCCTACATTACCTAATTTAATATATCTCATATATATAAATAATCCCATGTGTATATATATTCTTGAAATTCCCCAGCCCTGAGAACTGAATGTTCCCAAGGAATATTTGTTTGTAGGAAAAAGGTAACCAGATGTAGAATTTAAAGGAACCGATTCCTTTTCCAAACAAGCTTGCTTTATGTGTTCCAACCTAAATATTTAGTATTTCAATGGAGGGAAAGAGTCACCTTGTCCAAAAGGTTGCTGCTCCAAGAGAAGATAGCTAAGAATATGGTAACACAAGGATGAAGCAAAACTATTCCTTCCCAACTGGAATTCCCTTTGAATAAGGCAAAGCCTATGACTAATGACTTGAACTACAAGCAACTCAATCTCTAATGCCAAGAATTCTCTTCTTCCCCCATTTATACCACGATTACAACTATCTCAATCAACACCACCAAAAAGAAACAACTTGTTGGAATGGAGGGTTTTATTTCAGACCGACAAGGGTCAGCAGAAATTGTGTTTTTCGATATAGAAACCACGATGCCAAATTGAGCCGGTCAAAGGTTCTGGGTGTTGGAGTTTGGTGCCATTGTAGTTTTCCGAGGAACCTTGTTGAGGTAGAGAGTTATAGTACCCTGATCAAGCCTAAGGACTTGTCTGCATTTGCATTGAGGTCCAGCCGATGTGATGGGATAACTAGAGATTCGATTGTGTTCGTATTAAGGAGGCAACTGCTGACATTGGTAGGCCTCCTCCTGTAGCTGTTGGCATCATTGATTCTCTAGGAGTTCTCAGTGACAAGTTCGGCAAGAGAGCTGGTAATATGAAGGTAAAAGTTTCGTAATAAACCTGTTCAAAATATTGCTCGATTCTAATCTCTCTTCATGCAGATGGCAAGATTGGCCACTTACTTTGGGTTTGGGCAGCAAAAACAAAGGAGCCTGGATGATGTTCGCATGAATCTAGAGGTTCTAAAGCAGCTCTTTTTGGTATGTTTCACAAACATCAATACTAAACTTCAACTTCATCTTGTAATCAAGTTATCAAAAGAGCAAATTCCTAGTATTTGAGTTTTTATGATGATAGGAATCAAGTCTCCCTAGCATATTGAATGGCAGTTGGAGGAGCTCCCCGACGATAACGACTTGGAGTAGAAGCGGTGCCGGAAAATCGACATGCAGGGAAGAAACCAGCAGGAAATCATCGTTCCCACCTTCAGTTGGATATCAAAGATCAGTTCCCTACACAAGGGGAAGTTTGGATATCAAATGTATAATTATGTCAATTTTGTTAATTGTCACATCAGTATTTTCGTTAATTATTAACGGTAGATGGCTTAATTGACAATAATTAATAATTAGGTAATTTGATTAACAAAATTGAAAGATCGATGGTAAAAGTAAAATGGCTAAATAGTTAAGTGGTCAATGGTATAATTTACCCTAAATATTATCCATTTAGTTTTAAAAATAATGAAATAATGAAAATATAATTGACGGAAATTGTTAATTGACGGAGCTCTTCCGTAACATCTCACTAATCCTTCAAAAAATGGTCGGATCATGGTGAAGAATGAAGGGTGAATGATATTTCGTACGATAGATCGTCTGTTCCAACTGAAGTATTAAAAATGTTGATCATTGAATAAGGAGAATGAAATATTCAATTACCCAGATCAACTTATTTCAGTGGTTAAAAGAATCGTTGTTGTTTCTAGAAGTTATGGGTTCGAGCACCAACGACTACATCATGATGATTAAGCGTTAATTGTCAAATGATTAAGAGTATTTAGAATAGATACTACTTTACCATCCAACCATTGAGTCGATCTTTAACCTTTCGAATAATATGATGGTAAGTCTTTGGTAACCCTTTTATGGAGTACAGGTACACCCAAAGTACTTATCGAACTCCGAGACCTCGACGAAATTACTCATTGCATTGATCTCGTCTCGACGAGTGCGGGACAAATTGTTGGAAATACAAAATGTTTGATTTTGCAAGACTAACCTTTTGGCCAGAGTGGAGGCAAAACTCATTTAAAATTTTCATGACGATCTCGATTTGGATCCGCAAAAAATAGATGGGAAATATCTGGCCCATGGCTGACCAAACAGATTGGTTTCCATTCCCCCTTCCTTACGCTCATTTGAATGGCTTGAGCTAGACGTTCCACGCATAACACGAACAAATAAGGAGATAGGGGATCCCCTCGACAAATACCTCTTGTAAGCTTGAAAGGAGTCAAGGTAGCCCCATTCCACAGAATTTGTGTGCAAACCGAAGAAACACAGCGCATTATCAAATTACGGAGCCAATCCGAAATGCCAATTTCCTTAAACGTGTCATCGATAAAACCCCTTAAGACAATCATACGCCTTTTCGAGATCAATTTGTTATAGTCATGAACCTTTCTTCCCTGATTTAATTCGCGTAGAATGTATAACTTGATGTGCAATGATGATATTCTCGGTTATTGATCGTCCAGGGACAAAGTTTGTTTGATTTTGAGAGATTCAATTATTGATAACGAACGTTCAAACACTCATGCAAATATTATATTTAAAATTGAAATCTCTAAAAATGATAATTATTTTTTTTAATCACCGAAATTATTTGATTTACGTTGGAACGTAATTTTCAAATATTTCTTTAAGTTGTTTTTTTAGCTTGTTAACAACTGAATTAATAAGCAAAATGGATTGATTTTTGAGAATGGAAATAATAGAATATCCGGGAAGAGAATATTATATGTGAAGTAGGAAATCTTGTTGTTGGAAGCATGGAAATTAGGGGTGTTTAATCGGTGAGTTCGGTTAACCGATCGAATCGGACTATTAAAAATTGTTAATTATTTTTTTCTTAATCGTTAACCGAACCGAATAAAGTTTAGTTAACTGATCAATTAACCGAATTAACTAAAATTTATAAATAATATATAAATATTACATATTATATATTTAATATTTTCGGTTAATTCGATTAAAACTGAAGTTTAAACACTCCTAATATATAAATAAATAATATATATAATATATTAAATATTAAAATTTCAGTTAATTAACAAATTTTGAACGAATTAATCGATAATCGAAGTTTTAAAAAATTATTAACCATTAACCGATCGAACTTAAAATTTATCGATCGATTAACTAGAAAAAACTTCGATTCCATCGATTCATTCAATTAAAACTGAATTTCGATGGCTTGCAACCCAAACAAGCAAGTCTTACTAATTTCTTTCTATTTAATGAAGAAAGAGAGCTCAAATACTATAATTATTGGCCAGCTATTTGCTACTTTGGGGGGTCATTGACCTCATATATTTATCCCAGAAAATCTTCGCATCTATTATGTTCAAGATCTTGAAGCTTTGTCACTGATATTAAGAAAATATTAGTGACATAGACAATGATGATATATGAAATGTATAAAACCTGACAAAGAAATTATATAATAATTTATGCACCAATCAATTTATATCGGTGTTTGTAGAAATAATTATGGTTTTTAAAGATAACATGTTCGAGCACTAGCGGTTATAATAGAGTGATTGATCATTCATTATCAAATGTATAAAACCTTTAAATTTTGATTTTACTCATCTATTTTCTATTGTTAATTATATTTTGTTCATCTGACCTAAAATCCTGGCTCCGTCCATGGTCTTTGGACATTAAGTTGAGCAGTGCCGGATCAAAAAATTTAAAAATGAGGTCTAAAATTTTAGTTTTATTTTCTTAAAAATAATGAGTATGCAAAAAAATTATTTTATCCCCCTTAACACATTAAGCTAAATTTAATTATTTTTTTCAAATAGGGACCAAGTGCATCCGTCACTTAAGTTGAGTGTGGGATACATGCAGACTCGTCCTTTTACATGTGTAGGAAGTGATATGTCATAGAATCCCAAAATTTTAAGGGCCCATACTTTAAAAAAACTGCTAATAGAAATTATTTTCCCAAAAAATTGCTACCGTTCCTTTATTAATTTTCATGATAAAATTTTAAAAATCTTTTAGTTTTCTCTTTTATATCTTAATAAATGAATTGTAATCTGTTCTTCCATAAAAAATAGTAATCATTTCTTCCTAAAACCCCATTAAAATCATGATTTCTAATGGAAAAAATATTTTAGGGGCCTCAATTTAAAATTTCGTTTTATTATAAAATAATTTACTAGTTTCATTTTAAAAAGTAACACAAGGCCTCCACATCTTTTGGGACATATTTAGATATATGTGATATGACATAGAGTCCATTGAGCTCATGTCGGAGCTTATGTGAGACCTTGGTCTTTTGGTGATGTTGGAGGTATACGAGTAGTTTGGCATAAGAACCAAGGTTTAATCGATTTTAGAACTAAATCGAGGCCCATTGTGTGTTTGGATGTTTACATATGCCACATAAGAGTTTATATTATGTTTGATAATTGTGACTTGCAACTAATGCAATATATTTCTTTAGGCGTTGACCATTTATTTACTAACGGTTTTCATCTTCGAATGGGACATTTTGATCTAAAATGAAACGTTGAGAACTAAAATACTCCAAAAAAAGAATAGAGGCAAAATGACTATTCAATCAAATGTTTGGGACATTTTTTGGTATTATGTCTATTTAAAACTCAATATTTATATTTTAATCTCAATATTAAGGTCAACCCAAAATTAAAAAAATTACTAGAAGTAAAGATTATATAACAAAAGAAATCCATTTTCAATTCATTGCTACTTGAATTTCTATTTTGAATAAAAGAATACATTAATTTATAAATAAATAAAAACCTTCTAATCAGGAGTGCATACATGTAAGATGTAACACGTGTCATGATCATATGTTAACATGTCTCACCTCTTGATTAGATAGTTAATTTATTAAATAAAATTAAAATTAAGACATAATTGATTAAATGTACAAGTATTAAAGATCAAATATGAAATTATATTAATTTGTTAATTGTCGTATAAGTATTTCCGTTAAATGTTAACGACATGTGGCTACATTAAAATCAATTAAATAGTTAAGTAATCACACTCATTCGATTTTAAAAATGGTGGTCATATTGACACTGAATTTATAGTTCGGTTATCATTCAAATAGTTTTCTCATGATATATTTGCTAGATTTATTAATTGGAGCTAATATAAAGTTGCTAGCTATCTAGCACTAACTAGCATCTCAAGAATATGATGGAATCCAAGACTTGAGCTAATTAAACTCCACCTATTCCTATTAAAGCATTATCAACCTCAAACTCGGCTACCCCTTTAATCCGACACCCCCTCCTATTCCTTTTAAAGCATCATCAACCTCAAAACCCCTTTAATCCGACACCCCCATCGCATTCTCCTTTCTTTACACCTTTATGTATAAATTAATTATTGTACTCATAAATATAAGATGCATGAACCTGAAAAATAATATTTTTCTTGGTTGATCTCTCGGTTTTAGGGTTTCGTCTTGACTTAATCCAGACTAATTCATGTTACATATTTGATTTTGGTAGGTGAATTTCTCAATAGAGATTTTCTGCATATAGAAAAACTCAAATTTGAAACCTTACTTAAGCGGTATCAAACTGCTTACAATTTAAACCAACCATTGTTGATAACCTGTAAAATAATTTAATTGATTAATTATATTGATGATTTTGATGGAAGATGATGATTTACAATAATTACCCTTTTTTATTTGGATGAAAAGTCTGAGAAAAGATAATTGAGAATGATAGTAGCTAGTGGTGAACTTTGGAAAATATTTAGGTTTTATTTGCTTTATTAAAAATAAATTACATTTTTAGAAAAATAATCTTTATTCTGTAAAAACTGAAAATTACTAATTGGTAAAGTTTTAAAAAAATTATTCATTATAAATATTGAATATAATGAATAATATTATTTATTATAAATTTAATATTATTCTTTTTCAAATATTAATTTTACTTTTATAAATAAAAAAATATCAAGACTAATATATTCTATTAAAATAAAATATTATAAAGGGTAATTACGCGGATGGTTCTTTATATATTTGGCTTGTTTCATTTTGGTCACCGCTAAAAAAACGATATTGGTCTCTTACATTATCAATCTATTTGATTTTAGTCTCTCGACTGTTAACTCTCGTTAACACATTAACACGAGCATCGAATAAGAGATTTAACTGAAGATAAACATCCTCAAAATTAGTGAACACTCTCCACACACAAAAAAAAATAGAAATTTTATGTCTCTGGTCTCCACGTCTCGATAAATGCCGAAATTGATAAGTTTTCCTTGCCATTGTTAGTTGATGGGTAGAAATATGCCCACGTCCAATCCTCGCATTAGGAATCTACAAACATCAACATTAAATTAAACTCGCAATAAAATAAAAATAACTACATGAAATATATCATAACTATATGATAATTATAATACCAAAAAAATAATATTATAATTATATGAAAAATATATTAATTAAACAAAAGATTAAATAATTATATTAAAAGTATATTAATTAGATACTATTATATATTAATGAAACTCAAAATAAAATATCTATACGAAAATTATAGTAAATATATATGAAAAATAAAACAACCACTTAAAATATATAGAAATGTACTAAATAAATGAAATATTAAATAACTAAACTATGCACGGACTAAGCTACTTTAATAGTTAAAGGCAAGGTCGTAGTTAGGGATGATAATTTAACCTGAATCCGACTATCGAATTATTTTAAAAAATCAGTTTTGGATCAGGTTGGATTTTTTAAGAGGTGAGATTGGGTCGGGTCGGGTTGGGGTGGATGGTGAAAAAACTCCGACTCCACTCGGCCCGAGGATAATAATGTAATTTCATTAAAAAATATTATTTTTAATTAAATTCTTATTTTATATCAGGTTGGGTCAAGTCGGATTTATACTCTAAAAAATCGAGTCTAATCATAGTCAAGTGGAGGATATATATTTTTCGGGTCAGGTCGGGTCAAGTGAAGGATATACAATTTTCGAATTAGGTCGGGTAGACCCAAAACACAACCCTAACCCGACCCGTTGTCATCCCTAATCATAGTTATGTAGGGTTGGAGGCCACTGTCTTCAAATTTTTTATCATTAAAAAATATATAGGGCAAAAGCATGTATTTAGACCTTCAAATTTTGATCTATTTTGATTTTACCCCTCATTTTGATTTAGTTTGATTTTGTTAGTCTCATTTTTTTATTTTGAGTTATACCTTGTCCTTTCAATTAGAATTCGAACTCTGTCTTTAGTTAAAGAGATGTTTGTTATCTGTAGAGGTCTCGGCTCAAATTGCATCACCATTTGGTCCTTATGGTTTTTGAGAAATAATTTCCTACATTAAAGGTTAGCTCAAATTGTATTATCAGAATTTAAATTATGGTTGCTAATGAGTGTTATTATAGTCATTTGAATATCACGATCGTATAATAATGATTTCGAACCACACCATTTACCATTATTTAACGGTCATTATTTCGATAGTAGACCGCTATTTAAATCCGTGCTCATTACCTTTCACCTAGAGCCATTGCAGAGGGCTGGGAAGTTTCGGCTGAGTGTTATCCCACCCATACCTTTGGTTACCTCACCCTAGGCAGTCGTAAAGCCGAATGTACGCAGATGGTCATCATATCATCGGATCTTACCACCGAGTGAATCCTCATATTGGATCTACCTTCTAGATGAAAGCTCTAGAAGTGGGTTAGGGCATGCAATTTACGTCGGACTCGGGTCTCCATCGGGTCATAATCGAGAGCAATTCCAATTCACTTATTAGAGAGATCCAAGAACATAACATTGACTACTCGTATATTTTTATTTTTATAATCGGGGCTCCATCATATATTTCTGTTTTTATAGTTTTTATACTTTTAAACAAATTTAAATATATTATTCTTTACTTTTAAATATTTTATTTTTAATTTAATATTTATACAAATCAATTACTACTGTAATGATGGTGATCAGCTGCAGATGCACTAATGGATGAGGGTGGGCACATGTTTACTCTGAAATTCGAATTTTGTTTATGATTAATCACTTATTTTATTGATAATGCCCCCTGAAATTTTATGATCCATTTTATCAATGATTTCATCCTAAACTTTATTTATGCTTACCTTATCTAAAAAAATTATACAATTATTAATATATATATATATATATATTTCACACTCAAAATATATTTTTAGATAGTTCAGTGATGGTGATTTTCTTTGAATCTTTGTGGCATTAATAATTGATAGGATGAATATGTAGTGGAAGTAGTGATGATTGTAGCAGTAAAAGGGGGAAACCATTGAAAAAGAAGTGAAATGGGAATCCATATACAAGTGTGTGCTGATATGATGTCAAGCTCAGAACTTTAGCCATTTGCATCACCATCCACTTCTATTTATATATATATAATTAATGCAACTGCACCCACTACCATATATGACGCAAGACGCTTTCTTTCTTCTTCTTTTTCTTCCTCTAAAGCTCAAGAAGCAACCATTGGCTCGGCTTTAGAGGTCTTGGAGGTGGTCGGAGAGGCGTGGGCATGGCGGTCTTCTCTCTTTGAAGCTGCTGCAATTTCGTCCTTGTTCATCTGCTTTTCTCTGCACTCGAGACTACAAAACGCTGTATCCCCCCTGCAAAAAAGAAACAAAACGAAGCCACTGAAAAGGATTCAAACTAGGGGGGGGGGGGGAGGAAGAAAAGATGATGTGAAAAGAGTACAAAAATACCTATACATATATATGTCACGACCAGAAGCTAAGCGGCGATCACAAAGCCAACAAGATTGCAAAAAAGGAGATGCGGCTGTGGCACTACCGTCGACTACGTGGTTAGTAGAAGCCGATCTTTGCGAAGATGGGTTTTTGGAAAACACCGTGGCCGAGAAACGTTGATCGGAACGGGAGTTACCGTCGTGGAATTCAAGGTGGGGAGGGGGAGGATCGGATACGATTGGGTGTCGGTCCACGACTTCCTCCACGTCGGAGGCATCGACGACGGGGATCCCCGTCATGCTCGTCGTTCTCTTGATCGGCTGGCGTGTACGTTTTCCGAGCAACATAGTGTGTTATATACTTATATTTTTTTTTCTCTGTTCCTTTCTCGAGGGATTTGTGAAGAGAAAGAAAGGAAAAGGGAGTGGAAATGGAAGATAGTGAAGGGGGAAGAGAGCAGATAAATTAAATGACAAGGAAGAGAGAGAGAGACAGAATCTGGGCCGTTACTTGCGGGGACAGGGTCTCAAAGAAGTCCACCTCACGCTTTATTTATTGGTTTATTTATTTATATACTTATTAGCGTCCCTAAATAATTCGAGTCGAGCTTGAAAATTATTAAGTTCGAAAATTTACGAGTTTAAAATTTTTAAGTTCTACTCGAAACTCGAAATCATGAATTAAAGCTCGAAATGAAAAATAATCTTAAACTTAATTTGATTGAAACTCAAACTCAAATTAGAATTTGAACCTTAAATATATGAAAACTTTATACTGTATTTTTTGAAAGAATCAACACATAAATGTTAATATTATTAATAATTTAATTTTTTAAAAATAAAATTTTAATGTATTATATTTTTGAGTTATTTGTGAGTTTTTCCAATCGAGTATCAAATAGTTCGTTTCGGCTCATTAATAACTCGATTCGAGTTCAAGATCGAGTCGAGTCCATTCGATTTGAATATCTATCGAGTTTTGATCGAGTCGATTTCGAGTAACTCATGATATGTCTCATCTCATTTACCGTCTGTAACTCTCCCTTCTGGATGTAGCAATGGACCGGACTTTTATTTTCTTCATCTGAATCAATAAACCGGGGTTTATTATAATGAACACACTATAAACTGTTTTTACTATTCAATATTGTAATGGTAAACTTAGTTAAAATTAGAACTGAAAATGTGTTATGTAAATTGTAGAGTGGGGAGTTGGAGCTGGGAGTTTGCTTGGGCGATATATCGCCTTAAGGGTAACTCTTTGCTCACAACTACTTTGAAAATTGTGTGGAATTTGTTTATTTATTATGTGTAGAAGGAGAGAAATTTACGGATCTTTCAACAAAAATCCCTGCGGGAGGAGGTAAGGATGTAAACGAGCCGAGTTGAGCTCCAGTACCGTTGAATTCGACTCGATTTGAAAACTTAAAAACGGAGCTCAGCTCGGCTTGAAAACTCGTGAGCCTAATATTTTTAATCTCGGTTCGAGCTCGAAACCATGAATTGAAGCTTTTAAAATCTCGAAAAAGCTCGAAATAAAAAAAATCTTAAACTTAACTCGATTGAAGCTCAAACTTGAACTCCAATTTGAACATTAAATAAATGAAAACCTTATACTACATATTTTTTAAAATCAACACATAAATGCTAATATTTTTAATAATTTATTTTTTTTAAAAAAACTAATATATTATATTTTCAAGTTGATCGTGAGCTTTTCGAGTCGAGCATCAAGTAACTTATTTCGGCTCGTTGAAAATTTGAGTCGAGTCCATTCGAATTGAGTATTTATCGAACTTTGATCGAGTCAATATCAAATAGCTCAATATTTGTCTCATCTTATTTTTTGCCCTAACAATAAGAGGTAGAGTTGTTGGACTGCCCATAAGTAAAGAGAATCCAGTTAATAAATCGTATAGAGTGGAATCTTGTTTAGGGCTTGTTTTTCTTTTTTGTGGTTTTGATTATGTTTTGGTTGTATGAATTCTTGAGGTTTTTTCCTGAATAAATAAAATTCATTTATCCAAAAAAATCATTTATTATTATTTTTTGGGTAAACTAAATAAATGGTCATGAAACTTTTAGGGGTCTTGCATTTTGATCATTCAATTTTTAAAACTTGTAATATAGCCACCAAACTTTTAATTCATTTTCAATAAGGTCCCTGACGTTACCTTCCGTTAGTTTTATCTGACATAGCACATTATTGTTCTTTTTTAGCTTAATAAAATAATCCTTTTAACCCATTTTAACTCAATAAAAAATTCTCCTCACCCAAAATTGAATAAAAATCCTAAAAATCAAATTACATTCTCTCTTATTCTCTTTGTTTGATAAACAATCGAAACTAGATTAAGTCAAAATTCATTGGATGGTTGTATCATTAATCATTTCTTTATTTTGGTGCGAGCAACTTACCATGAATCCATTGATTTATGTTGCTTCCGTTTTGGCTGTCGGGTTGGCTGTCGGGCTTGCTTCTATTAGACATGGAGTTGATCAAGGTATTGTTACAGGCTAAGTTGTAAAAGGTATCGCGAGAAAACCTGAGGAAAAATACGTGGTAAACAATGAAAGAAACTCATATATTCTACTCTTTAAAGTTCTTTTTCTAATAAAGAAATAAAATTATAAAAAGCACCCATAAGAGGAAAAAGAATACGAGGAAACTTACTCAAACTTTCACCCAAGTTCTGTTCTAATTAAGAATACGAGACCTGACAAATATTAGAGAAAATAGTGCAAGTAAAAGGGTTTGTACCCTGAAGGCTTGAAGCAAAAGCCAAGATCAGTTGGGGTATACAGCTACCTTGCCTTGGGTAGGAACTTGAAAACCTAGAAATTGAACCGATATAGCCAGCTATCGTTAAAATAAGGGCGATTATACGACGTCATTTGGGAATGCTTTTTTTATTTTATTTTATGAAGCTGAAAAATAACAGTAACGTGCCACGTCAGATAAAACTAACGGGAGGTAAATTAGGGACTTTATTGAAAATGAACCAAAAGTTCAATGATTATATTACAAGTTTTAAAAGTTGGGAGATGAAAATGCAAGCGTTATAAAAGTTCGGTGACCATTTATGTAGTTTACCTTTTTTTGGTAAAAGTATTTTTTTAATTAATTACTGGTTTCTGATCTATTGATCAACTAATCCAGTTCGGGTACTGCAAAGGCGAGTGCGACCCTCCCAACCCGATTTACTCCTATTCACAATTGTTAAGATTTAAACCTATGACCTTACTTAAAGACTTAATGCCGCATCGAGCTATATACATTGTCAGTTGGGGAACTTCTAGAAGTGTAGCCGTCTCATTCTCACAAATGATCAGTGGGGACTGGAGATAGCCTTCAATATTTTTCGTTGATATTTACAAGATAACATATTTATTTGAAGTATTGAGATTTTTTTCAGAGAAAATTGTTCTCACTGAACAACCACCTCATTATTCAATTAATTTGGCCGGTCAAACTGAGATGCTATAATATATTTTAATATATAAATTATTGTCTTCTGTTAAAATAAGAAATGTAGAAAAGAGAAAAAATAATAATATGTTATACTTTTATATACACACATTTATCTATCACTTACATTAGGTGTTGTATCATTCGAGTCATCTATGTCAGCTGCGGAGATGGACTTAGGTGGGACTAGTAGGGTTGGTCATTTCTCTCTAAAAATTTAAAATTATTATATATTTATTTTTTATTAAAAAGTTGTTTTCGCCCCTTAAAATTCTATAAGTTCAAGTTCACTTCTAACATAAAATATTACGTCTGTCACTGGTCAGGTGCGGTAGACCAATAATTTAGCCAATATACCTCGAGATGCTGGTAAGTATTCTAGAAAGACAATTCAATATCTTTTATTGAAAGTGACTAATTCTTCACGCTTACGTAGATGACTAATTCTTCTTTTACATAGGTGCCTTCCGGTAATTGAAGCAAGCATTTTATGTTTAGCTTTTATAACACATTTTGAGTTGGGATGAGAATGTTTCCCCATGAACACAAAACGTGAAGTAAAAAGGATTTGGTTAAAAGAGGGTTTCGGATCGATGTCATCACCGATCAGAAAAATGTGATCGGAGAGATTAAAGTGTGGATTAAAAGAGAGGTTGAGAGAATTCAAAAATCGAATCGGTATTGTCTAAATTTTAAGGGATCAAATTAGAAATTAATCATATTTACTGGACAACGACATTGCTTATAGTTCATAGCATTGAATTTATGAAAAATGTTCAAGGCATTTATTTCACCCCGTCTGTTCCTGGAAACAGCCTGTTAAAGACTTTTTTTACAAAAGTTATTGAACCCTGCAAATGTTCCAGATCATAGTACCGAATAGGCACTGCAAATTGTTAAACCACTGTTTTATCATAAATGCTAACCCGTCTCAGCCTACATGAAATGATAGAAGAAACTTCACAAAAAAAAAAAAGAAACTACCATATCGTCAAAGAAAAAAACGATGAGAATCGCCGTGAAACGGGGACGCATGCGGAACAAAAGCCTAAGGAACAACATGGCTCATGACCGTCCCCGAATTCGATCAGCCGTATCCTCTCACCGTGACACGTCTCCGGTATGTACCCCGGCCGTCCTCGTACCGTCCCCATGCCCGAAACGCATCGGGTACTTGAGACGGACACCTTTGCCAGCCCCGTGCTTCATAGCATACTTGATTGACAACTAAGCATTCTGACCATGGAATCAGCCAATAATAATAGAAGCACCAATGTTGTCTCTATTAGCATGTTTGTTTCATGCTTCAAGTAGTTTCACTAACCGCCATTGATCCCCCACCCCATCCCACACCTCGTACGTGCATATTATTCAGGATAAAAAATGCTAAAAAGGTGAAGTGTAGTAGACGTGGACCCTAAGCGCCTATAAAGATGATATAAATAGGTAGCACTGGGCAGAGTGGCAGACAATCGAATTAAACCGATTTAATGCTGATAGTGACGCTATAACACCATTACGAATTTGGAACTAAGCCATTTTAGAAAAGGCCATAAACAAGTTATGGATAACATTATACTTGGGTTCCTCTGCATTATCATTCAAGTCAAAGGACTGGCCCCCAAGCACAGCTGGAATAGAACACTGCATTGAGGATTACTACTGTAAGACAAAATTTGCTGGTTTTCCCAATTAATTAGTCGGTAGTTTTAACAAAAACACCATTAAGGATGTCTTTACCTAAATATAACCTATACAAAATTACAGTAGAATCAGCTACCATAGAATAGGGGAGAAAATATATCTGGGGGTTTTTATGCAAAGACAAGAGACACAAAAGATGGTGTTTTAGAGATAAAAACCACCACCATAGGATATCAAAGGATGTAAATGGAAAATAATACATAGTAGCTACAAGAGCCGGGAAATTACATGAAGAAACAAAGATCTCAACAGGAATAAAATCCAGCCACAATTTTCCGAAAATGTACAAGGAGCTCAATAAAGCTTGATTTTCAACCCAAAAAAAATGCATTGAATAACAAAGAATCAAAAATACTGACAGTACTTATTAATGCTAACATGCCCTACACAAGTCCATGTCTAACACTCAACAGCCAGTAGCATCTCTGGGGTGAAAAAGACTTCACAGCTGATTATCTACCAAATCTTTGGTTAAGCCCATGTTTTTACCTCAAACTTCAACCTAGGCTTCATACAACAAAATTTTACCTCTGCAGTAAGATTGTCGACACAGCCTTACTCTATTTATGTGATTGAATAATGAGGTATGGGCCAAAAGAAAATAAGCTACTGTCTAAATACATAACCATGGAGTATTGACCAAAAAACAATCTAGCTGGCAGAATACACCCGTGGTTTCATGCATGCAGATAGAAATAGAAAAAGTTTTCATCATCATTGTATAGATCTTAGTAAATTAGTTTATGGAAACTGGATAATGTGAGCACCTAATTTCATGGAAAAAACACTTTAAGATAAAAACATTCAAACATTCAGAATGCAGAACTGCGTATCAAGTGACTAATGGAGAAGAAACATCATGAAATATGCATAAACGAAAAGAGAAAAAAAAAGGAGGAAGAAACTTTGTACGCTCTGGAAAATCCGATTATATAGAAGATGCTAGATTATTTTTGAGAAACATTAACCATTCAATTCATCCTTGATTAGTTAAGCAAAACTGGTACAAATGTATCTCAACTGATATCACTGAGCTTGAAGTTGAGTATGATAATTAAGATAACTTTTGACAAAGTAAAGTAGCTTAATCGAGCAAGCCCAAGCAATTTGATGTTTATATGCTAGAGCTTAAAACGAAACCCAAGTGGGCTCGAGCCAAGCTTACAAGATGTGCACAAGCTTCTCGAGTGTGCTCGGCTTGATTACACCCCTACCCATATTACTAAGGGTGGTAATTTAGGTGACAGAAAGCAGGACCAGAGCACTACCTCATTTATTAGATTGATAACCAAAAAATAAAATTATCAGGGACAACACAAAGTTATACATATGATTAAATCCTACATTCAGCTCCTAAAATAAAAATGGACAAAATTCAAATGATAAACAAAGTGATTAAATGCCCAACCATTCAGGGAAAAAGAAGATACCTCAACCATGAGAACACCGGGCATTATAGGCCTCTCAGGGAAGTGTCCAGGAAAGAAGTTATCATTTATGGTCACATTCTTTATACCAACAGCCGATACCCCTGGATTATACTCTATTACTCTATCCACCAACAAAAAGGGGAACCTACAAACCCAAAAAACCAGTTAAAATGTATCGGAAACAAGCAAAAGAAAAGCTTATAAAATAATAAATTAACACGGGATAATTTTCTCACCTGTGTGGCAATACCTCTCTAATTTTGTTAATGTCCATCACACTACGATAAGCTGGGAACCCTGAGAAGTCACGGGAAAAAGAGAAACAAACCCAGATTTCAAAAGAGTGAAAATTGAGTGTAAAAACAAAAATGAAAAGTACTTGTCTCAATGGGGGTCTCCTTATCTGTGCTGCTGGATGCATCTAAAGAGCCAAGTAGGGGTGAGTTGGAGCGGCGAGTGAGCTTCAGAGAGGACGATCCGGGCAAAGGAAGAGAAGGGGAAGGAAGAAGCCGGAAGTGCCTTCCGCGTTGACTCAATGAGCCTTGGATGAAAGACACGAGCGAGTTGGAAGCGACTGCCATTGGTGCAGAGATGCAGAGAAGCGGGTAGCAGCAGAGATTTCGAGTTGAAGCAAGTCGGAACTGAAGAACGCTTTGGTTTGACCATGTTGTTTAAACAAATAAAAAATAAAATAATTTCATTATTTTTATTTTAATTAATTTTATAATTGATATTAGGGTAAATTAAGTCGTTAGTTTTAATTAGTTCTAGTATTTAAACTTTTATTTTTTTTAAAAAATCATACTTGAAGTTCAGTTTTAGTATTCGTTTGGGAGGGTTTTATTATGTTGTCATGTTGATAAAAGAAGAATAATACCATACCACATGAATTGGTGAATTGAGTCGAATTAATGGTTTATTTATAGGGTTGAGGGTTCAATTGAATCTAATCGAGTAAAAAAAATTTTAAGTTGAAGAGTTCTATTTTATATCTCAAAATTTATTTAAAAAAAATTTTGAGTCGCATTGTTCGAGTTTATATTTAAATATAATTATAAATATTTATAATATTATGATATTATTTGATTTTAATTTAAATAATTTTTTATAATCATTTACAATCCGGCAGGTGTCCATCCTAAGCGAGTGTACATTTATATAAAATCCCAACTTTCCCTCTTATAGTAAGTATTAAATCCTCCGAAGCAATTGGCGGCAATGTCTCCTCCTTTCAAACAGATAAAAGAAAAAAATTCATTTAATTATTTTCCAGAACAAAATTTAAGAAAATTTGATGAAAAAAAACTTCCACGCTTAATGAACTCAAACACCCAGAATTTATTGTGTATCGTCATGAATCTCTGTCATTTGACGGTTTAAGAGTATTGAAAATTGACAGTAATTTTCCAAGTAACCTAATGAATGCAAGCCAACTCGGGGATGATGAAGATCGCTTGCACCACCAGACTGCCCACTCTCCTGAAAACTCCGTCAAAAATGACAAGAAAAAGAAGGTATCTATTATACTTTTTGATCATTTTGTGCATGGCTAAACAATCGTTTCTATATTTGATTTGATCTGTTTAATTCTGCAATGGGTTCAAGTTCAATATTGCAAAGATTTTTTCTTCTAAGAGACGAGGTAGAGGAGGCTCAAACGACGATTCTGCGTCACCGGATTGTGATGCAATTTCTGCCGGTATCACCCTTATCCGACTATCAATTTTCCTTTTCTTTTTCGGTTTTTTTGAAGTATTTTATGGGCCATATTTGGTAGATTTGGAGAAGAAGATTAAGATTGCACCGACGAGCAAGGACTTTTTGGAAGCCTCTTCTTGAATAAGAAGAAATTTCTTAGGTATGATTAGTGTATGAGGTGCAATTGATCCTAATTTCATCTGAGGATGTGGTTATGAAATTTTTCATATATGATATATAAAATAAATATATTTGGAGAATAATGAATCCTCTGAAGAAGGAGAATAACATTTCTTTATATCGCCGTGACCACTTAATGAATTCTGTTTTTTTTATACATTTGGAGGGTAGATTTTGAAAATAATGTCTATACTTGTATTTAGAAATGTGTTAGACATGAGTACATAAGAAAAATGAAACGTTGAAGAAACATAGACGATAATAGTGCTCGACAACTGAGGTTGTAAATGAGACGAGATAGATTACGAGTTACTCGAGATCGACTCGGTCAAAGCTCGATAAACACTTGATTTGAATGGACTCGATTCGAGTTCTTAACGAGCCGAAACGAACTACTTGATATTCGACTCGGAAAACTCGTGAGCAGTTCGAAAATATAATATATTAAGATTTTTTTTTAATAAAATAAATTATTAATAATATTAACATTTATGTGTTGATTTTTTTTAAATGTAGTATAAGGTTTTTTATGTATTTAAGGTTCGAGTTCGAGTTTGAGGATTTAATTGAGTTAAGTTTTAAGATTTTTTTTTCTTTTAGAGCATTTTCGAGCTTTTACGAGCTCCAATTCATAATTTTGACTTCGAGTCGAGCTTGAAAATTTTAAACTTGTGAGTTTTCGAGTCGAAATGAGCTCAACAATACTCGAGCTTGACTAACTGTTTACAGCCCTATTGACAGCTTTCATTTCTTGTGCCATCGTCAAGGAGACTAAGTTGTTATCTAGTATAAAACTTTGGTAGCTTACCTAACAACAAATAGTTTGATTTATAAGCTAGATATTAGAAATTTAGATGGGGAAAATCTTAATGGATCAGTGGAAGTACCAGTTCTGATGCTGACCCTTTGGCCTTTATCATTGACAAAGTTGACAGTATTAGAATATAGAATTGGGAGAGGAAAAACGAAGAAAAAAAATAATGTACATCTTGTTGCTAATTCCTATCTACTTTCAGAAAGAAGGGGAAGTGGTGGGTTGCTCGAAGGGCTGAATCTCTCGAATTTCGAGTGTTCCATGGCTTCAGTGACTGAGATTCGAGATTTTCGGTATGGATTCCATGTTGTGGTTTGAAGTTGTTATTTTACATTGATTAGGCCTGTGTTACATCTTACAGCAGGAAAATCCCATTATTGAGCTTGCAGGATATTTGTTGCAACCTGGAATGTGGGAGGGAAGATACCCAACAGTGACATGAACCTGGAAGATTTCTTTCTAAGGGAGGGCTCTGCAGATATATATGTTTGTGGGTATGATTTACTCGGAATTTTGTTATTTTTTCAGTTTCTGGTCTATTTTGGCATTGCTTAATATCACATGAACACAAGTTTAAGATCGATTATACAGAGATTAACTTGGAGATACGATACCATTAGCAAGATGATAAGAAAGATTGTGTCAATTTGTCATGAGTTGCTTGATTTTGTTTCCCAGATTCATACTGATTTCTGGTTTCTTCAATGAGAGTTTTTGGAGTTTGTTTACAATTAGAATATTGATTTCCCAGGTTTCAAGAAATTGTTCCACTCAATGCTGGAAACGTTATAGGAAGTGAAGACAATGAACCGGCTACAAAATGGCTGGCTCTTATAAACCAAGCACTTAACAAGCCGCGTCACGGTCCCAAGCACACGTCTGCGGACACTTGCAATGATTCAAAAAGCACCAATACTGATGCCTGCAAGGAATTGAAATCACTTACCAATCCTCACATTTTCGATAAACAAGTGCTCAAAATCCTTAGTAAGAACTTCAGGGCCGGGAGTAGCCTTCTCAAGACTTGCAACTGCCCTGTTGATTACACGCATTGGGAGAACACAAGGCAAAGGGCCGTTCGGGGTTTAGCAAATGATCAAGATCTTAGTCCCTTACCTGTGGGTTACAATACGAGTATCAGAGAGTTGGTTGCCCTCTCTGAGATGTTCCCACTTTGTTCAACTGAAGAAATGAGTTACCGCCTTATCACTGACAAGCAGATGGTCGGACTTTTCCTCTCGATATGGGCTCGGAAGGAGTCGATGCCATACATCGGTCATGTCAGATTGTCCTCTGTGGGAAGAGGAATAATGAAACGCCTTGGCAACAAGGTTAGCGTCTAAATGATGATGATTCGATCTTCTCAGTTTTATTATATGATCAATTATATTCTCGAGAATAAATTGTCAAATATTTGCAGGGGTGTATAGCAGTAAGCATATCGTTGCACCAAACAAGCTTTTGCTTTGTGTGCAGTCACTTAGCTTTGGGTGAAAAGGAAGGCGATGAGGTGAAGAGGAATACCGATGTTTCTGAGATCCTCAGGGGCATACAGTTTCCCATCATTTGCACAACTCCAAATCACCGAGCCCCGGAGAAAATCATTGAGCATGAGTATGTTTGCATTGATATAACCACTGGACCCTTCTTTTATTGAAAAGGAAAAAATATATCGCCATTACGTCTTTGATCCATCAATTCTTAAATGTTGCAGCCGAGTCATATGGCTTGGAGATTTGAATTATCGGGCAGCCTTGAGCTATGAGAAAACCAGGAGCTTGTTGGAGGATAACAACTGGGACACCATTCTGGAGAAAGATCAGGTTTATCACTTTCCACTTTTATTCTAAATAATTAATAAAAAAAAAGTCTTTTAGATCAATAACTTTCACCAAATCAGACTCTGGTTCGAGTGATGGGTTGATATATGTCTAGTTCTGAAGAAAAATCCCTACTGAAACTACTTAAGATGGTCAATACATCATCATTGTGAGGCCATGTTTTCGTTTGAGTTAGAATTATTCAACCCCTTTTCATGAATATAAGTAAAGGTCAATAACAACTACCTTCTGCCATCAGCAAACTACAGAAAAGTCAAAAGCCGTCCAGTCCTTTTTCTAGATGTTGCTTCCATGAAAATCCTATCATGTATACTCTAAAAAAAATCACACGATTGATAATAATTTTGATTATAACGAGAATATATATTATGAGGATTTTAATTTAAAATGTTGCATCGTCTATTCTAAAAACCCATATGATCGGTAATAATTTTGATTATAATCAAGAATGTTATATTATGGGAGATTTTAACTTAAAATATTACATTGTCTACTCCAAAAAGTTACACAATTGATAATAATTTCGGTTACAACTAAAAATGTTACATGAGTTTCTTTACGATAACATTTTAGATTACAACCAGAAGAGTTACACAATTTACATGATTTGTTATAAAGATGATATTAACCAATTAGGCACTTAAAAACTTTTTTATTAGAACTTATTTAGTCATTTTTCAGTCTTATATTAACCGTTTGTATATTAGATTCCTGAAAAATTCTAATGCGGTAAGTCAAAAGTTATGTTTGAATTTAACTGTTACTCTCAATCAGAGGCCGAACACGGTGAGGTTTAGTGGGGTCATGGTTCCCCAAATTTTGAAAAATTATAATTTTGACCCTTAATGTTTTAAAAAATTTAATTTGACCCACAAAATTTTTAGGAATTCAGATTATGCTTTTAAATTTTTGAATGTTCTTAATTAAACCCCTCACATAATTTTTAAAAGTTCTCATTAAGCCTCTCAAAATTTTAAGAATTTTAGTTTGACCCCAATTTTTTTAAAAAAAAATATAAATAGAATCATTTAAACCTTTTGCAAAAATTTAATTTTAACCTCTAAAGTTTTTAAAGTTTTAATATAGCCCCAAACTCTATAACCAGTTCCGCCACCGGTCTCAATGCATCAAACAGACAACTATAAAGCAAACAAAAGAGGGTGTGGGTTACACTAAACTGGTAAAAATTCTTTTCATGTTTGAACTCGGTTGACCTGTTGTTTTCAACTGAATACAGCTAAATATGGAGAGAGAAGCCGGAAGAGTATTCGGTGGCTTCAAAGAGGGACGGATACTCTTTGCTCCTACATACAAGTACTCGTATAATTCGGATTCATATGCCGGAGAAAATGGCAAATCCAAGAAGAAACGCCGAACGCCTGCATGGTATTCTACATCAAGGCTAAACAGAACTACTCGATTGTTTTTCTTATAAACTCGAAACTTTTCTTCAGGTGTGATAGGATACTATGGCGCGGTTCTGGTATCGAGCAACTATCTTATTTTCGGGGAGAATCCAGATTTTCTGATCACAGACCTGTTTCTGCTGTTTTTTCTGTTGAGGTCATAGCGAGAAGGAAATACGATAAATTCAGGAAAGGCTATTCATGTGGTCTAAGGACATTTGACCACGAAAAACGCATACCTCGAAGGCATAGTTTCTATGACCACTAACTTCAAACTTTCTATTTCCATAGTTTGATTTAGATCGTAAAGTTTTTGGCAAAATGGTAACTTTTGCACCTGTAGTAGACTCACTTTATCACTTTCGTCCCTAACGAATTTTCGTATCAATTTAGACATCGAAGTTGCTCAATTGCATTATTCTATACCTTACACTTAACTTAAAACCCTAAACCATAACCCAATAACCTTAGTGTTTATAATTTAGAGTTTATAATTTAGAGTTTTAAGTTAGAGATAAAGTATAAAATGATGCAATTGAACAATTTGATGGTTAAATTAATACGAAAATACGATAAAAACAAAAATGATAAATTTGATCTACTACAACATAGGGGGAGAGTAATATTAGGGAAGGTGGGAAATTGAAAAAAAGAAGAAAAGCAAAACCTTGAATCGGACCTCAGAACTTTTACTGATTTCTTCGAGCTTATTTTCTGTTGGAAGTGAAGCCCCATTCAAGTGTTTGAGCAAACTTGAGCTTGTAACTGTCAGATTACTCGATCCCTGGTCTTTTCTTGACTCGTGATTCGGATGTTCCATCAAAGCCACGTATCCCAAATTGAAGTTAATCCTTGATCATCAATGCTTTCCGGTAATTACGTGAACGAACCAAGCGTTTAACGCATCGTTCGTGAACTATTTGGCGAGAAGTTCGTTTATGTTCGTTTATTTATTAAATGAACGAACATGAACAATATTTTATGTTTGTTTATTTAAATAAACGAACACGAACAAAGGGCTTGTTCATTCATTTACATTCGTGAACGTTCGTTTATGCTCGTACGTTTGTGTCCGTTTACATTCGTTCGTTTATCATTTTAACGAACGAGCATGAACGAATACGAACAAGCTAAATTTCTTAACGAATGATCACGAACAAAAATTTTCATCCATTTATTCGGTTAAAGTTAAACGAACGAATATGAATTTACTCTTATTCATATTCATCCGATTCGTTTATAGTCCTATTTTATGGTGAAGGTGTACGAGGACGTAATAAAACATCGATATATGTCCTTTTCCGATTCAAGTAATTTCTAGGATAAAAATTCCTTTTAGAAAAATATTATACTATCTTAAAATCTGAATCAATAATTTTAAATTAGTATTTGAGTAATTAGTTCGAAGATATTATTTTGAGCATGATATGATGGATGTAAGCACGTTAAATGTTACTTTTGCTTATGTATTACCTCAAATTTCAATGTCCGAATTCAACTTGTGGGATGAGATTTTCTCGAGTAAATTTTTATTGAATATTAAGTGATCTTGATTTTTAGGAAGCGACTTGTAATTGTTAATGAAATGTAATTTTTAAATTTGATATTGGATAATTATAAAATATTTTATACCGAATGTGATTTTTTCCGATGAATTATTATTTCAATCGATATTATAAGATTTAATATGAACCAACTAGTCTTAGTGGTTAGAAAAATTGTTGTTGTTTCTAGGGGTTACGAGTATAAACAATTCTAGAGCAGTATTTAGTGTCAGGTAAGCTTTCCGAGAGAAGAGCTATGTTTCTCCATCCATGGGAAAAATTCAGGTTTGGCTTAAGTCTCGGGTTCATTTGGCTTGTTTCAATCTCTTTGCGCTAGCATGCATTCGGTTGATGCTAATTGATCCCTAACAACCTCGTGCTTCGTGTTGCTTTCTTTTATGTGATGCTAGTATTTGGCTATATTTAGAGCTATTTACTGTTGCCTTTGTGAATAATATTGAATCATTTGATATTTTTGATTTACTGATGTATCTTCATTTTATTTCACATGTAGATGATAGTAAGTGATCACGGCATGACGGAAAATGGTAATCACGGGGGCTCTACCTATGAAGATGATTGTTTCACCCTTGCTCCTAGACGATAACAGAGTGACATGTTTTCTTCTTTATGAGTATGATAATGTTTTTTTTTCATATATGCATTGCTCTATTCCTCTACCCTTAGGATGCTGCTACCGTTAAAGACTCATGGAATTGCACATTTACAGCTATGCATAGTGTGCAGCAAAAAAGGCTAAACTATAACTATATGTGTATTTGGAACTGGTGGAGTTTGGGTCAAATTGTTGTTATCCTCTAGTCTTAAGTGATATGGTGAGGAATTAAAGGATGTTTCAATGTAGAAAATAAATCTCCTCCTTTTTCGGCCCACATAGGTGCTCATCTAATTCCATTCCTTCTCGATGAAATCAGAGGACCAACATCTGAGGGCCCTGGAGTTGAATGCTTGGCGGTTACTCAGATTGTTGCATGCTCAGTTATCAGGTTTACCATGCATAAATTTCCCCTGTGATGCATTTTATGATCATCAGAGTTCAGGTTCAAGTGAGTGCAATCATACCAAAGAGAATATGCTTTGTTTCTTGTATATGGAAGCGTCAGCTCTATACACCTCTTGGAAGTCTAAGAGGGGCTTTGGGTTTTCTACGTGTCAAGACTATTTTAGTATCCCAACGATGAAATGATATCCTGATAAAAAAAAATCCCTAATTCCGTTGTTTCATAACTTGTAGGTCCTCTAGCAACAAAGATTACAGAAGTGCTGCAGCAGCATATCACAAGTTCCTGAAATCTGCAAGTGAGTGGTTATCACGAAGAACAACTGATGTATGTATATTAATTTATTTTTCATTTTATCCTTAACAATTTTCCTTCTCTTTTTTTTTTCTTTTCAATTATGTTGGGGCAGAAACCTGTTAAGCTACTTGCACTTGGACTGGCAACAATGTTTATCTCAAGTGTAATGTTATCAAACCTGATATTTTGTCAGCTCAGAGAAATTTAACATGGAGGAAAGAAACAAGCCTCAAACTTAAATGATAGCATGAGTGGTTGGTCTTTCGATGAGACATTCGTTGTCAGTGTTGTCTTAATCCTTGTTACATGTATGACATCAAGTTCTATGGTAGAGGAGGAGCATTATACATGGTATTTTTTGATATCCACATTCTATCTCCTCTTACTCCGTAAAACAGCACAGTCCCTTGCATCAGCTGGTTTGCAGAGTTCTTTTCTCGTGCAAAAAGGAAAAAGTGGAGAAGGTTACTTTAGAATATGTTGTATCTTTCTGCTACTTATCTCTGGAAGGATTTTGAGGGGCTGGCATCAAGGTGGCGTAAACTGGACAAGTCTTCCCGACATTTCTAAATGGCTTGAATGATAATGATTATCGCATCTCCCTCGAGAATGACACGCCCCCACGTATTTTCAATCGCAAAGCGAAGCCCGTAAATGAATGCCAATACCTTAGCAGATTCGGAAGATTGGGGGGATCCAATCTACGCGCGAGGCCACCCAAAACAAGTCCATTGTGATCACGAGCCACCACTCCTAGCATGGCTTCCCCGGAGCTTGGAAGGAAGCTCCCGTCAACATTAAGTTTGACGGTCTCCTCAACTATTTTCCATTTCAGATTTGAAGGGGGAAACGGAAGGCCGTCTTGAAGATTCGAAATTCCGGTTCGCATCCCCAAATTCCGTCAGCAGATGCTTTACCGTGACCAGATAAAAAAATTTACCTCTAGAGGTTATGTAAATCTGAGTATCTTTTCTGTTCTCATGTAAGGTCTAGAACTTGTCTTTTTTTTAAATTTGGTCTCATGATCAGCCTATTTGTCTTGTAAATTTTAAAATTTAAATTACGTCAAAAATCATTTTTTTAGGACAACCAATCCAGTTAAATAAAGCTGGAGATTAACATATATGATTTGAAATCATTATTTAAATATTTATACATATTTTGTAATCTACCTCCTATATATATACACACACGGATCAACATACATCAATAATTAAAAGGAATTATTGTTGTTTTTAGGGTTACGGGTTCGAACATCAGTGATTATCAGTGAAATCATTAATTAAACGTTCGTTATTAAATGGTTGTAAATATTTAAAACAAATATATATATATATGTATAGTTAAGACAAACCAAAGCAAAAATTAATAAAGAGAGTGGTTCCATATCAAGTAATAAAGGCAAGGAAGAAGATGATCCATCACTATCCGATGAGATTAAGCTTGGAACATGATTCCCAATAGGACCACCAACACATGCATTTCCCTATATATGCAGCTTTACCTGCTCCCACTGTGGTTTAAATTTCCCGAATCAAGCAAACTATCCTCCACAACATCTTCCTGCTGCTCATACTTTGGACACTACAGCAAGCAAACTATATATCCCACAATGATACCATAAGTGTCCAAAAATTTTGCTCATTATTGCGCCACAATTTCTTGCCCTGTAGAGGGAAACAGGTCCCTCTTTTACCAGCAATGTAGTTGAATTCTGACTTCATCTATTTCTTATAGTCCCAACGATGAATCAATCTTTTAGTTTATTATAAGACATGAAAGTTTTATTACAACCTAAGACCTAAGACTAGGAAGTTC
Organism: Hibiscus syriacus; assembly: GCF_006381635.1. NCBI lineage: Eukaryota > Viridiplantae > Streptophyta > Magnoliopsida > Malvales > Malvaceae > Hibiscus > Hibiscus syriacus. The sequence goes on along the minus strand of NW_024062686.1, from coordinate 1,711,269 downwards.
ACTTCTCATGTCTCCCATGAGGAATCGGAATATAATTATGAAGTTCAAGTGCCACGTTTAATTCAGACCGGAGAGTTGCAGACAGAAACATGAATCTTTTTTTATGGTTCCTTGCTGTTGGGAGAGGCCCGCATGTTTCCCTTGGAAGCATTACAGAAGAAAATAGCTTTGGATCTACCCACAACTGGGTTTGAATTTTGCATTTTGGCAGCCTACAAAATATTAGTGCACATCATCTTGAATATTCGGAGAGCGACTAGAGGGAGGACACTCAGGACAGTCGATATCTCTCCAAATTTCAAATTCTCATATATTTTATGAGCGTAAACAAGATGTAAAAATAAAAATTGACCCCTCTTTACATGAACATCTGGCTCAACCATAAATACATAAATTTAGATGAACAAATTTGAGAATCTCATTATTCATACGCTAGGACAATAATCAGTACTGAAAAAGTAAATGCGGTACCAGCAAAAACCAGAGGAGGCCCCCATGATTATAAACCTTTGTTTGCGTACAACATTAAAGGTAAAATGCCTTAGAAAAAGGGTAACTGCACTGAAGGATGTGAAGACTGAAGAACAAGTGCAACAAGGAAGCCAACTGCTGTGAAAAAGCAGCCCTTACAAAAGCATCTACATTCAATGGAAGAAGAAAGACCAATTGTTGAAACAACAAGCAAAAAAAAAACTACATTCATTAAATGCCATGACGCCATCCATAACACCTCAAACTCTAAGGCTCTAAGCTCCACCGACCCCATTGATCTCTCCTTCCTTTCTCACACTTTTCTCAAGTACACAAATCAATGGTAGCTGAGGATTTTAAGTAGAAAAAGACTGATAGAAAAGAACATTAACTCATAGTAAACTGCATGGAGAAACACACGTAAAGGAAATCAAACAATCTTATGTTTATATATATGTATAGAGAGAGAGAGAGCGACCACGGTAAAAATTATGGGTCTTCCATTTTCAGGCCACTTGCATTGCATTGCATGTCTCCACTTTGCCTCAAAGCGGCATTATCTAAACCTATTTCATCGTTGAAATAAAGCTTTCGAAAGGCAACAAAAATGAAAATAGATTTATAGCTAAAATTCAAGTTCCCATTAACATTACGAAATAACCTAATCTGAAACCAGACTTGATAATACTATTAACAATCCATCTCCAACATCATATTCACTATCAAAGTACCCATATATATATATATATAATCGCCATAAAATTAGCCAACTTTTTTGTTTCCTCTCTCAATAACACGAACAAGCTGTTTCTAGAGTTTCTTACCAAGAGTGTGCTTGTTATTATGCATCCAAACTTTCAAAACATGCCTTTTGACCCCAGTTTCGTTGCAGAACTGTTGAACAATCTCTTCATCGTGTTTTTGAAGGCGCCACCCTAACCTTTCAGCCAACGCCAGCATCTTATCCTTTTGTTCCTGCGTGAACTTTGTTCTGAATCTCTTCCTTGAGCTCCCTTGGTTGGAAAAGTCCTCTTGATCTTCCCTGCTGTGTCCTCCTGAGATTGACGGTAAAGCCAATGGCCTTTGTTGTCCAGCGACGTGGAGGTAACCCGTTGGTGCTCTAAAGTAAGGCGTGAATTGCGGTGGCTGGTGGTGGAGGTGGCGGTGGTGGGGGAAGTAGAAGTCCGTGGTGGGAAGCTCCGATTCCTTGCGGTGGAAGTTACGATGACAGTTGCAAGCAGCGCATCTGAGAGCGTCGAGGGTACCTTCAGTTCCTGCCGGCATGAACTCACCGCAACCATCGACAGCCTGACCGCCGATCCCCACGGCATGGTTTTTCAAGCACTCCCTATACCTAGGCTTCCTCTGCTGCTGCTGCTGTTGACCGGTTGGAGTAACTGAACCCGGTTCAACACCCGACATTCTGACTCTAGATGAGTTACCCAGCGAGTCGTAACTCTGGGCCAAACCCATCTCCTCTTCTTGCTCTTCTTGATCCTCAAACTCCATTTCCCTCCTTCCCGATAGAACAATGATATATTTTTTAATTAAAAAAATGAAACTTTTTTCCTGATTACCGGAAAAGAAGACGATGATAAGAGGAGTAAGAGAGAGAAAACATAGTTTTTATTTTCCTTTCTTTGTGGGTGATGTTCCTCTTTTCCTGTCTATCTATCTGCAAAATGATTTTTTTTTTGGATTTTGGTTTCAAAGGGGCGTTCGATTATTCTTCATATAAGACTTCCCCTTCCTCTGAAATCAAAAGAAAAGAAAAAAAAAGGGTTTGTTTGGTTCAGGAACGTAAGATTATCAGCGGGAATAAAAGATTATCAGGGAATATGATTACTGAGAATGTTGTATTTTGTGTTTGGTTGGTTTAGTAGGAATATAAGATTACTGTGTTTGGTTAAATAAATAAAAGATTATAAGAATGTATATTTGACCAAATTATCTTTATTATATATTTGTTTTTTAACAAGTTGGAAAATATTTATATATTTCCTTTAAAAAAATTAAATTTATATAATTTATATAATTTTTTTCAAAATTGAAAATATAAAAATGTTTAATGAAATGGTAAAATTTTATTTTAACTCTTGAACTTCATATAAAATTTTAATTATAGATTTTTTTTGTAAATCTAAAATAGTTTAAGGATAAATTTGTAATTTAACCTTCGTAGAATTTTAATTATTTAATGACAGAATAATGATATTTTTGAAAGAAAAAAAAATTTAAAGGTATTTTAGTTCAAAACACCGGTAATCTAATAATACCTAAGGAAAGGGAGGCAATAACATTCCCGGTAATATACCCCAAAAAATTTACTATTGGTAACGTAAGATTCCCGGAAATGACACTCCCGACCAACCAAATGAGAGAATGTGAATTTCATTCCCATAAAAATCTCACATTCCTCAACCAAACACTCTTAATATTAAGTCATTGTGAATATAAATTTACCTTTTTGTTTCCACTGTGGAGTGAATAAGAGTGGCTACAGTGAAAATATGAGGGGTTCTCCACTATTGGCTACAGTTGCAGGGAAAATGGATTCCAACCCATCACGCGCCAGACCACTCACCTCCGTTGCGAGAATGAAATTTTGAAAAGAATAATTATGAGATAGTGTTTATTTTAAAAAATAATTTATTGATAATATATATATTCTCAGTTACTTAAACTTAAATCTGTGATTGGAATTAGCTCCATCGTTTGTTACTTTAGCAAGCGATCTTGCATAGTTTCTTTGTTGTAGTTTGATATTATTTAAGAGGCTTTTGATTAGGATCGGGTATCTCTAAAGAAGTACGTGGTTTCTTGGATTGCAGTTAGTTTGTTGCAAAGTTTTTTTTCCTTCTAAATACTCTCAATTATTTGACGATAAACACTCAATCATCATGCTGCAGGCGTTGGTGCTCGAATTCCGTGACCTCTAGCAACAACAATAATTCTTTTAACCACTAAATTAAATTGATTCGTCAGACAACCGATAAATGGGGAACCAAACAAATCCCAAGTAGCCATATGGAGGAGATACAAAAGTTTTAGGCACTTGTATCATTCTTCAAAAACTTTTAACCCTAGTACAAGTTTACACTTTTTGCTTCCTTTTATATGTCATCACATTTAAATTAACTCAAAGTATGGGAAAGTCCGTCGTTGGTAAAATAATGTAATGCTATGAAAGTATTATATATTAATCTTTGTTTTTATATATATATATTTTTTTTTGGATAAGTAACTTATATTCATCCAAAGAAAGCAGCAAAAGCTGCAACAAACAACGGTAAACACTATATCAGTCCCCAACTCATATACAAGTGCCTATATACATCATCTCTTCTATGTGTAGAGTGTCTATACAATTTGTAATGGACAGTTTCTTTAATCTTTGTAACAACCGCATCAACTGAACGCGAAACCCTCCTAAAAACTCTATGGTTACGCTCCTCCCAAATGTGATACAAATAAACAGTCCAGGCAAGCTTTAAAAACCTCACTCGAGGGGACTTACCCCTCAAATTCTCAACCAGCCAATCCATTCGTTCATCCCAGTTGTACAGACCAGAACGAATCCCACACACGACAAGAACAGCATCCCAAACCTCCTTAGCAAAGGAACAGTTAGCAAATAGGTGGTCACGTGTTTCCAGCCCATTGCCACACATAATACAGCCATTGTCCATTTCCAGACCAAAACGAATCAACCTGTCCTTAGTGGGCAGTCTATTAAGGATGACCATCTATGAAATGAGAGAGCATTTCGGAATATGAGCAGGGAACCAAATGACTTTGTGCCAGTTAACCTTCTCTCTGCTAGTTCTGATATTTTCCCATATCCATTTGCTACTAATTAAATGCCAATCAGTGCTAGGAAGAAACAAAGTTCTAGCCACCTCGCGAAGCTTCAGCAGTTTTTTTATAATCCAACTGAAATGGCCTTTACAGATCACTTCCCAAAAACTCACAGCTTTAAAACAATACTCTTTAATCCAAGCTATCCAAATAGAGCCTTCATTAGCCAGAATGTTTTTGATCAACAACAAGCAACATGCTTTACTCCACAGAGATAGGTCTCTAAGACCCAGACCACCCTCAGACTTCAATGAACAAATCTGGTTCCATCCAACACGAGCTCCTCTGGCAGGAGAGTCACTGCCCTTCCAGAAAAACCGCATGCATAGCCTCTCAATGTCCCTGACAATCCCCTTGGGGAGGATGAGCTGTCTACTCCAATAATTGAAAATACTGTGCAGCACAGTCTTGATCAGCTGAAGCCTACCCCCAAAGCTAAGCTTCTTGCTAGACCATTGGGAAAGCTTATCCCTAATTCTCACCAAAAGAGCAGCACAATCCTTGCTGGAAAGTTTCCGAGTGACCAGAGGCACTCCAAGATATCTAACAGGTAATTGAGCCACTCTAAATCCAGTAACAGAATGTATCTGAGCAAGGGAACTCCCACTTAAACCACAAGCGAACAGTTCCGTCTTCAGAGCATTGAGCTTAAGTCCTGACAGAGAGTAAAACCCCTCAAGGGTGCATTGGACCCCAAGTACAGATTCAAGGGAACCATGACAGAACACAAGGAGATCATCAGCAAAGCTAAGGTGAGTTAGGGAGATTCTTCTACATTTCGGATGGAATCTAAAAATTCCAAGCTTAACAGCTTTGTTCAGCATAGCAGAAAGAACATTCATCACCATGACAAAAATATAAGGAGACAAGGGATCACCTTGTCTAATCCCCCTTGCCCCCTTGAAATACCCCACCAAGCTACTATTCAAGCAAACAGAATACATAGGGGTAGTAATACACTCCCTAATCCAGTAACAGAAAACTTCAGGAAAGCCCATAGCCTCAAAGACAGACAGCAGAAAGTCCCAGTTAATGGAGTCAAAAGCCTTTTGCAAATCAATTTTAATAGCACATCTAGGAGATAGTCCATTCCTAGAGTATCCTTTCACAATTTCCTGGGCTAAAAGGGTGTTATCAACAATGCTCCTACCCTTTACAAAGGCTGATTGGTTATAGGAAATCATGCTAGGGAAATAAGGAGTAAGCCTATTAACCAGGATTCTAGTGATGGTTTTGTAAACTACTGAACAACAAGAAATAGGTCTAAACTCCTTTGCCATACATGCATTCAAAGACTTTGGGACCAGGACTAATATTGTAGCATTAAAAGCAGGCAATAAACAGGAAGATTGGAAAAAATATCGTACGTCAGCAATAAAATCACTGCCTACAATGCTCCAGGCAGATTTGAAGAAACCAGAAGTATAACCATCAGGGCCAGGGCTTTTGTCCTTACCTTGCTTAAAGAGAGCATCTTTAATCTCCAAATCACTGACCTCCTTTGTAAGGAAGGTATCTGCACCATCAGGGAAAGAGTAGTTCAGAAGGTCCTTCAAAGCTTCAGCTGAACACCCTTTTACAAGAGAATCAGGGGAGCCAATGAGGTTGATGAAATAATCCACTAGCTCAGTAGACATTCCTTCAAAAGAATCATAGCACTGCCCATCCTCACTCTTAATAACCCTAATAGTGTTCCTCTTCTTGTTGGAGAGGACCCTTTGATGAAAAAACTTTGTATTCAAGTCACCCTCCCTTATCCAATGGACCTTGGCTTTCTGTCTATAGAAAACAGCTTCAGCAACTTCTAAATCAACTAAATCAGCATAGATCTTCCTTTCTTCATCAATCCTCCTCTGGTTAATGTGAGCTAGATTGAAAATCTGAATCTGCTCCAATTCTGCCCTCTTATTCTTGACTCTACCAGAGATATCAGCAAAATAATCCAAATTAAACTGCTTAAGAACAGGCTTAAGTCTTTTCAACTTGTTGAATAAGCAGCTCATAGCATCACCAGCACATTGGCCCTGCCAAGAATCCCTAACAATATCTAGGAATTTCTCATGATCAGACCAAATGTTAAAGAACTTGAACGGCTGAGGGTTCTTTGCCATAATTCCCTTATGAGTCCACATCATACCCAGGCAATGATAAACAAAGCTTCTTCTCCTCATTCTTATACTATCATACAAGTCCGCATGCAGAACAGTGATGGACAGTCTAATCATATAAAAATAAATGTCCAAATAATTTTACATTATAATTCTTCGTTAAATAAACCCACTACTCCAAAGCAAAGATAATTGACATATGAAGTGACAATCGTTGACTCCCTTGACTTTGATGAACTATTATGGGTAAATTACTTAAATAGCCACTCAATTATGAATTGGTGTAAATATGATGATCATATTTTCAATTTTGATAATACAACTATTTAAGTATTTTTAATGTAATTGCTTGTCGTTACAAAACAAATGTTGTAGCCTATTTAATTAGATAATGATTTTCGTAATAATTTTAACAAATAGTTTTCACCAATATTTTTATTTTATTTTAAAAGTTTAATATTGATTACAATTTTTTAAATAGGTGACGGGATTAAAGCCTGGTTATTCATTTTAGTTAAAACATACTTTTAGTCAAAAGTGTTTTTTATACAATGAATAATCAATAACAAATAGTTTTTTATTTTCAATTCAAACGTAAAATCTAAAATATTATAATTTTTTAAAATATTTTAGATATAAGATTATTAAAACATCCTCATTTTATTTTTATTTTTTATAATTATTATACTTTGTAAATTTAAAATATATATTTTAATTCTCCATTTTTTTAAAAGGTAAGTTGGTTTCTTTTGAAATAGAAGGAACCCGTAAAATAATAAGGTCTGGTACAACAGAAAAGAGTCAAAAGACCCATTCATCCTAATTTTTTTTTACGATAATGATAAACATTTAATATAACAAAATATATTTTTTATAATATTAAAATATTTTAAAAAAAAATACTTATTAACTCGATCACAATAAATAATTAAGTGTAGGATTAACCGTCAGTTGTCGTTTCATACATTTTAACCCTAATGTTTTTTGTTAAAACCGTACTATTAAATTGGGAAACGGAATTTCAAGAGTTGACCACACTGCGTCTTTCTTTTTAATCTATATTTTGTACTTAGAAATCGGCATTTTTATCCAAAAAATCACCCAAAAATTAATAATTACATGTCAAGCACCTTTATTCAAATATTATCGATCTAGCTCCCATTTCAACAGAGTGGTAATAAAGCGCATTGCAGGATATTACAGGATGCACGTCTTGCAGACATGGACGCAAGGCACAGATCATGATGTGCGCCTTCCTGGAGTTCTGTCCGAGCTGACGTTACGGTGGAAAAGTCCATATTGTAATATGTGCCTTCGCGGGGTTTTCTGACACGTCAAAAAGGCATGGAGTATGAATCGAGCCTTCGATTATTCCTCCTCAATTATTTCACATTTTATTATTACCGCAACTGCCTTAAATCCTAGACGATCCCTCCCCCTCCCTATAAATACCCTCAAATCCAAATATCAATCCACACCAAAATTACATTAACATTCTTCCTATTTTGTTATAGTTTTTACAAGGTAAAATTATTTTTATTATATTATATTTATTTCATATATAATTTATTTGACCAAATTTTATTGTACTAATTATTTTTTATTACTTTTTGCAGTTGTAAAATATAAGACATGATCATATCTCGAGATATTTTGTTGATACGATAATAATATTAAATTGGGTTATTTAAATTATTGTGAATATTTTTTAATTTTTTAGTAGTAGTTTATATTTTAATTCATATATTATTTATTTCATTATGAGAATGATCGCATATTAAAAACAATTATTCGTTTTTGCATATATAAGACTTTCAATCTTTCAAACTCTCAAAACGATACGTATTTCAGCTATTGTTTACTATAATGGAGAAATTCGGAAAGATGAAATCGGCGTTATCTTCACATCAAATTATTCTATCACCTTATCCTTCAAGAGAAACATCACTCTTGAGGAGTTGATCACTAAAATTTCAAAGAAGGTTCATGTTGAAAGTACTAGAAGAATGTCCTCACTTCAGTACATATTTCCAACTGCACTATTTTCGTTAATTTATATAACATTTGAACTCTCCAAAGATGACGATGTTGCTATGATGGTTTATGCTCAGAATTAAAATTCAGACGTTGTTACACAAATGTATGTCACATGTATTAAAGTGTTTGCGGTTCGTGGTATGTAATTAGTCTCCCACTATGGGCTGGCTAAACAAGCTGATCAATTTGACAACCCAACTGTAGTAATGTGTGATGATTTTAACTCGTTAATGGGAAATCAATATCCTGGTACCATCTCATCAACAAGTTGTTACGATCTCAATCATTTTCATTTTTTATGGGAACTTAACAGTAAGTACTACATTTGACGTGCATGGTACGAACTACTACCTCAAACGTTTGAGTCCATGCTTCAATATTTACGAGGAAAAGACGAGCAAGGATACACTTACATCAGCCTCATCAACAAAGAAATGTGGACAAATACATATGATTGTGGATATCGATATGAACATATGACAACCAACTTGGTTGAGGCTATCAATTCGACCTTAAAGGGGGTGCCATTTATCAGTAACTACTTTGGTTAAAACGACATATTTTCGTTTGGGTGCGCATTTTGCTAAGATCAAGGGACAAGCTCAAACTTGGATTTAAAATGGTCATGTTTATCACCCAAGATTAGTTACAAATCTACAAAAAAAGGATTTATGCATCAAATGGAATGTATGTAACAAGCTTCTCTTGAACCCATGAATTATTTCATGTCATAGAAATGTCATGACCTCTTCAAGGAATTGAAGCTAACTCGTTTAAAGTTAATCTACAAGACAAGTGGTGTGACTGTGGGTTATTTCAAGCTCTAAAGTATCCATCTTCCCATGTCATAGCGACTTGCTCTTATACCCGTCGAGACTATAATCGTTTTGTGGATCTCGTATACCAACTTACAATTGTATTTAAGGTATATGAATTTGAGTTCCCCCAATAGTTAATGAGAAAGAACCATATTAGGTTCAGAATTGACTTCCGATTGTACCAGTTCCGTCCTTATTGAGGAAGGCATATCGTCCAAAATTCACTCAAATTCATTGTGATATGAATATTCGAGAGACGTCGAAAGAAAACAAAATAGGGTATGCGATACCACACCCATGATTGGAGAAGAAAGAGATATATGTCGATAGCATTTTTCGATAATCATTTGCTCGACACATTTCTCTATACATAGGTGTCAAGACACATTTTGATAACATGATTCGAGTTGACGTAACCACATACAATGAACTTAGTTGCGAGATTTATCGGACATCAAGATATATCCTATGAGTTGTAATATGCAAGCCCGAGCAAATATTTTAGCCTGTTCCTCGGAACCGTCTTCACTTAAATGTTGAAAATTTGTAGCCAACCATGATAACGATATTCGACCACCGTTTAAATTAGGCAGGATACCTTTAAGATACTCCTCGCAAAAGGAATGCTAATTACCATCCGCTACACCAGAAATAACATCCCCATCTACAAGAAGCCTCAAATATATGAAAACATCCTTTAGTGTAATAGTGTACTCCTTACACAAAAGATGTAATATTTGTGTCTTTGGTCTCCACCTCTCAATAAGTGCAGAAATAAGGTTGGATTCAAGGTTATAGTGCCCTTCATATTTCGTTTGTAACCAAATTCAGCCTCAGCTAAATACGGCCAGACACGACTCGATATCTCTAACTTAACATTACGAATAAATTGATCTAATATACGGTCATTCCCCTAATTAAATAAATAATATAAAAATTAAAATATAAACTAATACTAAAAAATAAAAATAAAAACATTCACAATAATTAAAATAACACAATTTAAAATTGTTACCGTATCGATAAAATGACTCGAGATATGATTCTCATCTAAACGCAACAACCACCTTCCATTTTATAATTACAAAAAGTAATAAAAAAAATTAGTAAATTAAATAATAAACTATTAAATGATTATAATATAATAAAAAATTTATAGCTTCTAAAAACGATAACAATACTTATTTAAAGCTTGTTATAAGAATTGATAAGGAAGAGAATAAAAAATTTTGGTGTGTTTAAGTGTTGTATGAGATGGTATTTATAGCAGGAAAGGAGTAAGGGGATGAGCGTTTGGGCGGTATTAAGGGGGTAGGTGGTAATTTAATGATTCGCACCTTCCGTCACGTGTCAAATTCCCTGCTAAGGCGCGGATTACAATCCACGCTTTCCCATCGTGGCGCCAGCTCGTAAAGAACCCAGAAAGGAACTCTTGATGATCCGCGCCTTCCGTCCACGTCTGCAAAGCACATATCCTGAAACACACTTTATTATCACTATGTCAGAAAGGGTGCTAGATCAGTAGTATTTAAATAAAGGATGTCTGACATGTAATTATTGATTGTTTAGATTTTTAGGTAAAACACCTTAGAAAATAAACTTTTTAAAATGAATAACACTTTTCTATTATTTTATTAAAAAATACATCTAACCAACATTATTTAAAAAAATGATCCATAAATTGTCCACATAAGAATACTTCGTGTTCTGCAAAAACATATTTAAAGATTTTGATTTCTGCAAAACGCGAGATCCATCAACATGAAAAAACTTAGATGCAAGAAAGACATGGAACTCACTTTCTACATAAAGTCTTTAAACATTTTCTACAACACGCAAAGTATTACTACATGACTAATTTGGGAGTCATTTTTTTAAATAATGTTGTTGAGGGTCGTTTTTCTGATAAAATAAAAAAGGGTTGTTGAATAAAAAAACCATTAGAAATCAGAGGATTTTTACAACCGAATCAATTCAATTAATTATAATTTAAATTAATTCAAATAATCAAATTAAATCAGTGTGATAAAATTTAATATCATAAACATATCTTAAATAATTAAAATAATATTTAGGATAAATTACACATTTAGTATCTAATCTATCAATTTTGGTTCATTTTAGTATCTTAACTTTTATTTTTTTTTCTAAATCATGCATAAAGTTTAGTTTTTGTTTCATTTTAGTATTCTGCCATTAGAAACTTTAGTTTTTGTTTTATTTTAGCACTCTGTACAAATTTTACGTTAAGTTTTAAGAAAATGAAAGTTTAGGTATTAAAACTGATAATTTAGGTACTAAACGCGTTAAGTTCTTAATGACGAGGTACTAAAATGAAAAGAAAACTAAATGTTAGGTATGATTTTGAAAAAAAATAAAAGTATAGATACTAAAATGGATTAGAACTGATAGTTTTGGTAGCAAATGCATAATTTACCCTAATATTTATACTGGTTAATTTAGTTGTTTTAATTATGAAATTTTATAACTGAAAACCAATCGACAAATGCTATTTAACCTATCTTTCAACCAACTAAATCGATTAACCTGATTAATTTGAAAACAAGCAAACCCATTAATTTTGGTTTTGTCAATTCTTTTTTGTTAGAATCGAAAATTACTCTACTCTAAATATTAGGGCACATGTTAACATAGAATTTTAACTACTTATTCTTTCAAGATGTAGGTTAGGTTTGTAAAAGAGTCGAGCCGAGTTCGAGTATTGTGGAGTTCAACTCGATTCGAAAATTCTAAAATGGAGCTCGAATCGGTTTAAAAACTCGCAAGCCTAAAATTTTAAAACTCGACTCGAACTCGAAACCATGAATTGAAGCTCACAAAAGCTCAAAAAACTCTAAATGAAAAAAAAATCTTAAACTTAACTCGATTGAAGCTCAAACTCAAACCTGAACATTAAATACATGAAAACTTTATATTGCATTTTCTTAAAAAAAATCAACACATAAATGTTAATATTATTAATAATTTATTTTTTTAAATATTAATTATTATAGTTTTGAGTTGCTCACGAGCTTCTTAAGTCGAGTATCAAGTAGTTCGTTTTGGCTAGTTAAGAACTCGAGTCACGCTTGAGCTCGAGTCAAGTCTATTCCAATCGAATATTTATCGAGTCGATCTCAAATAACACATGATATATTTCGTCTCATTTAGAGCCCTAACTAGGTAAATGTCTTGGCCTGTTCATTGCTGATCACTTTATCTTAAATTTGTTGTTTGCTTCTTCTATACATTACAATAATTACTAGAGGTTCCTCGTAAATGCATATGCAATTATCTAATAATATGCATTCATGTCATAATAATTATTGGGTTTTTTTTTTCATATCAGCTACTAAAAATGCTGAATATAGCTAAAATGATGGTGTATGCTTTATAACTGCAATCAGATAATTTCTTTTTTGAAGCTGCATCCGTATAAAATATTCAAATAACAGCAAACGTTTAATACTAAAATAATTGCTCAAACTGTATCTTTTTTCTCAAATAGATGTATAAACTATTTTTTGACTAATCCTAGTGTCTAACATTTTCTCCGTTACCATTTTAGGTGTTTAACGTTTTCTCCGTTACCATTTTAGGTGTCTAACGTTTTCTTCATTAACATTTTAGGTGTTAGGGCGTTAACCGCCGTTAAAAAAACCTCGTTAAATGACACATGTCATACTAGGGTAATTTTGAGAATTTTATTTAAAAAAAATAAAATTATCAAAATTAAAAAAATCTGCGCAATTCCAACCCCCACCCCGCCGCATTCCCCCTCCCCTTAGCCGGTTCTCTCCCCATCGTCCCCTTCGCCTGTGCTCTCCCCATTATCCCTATGCTTCAATTAATTATAGTTTGGGTTGAATTTAATAATAAATTTGAGATTAAGAGTAGGGATTTGGGTATTTGGTTTAAGGATTTATGTTTATGAACTTATAAATTTAGGGAGATTTAGTTTTCGATTAGTTGCGAAAGTATGTGGTTTTGTTAGTAGGTGATTGGCCGGTCACATGTAGTTGGTTTTTCGACCGATTGACAGTGTTGATGGTGGACGACGGTGACAAATAAATTAAAATTAAAGTTTTAAAAGTTTTATATTTTTTTAAGATTTGAACAACTTTTAGTTTTTTTTTTTGAAAAAATATTTATGTTTTTAAATAATTTTTTAAAAATTACTAGAACATGACATCGAGATTAGTCTAAAAATAATTTAAACACTTATTAAAAATTATATAATTTTGACACTGATTTGTTTTTATTAAGCGAAAATCAAAAGGCTAACTGATAAACATAATTCACAAAAGTAAGTGGTGAGTTAAACAACAAAGAAGGGAACATTAGGGTTCCATTTTTCAGCAGATGTGAGGGAGGGGGACAGGGTTTCCCATGTGATATCAAAAGCAGACAACAAGGCAAAGAAAGACATCTGATGAGACATACTGACAATGCATAGAGACAGTACTCCCCAGAAAACAACACAAGATGTGCCCTAAAACCCACAAACAAATAATATTTTTTATTTCTTTGCGAACTGTGAATCAAAAACTAAAGAGATGCAAGTATAATGGTATTGTCAGGTGGAGGGAAACCGCTAAGCCAATACAGACAGATTACAAAAGAAGCAGACAGAATTTTCATTTCATTGTAAGCTTTTTTTCTCTTCCTTTGTATATCAGTTATTTGGCTCTCACACGTTTCCCCTCTGTATCTGTCCGACCAACCCAAAAACTAATTAAAAATAAAAAGTTGAGAGTTAAATTGAATAGCAATATGTCATTTCCACACGAATTAAGTAATTTTCGTGATTAAAAAATTATTTTTTATTTTTTAAATTCGAGTTTAAAGATCATAGATGTCATGAAATTTTAATATCTAAAATTTAAAAATTATCTTTAAATAAATAGTTTCTTATACTTACATCATATTAATAAAAGAAAATATGCCGCTCCCCTCTCTACCAACCAACATTTGAAACGGGAAACGGAGATTCTCTGGGAGAAACAAATAGCAGTAACGGGACGGGGAAAAGGGGTTTTATGTTTGAGAGAGAGAGAGAGAGAGAGGAAATTACGGGTAAAAGGGAAGTAGATAGTGACATGACCTGAAAAGAGTGGGACGGCCTTGATTTTGATTTGCCATATTCTTTTACAGCTTTCTTTTCTCTCCCTTTTCTTTTCCAAAACAAAGTAAAAACAGTTAATATAAAAATAAGACTTAATATCAAAATAAGTGTATAAACTATATTTCAATTCTTCAATAGGTGTCGACTACTTTTTATTTATCCATATACTTAATGTTACAAACGTTGTTTATTTAGGTGTTCAGCTATCAATGACGTTAATTTTTTTCATTAAGTGACATATGTCATCATAATCTAGTGATTTTTATTTTTTTTAAATATTACTATATTTGTTAAAAAAATTCTAATTTATCTTAAATTATAAAAACTCCAAAATACTTAAAATCCCCAAATCCTATATCGTCGTCGCCCTTTCCGACCATGACCATCGTTGCTGACATAGTCTCTATCATCCTCCTAGCCATACATCATCCATTGTCGTCGAGATTGCATGAGATCACTATTTTCATCCTACGGTTTATGGGATATAAAACGTTGATTCTTCGTCAACCAGTCACGATTTCACATGAGTTTTCGTCATCTAGGGGAGATGAGGTCGGGTGGAACTTCGTCGACAGCAAAGGGTAATAACTGACATAGGTTTAGGGATTGAACACCTAAATGAGTAACATTTGTAATGTTAGTCACTTGGATGGGTCAAAAAATAATTTAGGCACATATTTAAGAATTGAGATATAGTTTGGGCACTTATTTTGGTATTAAGCCTAAAAATAAGTGCCTAAACTATACATTTTTTTCTCATTTAAATATCTAAATTATTTTTTTGGTTAATTTAGGTGTCTAACATTTCTAACGTTATACTTTTATGTATATGGATTGTTATCATCGTTAAATTCAAAAGTGAAATGACACGTGTCATCTTTATAAAATTTTAAAAATTATATTTTTAATAAAAAAATAAAAATTAGTTGAGCATGACATGTGTCACTTAACAATATAATTTAACTTCCATTACTGTTGATGACACCTAAAAGTGTAACGTTGAAAATGTTATATAGATTTGAATTGACTGAAAAATTTAAACACCCAAATAAAAAAACCAATATAATTTAGACACTTATTTTTATATTAAACAAAAAAATATATGTTAAATAAATAAATAAGACAGTGGGTCCCAGCTTTAGTTCTTATGTGGCAATTATTTTCATACAAAATATAAACAAAATAATTAACATAGAAACAAAACCCTATCTCGTTTGTTTTCTTCTTCCTTATTGTGATATGTTCACGGCAGAATATCATATTTAGCATTATTATTTTAATTATATCGTATTTGTGTTTTAAAAGAAATTTGTTATTGAATTTATTGAGCGATTTAAGTAGTAAAGAGATTGTTATTTTTTTAAAAAAAACTCAAATTCTAGTAGATAAGTTTATAAGGTGTGTAGTGTTATCAAAATATTAAAAAAAATTGAATAAATATTACCTTATAAACATCTTAACTATTAAAAAAGTTATTATTTAATGGACAAAACATTTAATATTATATATATTGTTTTAAAATATTTAATGTGATATTTGTATTTCAATAAAACATACTAATATTTTATTTTGATAAAATGATTTATTTTGACATTATCCTTGTGCTCATTTCTCTAGGTTTCTTGGATCGACAGGCTTCATGCGTGGCCAGTATTATTCACTACTTCCAACTCTTCTTTGTTATTGAAATCTATACTTTTTAAATTGTTGAAACAAACTTAGGGTGCGTTTGGATGGGGAATATGGGATTCCCCGAGAATGGAATCCACATTTCCCCGTTTGGTTGGTCGGGAATGTCATTCCCGGGAATGTTTTATTACCAATAGTGAATTTTTTGGGGTATATTACCGGGAATATCATTACCTCCCTTCCCTTAGGTATTGTAACATTACCGGTGTTTTGGACTAAAATGCCCTTAATTTTTTATTTTTTCAAAAATATTCTTATTCTTTTATTGAATAATAAAAATTCTACGAATGTTAAATTATAAATTTATCCTTAAACTATTTTAGATTTACAAAAAAAAGTCTATAATTAAAATTTTATATGAAGTTCAGGGGTTAAAATAAAATTTTACCCTTTCATTAAACCTTTTTTATATTTTTAATTTTGTAAAAAAAATTATATAAATTTTATGAATTTAAATTTTTTAAAGAAAAATATATAAATATTTTTCAACTTGTAATATTATACAAATATATAATAAGGACAATTTGGTCAAATATACATTCCAATAATCTTTTATTCCTTTAACTAAACACAGTAATCTTACATTCCTATTAAACCAACCAAACACAAAATACAACATTCACAGTAATCCTATTCCCTATTAATCTTTTATTTCCACTGATAATCTTACATTCCGTGAACCAAACGCACCCTTAGAGTTATTTCTTAACCATTAATAACGCCAACAGTCCTGGCATACTTTTAATAAACCCTAAAGATACGTGGACAGCTAAAGGATACAATATGATGTATCAATGTCTGCTATAAATGTGGGAATAGTGTGGTTAAGGGTTTGAACGATTTAAAACATTCAACTTCTTGTCTGTCTCTATCTAAGTTTGAATTCAGATATCTACTCCCAACAGGATCTGTCGTGTCAATTTTTGAATTCAATGTATCCGTATTTACATGTTTTAAATGTCTGAACTTTGTAGGATATTTTATGGTTTCTCCAGCCTTTAGGCATATCAACTTAAATTTTAGCTTGTTCTTCCAAAATACATACTTGAATTCAAATGCTTCTCAATGATTCCATTTGGGGTTTAAGTGATATTGTGATTTTGAAACCAATAACATTATTTATTACCATCATCTCCACCTTGTATCAACAATGGACATATTGTACGAACCAACTTTAATCAGCGGATAAATGAATTTTTATTATTTTTAGAGGTCATGAGTTCGAAAACTAACAATTATAACATGGTAATTGAACATTCATTGTCAAATGATTGCATCTCATGCCGTTGTACTCTTTGCAACTTTTGTATTGTTCCAATTGCATTCATTTCTGCCTAAATTTTGGTGTTCGACCAAGTCTAAATTTTGGTGTTCGACCAAGTCTTATATCCCAATGACAACCTATGTTCTATAATTTTAGTTCTCGTCATCATGGTTAAATAAGATTTCCTGTCTTTGGTCTAACTTTATATTAATTTATAGTGTTAATAATACATTATTGGAGTATTTCATAGAATTATATTATCTGTTATATCTCTTTTAGATTTTTTTCTACAAATATACATATGTTGTTATTCTTTTTCGTATTGAATCCTAAGACTTTCAGAGTTATTCGAAGTCTCTGAAATTTTGTATTCTTCATACAACTATAATTTCTAGATATGATCTCTGATAGATCCATGCAATTAGTAGTATCTACTATATATATGACAATCATATCTAATTAACCTGTCAACTTAGAAATAACCCTCATCACTATGAGACTGGCTCCAACAATAAGAGTTAATATATAAGGCATCTTGATAAATCTGGGGTGAATACAAGGTAATATATATTTAAACTTTCAATCATTTGATAATGAACACTCGTACTCATACATATACAGTGCTAGAGGCAGGAACCTCAAGTGATTATAATAAACCCTTTAATCATTAAGACCATTTGGTTCGTACTACATGTCACCGTAAATCCCTAGAGATCAACACACGCCGTTTCTCCCGTCAATCACTGTTGAAGGTTGAAAAGTGTCTTTCTTTCCAGTGCATTGGTTTGCAATATTCCTATCAAAGAGGATTTTTACGTAGCGTATTCAAGAGTCTCTCATGCAAACTATTTAAGTCAATGACTAAATTATTCAATTCTCTAGATAATGCGTCACACGAGAAATTATTAGATGTATTCGATTCATAACGTCATTTGTGGTCCTAATCAATAAAATTTATCTATCTCAAGGTAACTTTCAAATAATTACGTATTCCTTTTTTACACGGAGGAAAGAGATGAAGATTCACATTGGAAAAAAATGAGGTAGATGGATTTTATTGGTTGAGACCACGAATGACATGGTGAGCCAGATCTATCTAATAATTTTTTACGTCACACATATTAATGTTTTTTTTATTAATCTGGGTAAGTACAAGGCAGTATCTGCTAAAAAAATAAATTGTTAACCTTTCAACATTGATCACTCACACCACTAACATCTATGGTGCTCGAATCCGGATCCTCAAGAATAATAACAATTCTTTTATAATGAAGGCCACTCGATTCGTGACACACACATCAATGCTGAAATCTGATTTCTAGGTAAAATGGTCAAACTCAAATTTACACTTGGGATGGCTTCCAATCCGAACAAATGTCTTGAGATTCACACTTGTTCTAAATTTGCACGCTTGTTTCATTAGGCAATAACATTTCTTCCTGTTTCATCTTACAGATAAAGAAAAATATTTGACCTTGACACAGTAAAAGGGAAGAATATCGGTAGCTACAAGAGTGATCAATTGATATAATTTTTCTTGCTTTTAGGTATTATTATGCTTGTATTTACAACTATCAAGGCGATTAACCCACTACCTTTGAAGAAACATAATGGGAAACTTGGATGGTTGGAAACTGAAAGGATGAGTAAAACAAACATTTTGATTAATAGCTAGGTAGAATTTGGAAATGATTGGGAGTTTGAAAAAAGAAGAAGCAACGAACTAATTTATTTAATTGGTTAAAGGAATCGTTGTTATTCCTAGATGTCACAAGTTCGAGCACTAGTGATTGCAACAGGATGACCGAGTGTTCATTGACAAATGATTGAGAGTATTTAAAACAAATACTACTTTATAATCACCTTAGTTAATTAGTGATCCATCTAAATTTCAAATGACAAACCAACACCGGGTTTTATGAGGTTTTGCAAGTAGGTCTAAACCAGACATTTATACTTACAAGTTCATTGTTTGAATTGAAGGAAAAAAATAATTGAATTCAACTTGTTTATTGTTTATAGTAGAACTAAACTCAAGCAACTAGAGTTATGATGATTCAAACTCAAGTATCTTAATACTTAATTAGAGCAATTGACTAGTTGGTATATATATAGAATTTTTTTACAATGTGTAAAATTCTTTTAATTTTAGACTTTTTAAGACCATTGGGTGAGAGAAATTAAATGCTGAGATTAATAGTAGAAAATGAAAAAAGATATTTACTGGAAAAAAATGCAATAAGTTAATCTCAACTTTTGATTTTTCTCAATTTAATGGTCGTAAAAATGTGTAGAACTAAAAGAGTTTTGCACAGTATAAGTGGATCCTAAGCTATCTACTTTAGGGAGGTTTTTAATGAGACTCCTAACTATGGTCTTATTAAATAAATTCAATCTTGTAGAACAAAAAAAAAAAAGAGTTTTACACAATATAAATGGATCGTAATCTATATATATATATATATACACACTAAAAGAGGTTTGCACAGCATAATAATATCTTGCCATAGATAATAACTAAAATTCTAATTAATCATATTTAAATTATATTTTAACATATTTCTATAGTTGTAATTAATCGATATTCAAGTTTATCTAATGAAGTAAATTATTTTAATAATAACAATTATTAGTGAATAAGATTTTTTGATAATTGAATTATATTATTATATATATCGTAACCTAAAATCTGATGTAAACATTACGAGCGGATAGAAGAGATCACATTAATCATCAAGGTGATCGTCAAATATAAAATATACTTACCAAATCGATTAAATTCTTTAATAGTCTTGTCGTCTAGCTCAGTTGGTAGAGCACAAAGCTCTTAACCTTGTGGTCGTGGGATCAAGTCCCACTGAGGGCAATTCATAACGGAAGTCTTCCACGGAAGCTGCTCTCAACCTGACGGTCGTGGGATCGAGTCTCACTGAGGGCAATTCATAACCGGAGGTCTTCCACAGAAGTTGCTCTCAACCTGACGTTGGGGCAGCCTACTACCCTACCTCCCCCTTACCACATTACATATGGGAATAGGGTCAACTAATTTTTTTTTTCATTTCTCGACATCTCAACTCTTTTGACCGGTTAAGCCTGTATTTTTTTAATGAGCTTTACAAGACGGGGCCAAAGAAACGAGTAGACTTTGAAATAGCCAATGAAAGAATGTGAAATCATAATATAATAGACAATGATGGCATCGGCTATTAAAATCAATTCTAAGGAGTAACCTAGAGATTACGACTAAAAGTATGGATGATGGCCATCATTATATCAAAAGAATAAGAATTATTTGGCCCAACACTCAAATGCCAATGCTTTGTCAACCTAATTTCTTGAGAATCATCACTTTATTTTTAGGGTAAATACTAAAATAAGTGTCTAAACCTACTTTTTTTCCAAATAGATGCCTAAATTATTTTTTGACTCATCCAGGTGTCTAACGTTACAAACGTTACCTATTTAGGTGCCTGAGCCGTCAACAGTGTTAATTTTCCCGTTAAATGACATGTATCATAATATGGATTTTGAATTTTTTTAAACAAATAAATTAAATATTATTATATTTATAAGAAAACCCCTAATTTCTCTTAAATTATAAAATAGCTTCCAAATCCCTAAAATATCCAAATCCTCAGCTTAACCCGCCCCCGCCCCCTTTTCGACCACAACAACCACTACCAACGTAGCCCCTACCATCCTCTTCATCATATGTTGCCGTAGTTGCCATCGATTGGCCGTCAGAATCACGTGGGATTGCGCTTTTCAACCTATAGTTCGCAGAGTATAAAACGTCAATTTGCCGTCGACCAGTCACGATTTCTTAGGGATTTGGTCAACGGGGGGAGAGGAGGTCGTGTAGAGTTTTGTCAACTGCAAAAGGAAATAACCATCATAGGTTTAGGGATTGAAATGAAGGTTTTCAAAGTTTTAGGTTTATTTCAAAATTTGTGTTTTCTTTATATATATAGATATATAATTTTAATTTTATAATTTTAAATAAAAATTTAAATTTGCTAGACTGTGACACGTGTCACTTAACGAGAAAATTAATACTGTTGACAGCTCAGACATGTAAATGGGTAACGTTTGTAACGTTAGGCACCCGGATGAGTCAAAAAATAGTTTAGACATCTATTTGTGAAAAATGATATAGTTTGGACACTTATTTTGATATTAAACCTTATTTTTAATGCAATTTATTGCCACTACCAATGAGTTGGTTAAAGTGGTAAGCAACTTGATATCGCTTAAGTGAATCTTGAGTTAGAGCCTTTTTTATACAGAAAATCTCTGTTGGAAGACTCACCCATTAAAATTAGATGTACGACCAGTAAATGTGAATCCTTGGAAACCGGGAGAGAGAAAAAAATGAAAGAAATAAGCTTTCACCCGAAATGATTTGCTTCAAAACAATGTAAGAACTTTTGTACATTGTAAATGCACTAACCGTCTTGAAATTCGTGGTGTTAAGTTTCTTCTCAAATTTCACTTTCCTGGAATAAGATTCAATATCTTAGTGAAATGATATCTCAACCGAACAAATTGAATATATATATATATATATATTCTTGACTGTCGATGACTCACTTAATTAATCAACCTTTTTTCATCTTTTCTTCCACGTTGATTTTGGCACTATTATAGTCTCAAAATTAAGATCAACCATGCCGACAATGAAAATTACATTTTAATCAAAGGGAAAAAAATGCCTATATATTTTATGATACACTTCCTAATGTTAATACAATGAATTTTAGGTAACTGCTGGTTCTTTGGTTTAAGCTTGTTTGTAGCAATGGCTCTTTTTCTTCTATTTAGATTAGAAAGATTTTTAGCGAGTCTCATATGTTGGATCTGGCTTTAATTTTAAATAAATTGATCTTTGCCGTAAAAAAAAATCACCAGCTAATACTATTTAAATATTCCCCTATTGTAAAATTGCACAGATGGTTGTGAAAAGTGCTACTAAGGGTTGTCGTTTTCTAAGTTTTTCTTTGCTATTTTCTAACCATTCCAATGGCTATAGTTGGTCGTATGTATACGATTGTCACCATGGAGTTCCTCATCCTGCTCTGAACAAAACCCAATCGGTGGTAACCCTTTGTCGGAGGAGGAGGATGGGAGGAAGAGGGACGACATGGGTTGATTTTTTTTTTTCTAAATTTTTTTCTTTTTTAAAATAATATTTTTATTATTAAAGAATAAAAATATAACGGTAGACTTATAAAGTGTAACGGAAAAATCCTTAGACACGTATTTTTAATGAAAAACTCTTTAAGTATCAAAAGTCAATTTGAAGTATAATTTAAACACTTATTTTTGTATTAAACCATGAAAATAATATCTATAAAATTTAACGAGAGTAAATAAAATGAAACTAAAATCTATTGATGTAGACAATTAATTTTGCCTTAAATAGTAATTAAAAGAAAGCAGTTGTGTTTTCGTTTCTTTTAGAAAGACTGATATTGTTGCCAGTGGTGCTCGTGTCAGCTGGAATTAGATATGTTATCTGAGGTCTGAGAGTGGACTTGGAGTTGAGGATATTGGAGGCTTAAATAAGACTTGCATTTAGGCGTTGATCAGGAACATTCTGACTGATAAAGGCTCTATCTGGGTAACTTGGATTAATGCTTATATTTTGAAGAATGGTGACTTTTGATAGGTTAGTATTTCATCCAATGTAAGTTGAAAATTTAGGGAGATCCCGAAGCTAAGGTCGAATGCTCATCAGCTGTTTGCTAGTGCAAACAGTAGGGTGCTTAAGGCCAAATGAATTTGGTATGAAATTAGGGTGAAGAGGCCTAAATTCCCCGACATAATCTTGTTTGATTTGTTATGTTCTTAACACAATATCATTGTGTGGATGGCCATTTTCGGTACGTTGCTTTGTAAGGATAGGCTGTTGTGGATGAAAATTCATATATATGATGATAAATGTGTTATTTGCAGTAATATGACTGAAACCAAATTCATTTATTTTTTTTATTGTATCTTTGTATGGAATCTCTAGGAGGATATTCTGGATTTGTCTTCATCCCGTTAATCGATAGTTCGATACCCTGCTTGATAAGGCAGTTGCATATAGCAAAAAAAAAAAAGTGAAAAATATGGTATGCTATGAAGTAATAGAAAGGATTAAAGCAAGTCAAACTACAAACAGACGAGTTCAAAACAGCACAGATTCATTTTATCGTATTCTTTCAACTTCCATATGATTTCCAGATACAACTACACCATTACCTAATCTTTCATTGGCATAGAATATCGAAGAGCTTCCGAAGTAGCATTTTCATTCAAATATGCCTCCAAGCAGTGGAGCAAATGCTCGCATGACAGCATGTTACAACCGGGGGGTGAATGCTATTCTGGTAGAAACAGTATCACACAGATTGTAAGCTATGTTGTTGCAAAGCTTCCTGCAAGCATGTAACCGCACCTTCATAATTTAAGAAGCCCATGAACCAAAATTCATGACTATCGACGGAGATAATCTGGATGTACTTTTCAGAAGGATTGACTCGGCTTGTTGAAGGATTAATTGCTTTAAGTTGATGTAATGGGATAACTACCTGTTTAAGCCAACCGAATAAATGTCAAGAATCATAACACAAACGTGCAACCAAACCCTTTGATACAAATGGTTATCGATGTGGTATAACTTTGTCATCCTGAAGCGGAGAGGAAATATGATCTCATTGCTACCAGTATTTTATAAATGAAAGCATGTAAGGTTAATGCAAACAAACCTTGTAGTAGCTCCATTCCGTCTTGCTACCGTTTTGGTAGGGAAGAGGACTGTCACTGCAATATGCTAGCTTTGCTGTAGATACATATAAAACTCCCATGACAGGACCAGCTGATGTGGATAAGTAACATGCAAATGAATTTTGAAGCTGCTCTTCTGGAACTGTCTCAAACGTTTGTCTAAAAATCTTCTCATAGCCACCTTCTGCTAGAACCTTTGTTCCCTGAGCAATTCTTCCCATGGCAGCCTCAGCAAAACTAGGGCTTGTTTTTACTGATAAATAAAAGAGATAAAAACATATGTTCAGTAATTTTATGTATGTGAAACTGCTAGATAAGCAAGAATATAAGGCAGGGAGGTGAGAGCAAGGTTCATGAACAAAAGAAAAAAGAATCCATCAAAAATAGCATATGATTTTAATTTAAAAATGTAGACGTAATTTTCCATACATCTTTCTTTTATAAAATTGAATATTTGACAGTATACTTCTTATGTCCAAACAAAAGCAAGAGTGTGATTCTAAAGGCAAGCACCATACAAGACCAATAGACAAGAGACCAGATAAGAATAAGGGTACATAAGATCAATATTTTGCTGTCATCCAATGTGTGAATAAATTGAGCATATTCATAGTGCAATGCAAGAGTTGTCATCAACAAATGGACATGAGACCTGAACAATGAAATAGCAAACATTGTTTCGATGGTAATAATTCTATTCATTAGTAGAAACGAGAATGTATCTTGTGACATATTCAACATATGGGTAGGTTTGAGCTTCATTAAGGTTGAATCGGATGATCATATATGATTTAAAAAATAATACTAGGGTTGAACTTGAAATAATTAGCTCACTTCTAAGTTCTAGTCCAAGGTCAAACACAAGAGATTGGAGACAATGAGAAAACAAACAACAAAGATTCTTACCAACTATCGGGACCTAAGGAATGCAATCTCATGAATCTATATAACTGTCTCATCAGTCTGAGAAGAGAGACTAGAAAGCTAATCCTAACCGCCGGGACACATGGAAGCAGTAACTACAAAATCTCTGGACACGAAAGCTATGTGATGCCCCCAGTTTTACCGACCCTTAAATTTTACATGAAATTCTATTATTTCCCAAGTAAATAGTTCAGAATAATTGTTAACTGCAACCAACATTTGACTAAATTGATAATTGCATTTCCATAAAACACCGGCCGAAAACATGTTTAAAAAAAGCAATGAAGAATATCACTTCCTCTACCTTTCCTTAATCACAAAATCTAAAATTCTCCAACCATTTGGAAAAATGATGCTTACATAATATCCTTCATTACTCCTAGAGGTGGTGAGCTAACACCAATCCAACAAAAGAAATAGTAGTGTAACCTAGCCTTAATCCAGATAGAAATCCCTAATTCAATATCTGAGATTTCAATCTTCAAGAACTTAATATCAATAGCAACAACCCAAAGAATCACATAGTTCTATCTCATTACAAACTAAAACAAATCAAATTACCAATCCCTCGTTATCAATTCTAACTTAAAAGCTCATATATTGCAATCTAATCCAAACCAGATATAATCACACAAATACAATCAAGAAGGAAAACACTAAAAGAAATTAAAAAATAAAATAAATAGAAAGCATTAGGAATTTTAAAAGAAAAATACAGTGCTGCCACGTGTTCCCGGCCAGATCCTCCGCTTTCTTCGTCGCTTCAGCCACTTTTCTCCCCCATCTCCCCAAGACATCCTTAACTACACCCATCTTCTCTGTTTCCAAATTCAAAAGCAAACAATTTAATCATCAAAATTATCAAATAAAAGATCAAGTTAGAAATAAAACGTGTAATGGCTTGCCTTTGAAGGAAGCCGAAGAAGATTCTGGAGGCGGAGCATGAACAACGTAAGGATTGGATCCGTAAGGGGCTGACATGGTCGCGCTGTGATCCACAGCAGGCGATTCACTAGCCAGTTCCGGACTCCAGTGAACTGATTTTCTCGAACCCGATGGCGACTGAACCTCTGATTGCGGGCTTTGAATCTGACTTGCTTTCAGATCCCGAGTCTTTTTCTCTTCCTTTTCATGTGGCTCTGATGTAGGCACCATAACGAAGCCCTCCGCGTCCATTGCGGGATCCGAATCTCTCGGGTTCGGTTCTCGAGACGGAGACTGAGTTGAGCTGGATTTTGGATGGGTTTCCATCTTCGATTGTTCCATTCTTCTGGAACGTTCGAGGAAGAAAAAGTTGCGCGTTGAGTATGGGTGAAATTTAGCAGAGGGACTGTTATTTAACCTTTGATTTGTTTAGCACGGTAGGAGCTGTAAAATTTATTATTAAGTGATTGGGAATATTTAAATATATATTAATTTATAATTGTTTTAGTTTAATAAAAAAATTAATTTGTTTAAAAAAGAGGATAAAGAACACTACATAACACTTAATTTTGTATGTTGGTCCATTTATACATTAAATTTTTAATTTTAATAATTATAGTACTGATTTTTAGGTTTATATTCAATTATCTTACTCCTTTAAGTTAGTTGATTATTGAATAGCGACTATCGAATAAGAAAAATTAAAAATTGATGAATAATCGTAAAAGCGTAAATTATTAAAGAATGATTGAGATATTTTATGAATTAGGAAGAATGAAATGACCATCCAGCTCAGTTGGTAGAGTATAAGGCTCTTAATCTTGGGGTCGTGGGATCGAGTCCCACGGAGGGTATTTTATAATTTGGAGGTCTCTTACGGAAGATGCTCTCAACCTGGTGTTGGGGGTAGCTTATTATCCTACCTCCCCCTTACCCCATTACATATGGGAATAAAGGTCAGCTAATTTATGAATTAGGAAGAATCAAAATTTAAAAGTTTAAATATTGAGCATGAAACAAAAAAGACAGAAAAAATCATTTAGGACTTCATGTTGCATCAATCATCGAGTTATAGGAAGGAAAACACGTAAATTAAAAAGTAAAAATTAAAATATTATCTTAAGTATGTGGGGTCGAATCGGATAATATATTTTTAACATTATATTTAACTCTGACCTGTAACACTGTAATCCAATTTTCCTCGAATATTCATGAATTCCAATGTAAATAGTGATAAAAAATTTCCTTTAAAACTGCTTATAATTTACTAATAAATAATCATCCATAAAGATAAAATAAAATGAGATAAATACACGGGTTTACAAATCGATGGAGAGCTCCAAAAATATATCTACAAAATACAAATACAAAATACCAAATACCAAATAAAGTTACGACTGAATACAAAATGGGTTCATAATAGTACATACCCTCTAAAGATGACTCAAGTCGTAGTTTGAAGGTCTCTGAAAATCTAGTCCGTTGCACTAGAATGTCTGGTGAAAATAACTCCCCACAAACTTCCATAAGAACCTGCGCACGGAAAAACATTCCAAACTCTAAGCTTACGAGCTCAGTGCCTCATTAATAAATGTACTATATTACATTCATTCATTAAATGAAATGGAAAGTGGCACAGGTCTGAGCATACAACTACTGAACTACTAATATGTGGCTGACATCATGGTGCGACTGAGGGATTCTGCATCTCGGAGCTCACACACCCCTCTAGCACTGCCAATGTACCCTCGGGTACACCTAGGGTGAGATCTGAAATTTTGTATTGGAAATATTCACACGCCAATTCACACCGTCGAGTCTTAGGGCATCTGCACCCAATTGGCCACTAAAGTGCATGACAATGACTTGGATCCACTGACTGTCGTATTCTGCTAGAATGAACTTGGGCGTCCTGGTTGTTTCCCGAGCATCAAACAAGGCTAGTTTTATGTAACCTAGTTGTTAATGTTTCTACTGTTATGTTATGAATTTATGTTATCAATTCAAGTCTTATTTGAGATTATTCTAAGTATATGGGGTACCTCGAGTCTAATCCCTCAACCTTTGGATTATTTATCCAAATCTATTTGTGAGTACCGATACTGACCCTTCAGTATCGATATTAAACCCTTGGTATCGATAGCCACCTGATGGTATCGATACTCACTGACTGACATGGCTTTTGGATTAAGGCAATATCAATACTCTGGGGTAAGTATCGATACTTTGGTGCTGGGGTATCTATACTTGGCTGAGTATCGATACCAAATTTTGGTTTGATGTTTTGAAAAATACCTCATTATCGATACCCCTATGGGTAGTATCGATACTTCTGCTATGATATCAATACTCAATGAATGAGTATCGATAATACCTTTATAAAACTGCCTATTTTCTGCCCGAATGAAAAATAATATCGATAATGTTCTTACAGTATCAATATTGTCACTACTGTTCTTACAGTATCAATACTGTCGCTACTAGGTGCCTTGTTTTGGCATGAAAAATCATATCTTTCTATCCCAAATACCCCATTGAGGTCGTCAATTGATGCTTAAATGTTTTATTTGATATTAGGGGTTATAAAGAGTCTGTAAGCATACAGAAAACACTCAAACAATGCAATCTACCACGAGCATGCTTCAAGCTCATGTACTTACACAAATCTTACCTAATGAACTACATGTGGTATAGAAGAGTTAATAGTGAGTTACCTGATGATTCTATGTTGCTAGGGACGTCAAAGGTTCAACCCAAAGTGAGTTTTCTCTTACCACTTACTTGATAGCTTTTCCCCCACCTCTTTCACTATACAAGAGAATCAAAAACATTGGTTACTAATATGTTTTAGGGGTTAAGAAGGGTTTAAAAATACTTTCTAAGCTATAAATCGCTGAGACGAACTGAATCTTCCAAGCTCACTAAACCCCTATTAAACTTATTTACTAAAGTCATGGCCAAACTTTGTGTTTGGGAGCTTGAATTGAAGCTTATGATGGTTAGATTCTGAAACTTCCTTTTGAAATCCTTAGTAAGGATTAAAAACTATAAAGTCTTGATCTTTGCTAAGGTTTTGTGAATGAGAAAATAAAGGAAGAAGAAGAGTAGATGAGACAAGCTTGTAAAAAAGAAATGGACAAGCAAAGATGCGATCTCACCAAGTTTTAATTGGTTTTCAGCTTTAACTTTAAACTATGGTATAATTTCCTCCTTGGTCCATATGATTCTGACTGCATATTAAAACACCCTTTTTTATTCTCTACTAGGCTTTACTCAAGCCCAAATCCACTTCAATTTAGGTCAAAACTCGTACTTTTTGAACTTCACCATATCTGCATCCTTAACTGATAGTAACTTGATCGCAGATAATCTAGGAAAAGACGCACGCTCCTCTTAGTTGATTGAAGAGATCGTCTATCCTAGGAAATGGATAACAATTCTTGATAGTTAATTTATTCAACTACCTGTAGTCGATGCACAACCTCATCAACCCATTATTCTTCTTAACAAACAACACCGACGCTCCTCAATGAAATATGCTCAGTCGAATGAAGCATTTCTCTAGAAACTCCTGAATTTTATCCTTCAATTCCTTCAGTTCTATCGGTGTAATGCGATAGGGAGCAATGGACACCGGAGCCAAACCTAATATTACTCCAATGCTAAACTCCAACTCACGCTTGGATGACAAACCCGGTAATTCCTCTGAAAACACGCAAGGAAAATCTCCTACTGCTCAAAATTTCTCGAGTTTGGGTGTCATCCACGTGAGCCAAGAATGCCTCATACCCACGATCGATTATTCTTCGGGCTTTCAAAGCCAAAACTATATTTGTTTGGAGGGATATCTCACTAGTCACTACTAACTTGGTCTCATCAACTGTTCTTAGTTTAAGTCAACTAACTTTGCACCTTAAACTGGCATCATGCTCGGTTAACCAATCCATCCCCATTATCATGTCGAACTCCCTGAAGGGTAACTCCATCAAATCTGCTGGAAAAGTCTGATCCTGGATTCTCACTGGGCTATGTCAAAAAATTTTATCCTCGAGGACATCTAGACCTAAGTTGCTCGTTACCAGAACACCTATCTTGAGATTCTCTACTGGAGTTTCTATTTCTTGAACTAGGTCAGAGAAGATGTAAGAGTGGGTGGAACCAAGGTCTATTCGTGCAATAACTAGTCAGGAAAATACTGTAAAGGTACATGATATGACATCTGCTACGTCAACCTCCTTTCATGCTCACACTGAGTATTGTTTAGAGGCCACTCTAGGCTCCACACCAGCCACCGATCCAGCTGTCCCTTGACTCTACTTCCCAGACACTACATCATCATCTCTAGCTAGCCTTTGACTCTTCTGTAATGATGATGCCGATTGTTGAGTCACTAGTGATGCTGCACCATAAGCTATTGGGATGTCTCTGACGAAATGATCCATGGAGCTACAACTGTAGCAGCTTCTGAATCCCAACTGGCATGTCTCCGGATGTCTCTTCCCACACTTAGTACGTGTGGTATATGTGTATCCTCTGAATGGCTCACTAACAATGCTATTAGAAGTTATGTTCAATGGTCTCCTCCTCGAGTTGGATTTACCTCCACGACCTAAACTCTGTCCAATCTTCTTGGACTGAGATGTTAGAGGTCTCAAGGAACCCTAACTGTCCCTGACCCTTTTAGTCAGAGTTTGAGAATGTCTCGTTGACTCAGTGGCTCTCCTAAATGATCATGTCACCTCAATGAACTATCTAGCCTACCTCTTCAAAGCCCTATTAATCACCTTTCCCTGGCAGGTTAGCTGAGCAAATACCCTGGGAGGATCAACAACAAGTTGGATCAATATATCACCACGAATGCCATCTTTGAACTATTAACAATGACGTTCCTTAGTCATTATCAACTCTGCTACATATTTTCTAAACTTGAGAAACTATCACTCATACTCTAACACTGAGTGATCACCCTGAGTCAAGTGCAGGAACTGCTCCATTAGGTCATTAGTGTGAATCTGGTTGATGTACTTCTTTTCGAACTCAGTGAGAAACTGATCCCAAATCAGCCTCTTTGGCTCCATCGCTATCTCAAAAGTCTCCCACCACTCTATCACGTCACCCTTAAGCAAGGCAGTGACACACTTAAGGTTACCCGTTGGGGTAAGATGCAACTACTTGAGGGTATGGAGTGTCTCAAAGAGCCACTAGTCGGCTGCTATAGGATCATCATCCTCTGAGCCGAAGAACTTGGTGGTTTTATATCTGCGTAGTCACTCAACTTGGAGCTTCTAGGGTATGGTAACTAGCTGAGCTGGGGGTACTGGCGAGGGAGGTGGTACAGTTGCAGTACTAGGGAGAGAACTAGTTATATATCTTTCTGACTGTGGGCTTAATCGTCTGTTATGGGTTCTATATGAAATTAGAAAGAGAAATGAGGTCATTATCTTTATTCCAGTTGTTATAGTACTCTTGACTCCTTAGAGACATATATATATACAAACACTAACTTACTCTAACCCACGAGTCCTAGGAATGACTAATCATGGACGCTTTGATACCACTAAATGTAACACTCTAATCCAATTTGACTCGAATATCCATGGATTTCAATATTACATGGGACTATTGAAAGAGTGACCCAAAAATTCCTTTAAAACTACTAATAATTTACTAATAAATAATCATCCAATAAGATAAAATAAAATGTGACAAATACATAGGTTTACAAATCGATGGGGAACTCCCAAAATACATAAACAAAATACAAATACGAAGAACCAAATAAAGTTACGACTGGATACAAAATGGGTCCATAATAGTACATGCCCTTTAAAGATTACTCAAGATGTACTATAAAGGTCTCTGAAAATCTGGTATGCTACACTAAAATGTCTAGTGACGATAACTCCCCACGAACTACCCCTAAAAATATACGAACAAAACACATTCTGAATGTTGAGCTTACGAGCTTAGTGCCTCACTAATAGCTGTACTATACTACATGCATTCATTAAATGAAATGACAAGTGGAACATGTCTGAGTATACAACTATTGAACTATTAATCTATGGCTGACATCATGGTGTGACTGAGGGATTCTGTATCTCAGAGCTCACACACCCCTCTAGCACTACTAATGTACCCTCGGGTACACCTAAGTGAGATTTATAATTATGTATTGAAAATATATACCAGCCAACTTACTCCGTCGAGTCTTGGGGCATCTACGTCCAGTTGGCCACTGAAGTTCATGA
This sequence comes from Hibiscus syriacus, assembly GCF_006381635.1. Lineage (NCBI taxonomy): Eukaryota > Viridiplantae > Streptophyta > Magnoliopsida > Malvales > Malvaceae > Hibiscus > Hibiscus syriacus. The sequence continues at coordinate 1,679,029 of NW_024062686.1, read as the reverse complement.
CACTGACTTTGATCCACTAATTGTCGTATTCCGCTAGAACGAACTTGGGTGTCCTGGTTGTTTCCCGAGCATTAAATAAGTCTAGTTTTATGTAACCTAGTTGTTATTGTTTCTTCTGTTATGTTATTAATTTATGTTATCACTTGAAGTCTTATTTAAGATTATTCTAAGTATATGGAGTACCTCAAGTATGATCTCTTAACCTGTGGATTATTTATCCAAGTCTATTCGTGGGTATCGATACTGACCCTTCAGTATCGATACCCATATGAAGTCATCGATACCCCTTGACTAACGTGGCTTTTGGATTAAAGCAGCATCGATACTCTGGTGTTGGGGTATCGATCATTGGATGAGTATCGATACCAAATTTTGGTTTGATATTTTGAAAAATAGCTAGTATAGATACCCCTATGGTGAGCATCTATACTCAATGAATGAGTATAGATACTACCCTTATAAAACATTATCGAATACTATTCTTAAAGTATTGGTACTGTCGCTATTGGGTATCCTATTTTGGCACGAAAAATCATATCTTTCTACCCTAAAAGCCCCATTGAGGTCCCCAATTGATGCTTAAGTTTTTTATTTGATATTAGGGGTCATAAAGAGTCTGTAAGCATACTGAAAACACTCAAATAATACAATCTACCATGATCATGCTTCAAGCTTATAAACTTACACAAATCTCACCTAATGAGCTACATGTGGTATAGAAGAGTTAAGAGTGAGTTACCTGATGATTCTAAGCTACTAGAGACATCAAAGGCTCAAACAAATGTGAGTTTTTACTTACCCATTGCTTGAGAACCTTTCTCTATCTCTTTCACTAAACAAGAGAATAAAAAACATTGGTTACTAATCTATTTGAGATAGACTAAATCTTCCAAGCTCACTAAACCCCCATAAAACCCATTTTCTAAAGCCATTGCCAAACCTTGTGTTTATGAAAGCTTATGATGGTTAGATTATGAAAGTTACCTTTGAAATCTTTAGTAAGGCTTGAAAACAATAAAGTCTTGATCTTTACCAAGGTTTTTGTGCACGAGGAAATGAATAAAGAAGAAGAGAAGATGAGACAAGCTTGTAAATAAGAATGGGACAAACACAGGCGTGATCTTACCAAGTTTTAGTTGGTTTTCAACTTTAGCTTTGAACTATGGTATAATTTCCTCCTTGGTCCCTCTGATTCTGACTCCAGATTAAAACACTACTTTTTAATCTCTATTGGGCTTTACTCTAGCCCAAATCCACTTTAATTTGGGTCAAAGCTTCCTACAAGCTAAAGAATTAACCCAAGGCCTATAATACCCATAACCCGTATATGCCTCGAAATACGAATTATAGATGTTACATCAACACTACAAACATTCATTGATGATAGATGCCTAAACTTTTTGTGCCATTTTTAAAACATTTCTTTATCAGCTTTAAAACTTTTTCATTAATTGTGAAAATCATAAAATAATATTTGAACGTTCAAAACGAATCATATTCTACGTCACAATTAGGCAGTTTAGTGTTGTATCATAAATTATATATAATTACATAAACACTGCTTAATTATGAAACCATTTAAAGACAAGTATGATAAAGCAATATACATATATAATATACATGTCACTAATAAATTAAAGATAGGATGTCTTACTGATTTTGATATTAGGTATGTTTTTTGAAAAGATGCTCATGAGCCTCATCACTTCACGTTCCTTTCTTTATCTGAACCTACACATGAAAATTATCACACACTAAGTAAAACTTATTGAGGCAGTAATATAGCTAAAGTGAAATAATACTTAAATTTCATAAAGTATTAATAACATAAAGTTGTAATTTAAACCGAAAACATTAAAACTTTTAAACCGAGCTATTCAAGTTGTTTTCCTCTTAAAAACCTAAAAGTCATCATTTTATGATTTTATCAAAAATCAGTAAATCAACATCAAATATCATAAACAAATCAAATTTTTTCCTTCATATACTTGTCATAACTTTCACATTTACTTTTATATCCCAATGTATATATAAGAGAATGCAAGGTACATGAGTTAAACGAGTGTGAGTAATATACACTTCAGTGCTATCATCATAATCAGAACATGCACTCCAAGTATATCATTTGCACCAACAGTGCTACACATAATGTACACAAATGTACCATATCTTAATCTTAATCCCTCCACCTCATGGCATGTCTATCGTACCTACGACTCTCAATGCAACATAAAATAGGCATACGAGACATATCTTATTCATTTCATAATCATTATTTCAAATTCAAAATCATTTTTACTTTATCATCGTCGAAATAAAACGTGGGTAATTCATACATTAAATAATCCATAAAACATTTATGTAAACTTACTTGAAAAATAATAAGGTTGACTTATCACTAGTCGCCCTCATTCAAAATAATTAATTAAATAAACTATACTCACTTTGACACTTTATAAATCAAAATATAAGACTCACTAAGCTTTAGGTTTAGTCCTTTGTTTTCAATTACTTCAACTATAAATTTTATCGAAATTTCATACTCTGGAAGTTTGCACAACCTTAAAAGAAGTATTATTTTTTATTAATATACATACTTAAAAATCATTTCGTTTGTACCTATGGAAACTATACTCAAATATGAATATAACCATATAAGGCACTTCTTTTATTTCAACTTGTACAATTTATAACGAATTTTCAAAGCTAACTTATAGAAATTGTTTTGAGCAGAATATGCTTTCTGACCTATCATTGATAAAAAAATTCATATATTTTTGTATACTCCTTGAAATCAGTGGACGTTTGTTTTAAACGAAACTAGACTGATATAAGAATCTAACAGTATAGATATCATCCTATAATCACATCTGTATAAATTATAGTGATTTTATAAACTTACTGTTCAAATTGTGACTTCTAAGTAGCTTTCCTTAATTAGCACCCTTGGCTTATTTCATAATTTTATTAACTTACCAAATGTATGTGTGTGTGTATATATATATATCACAAATCACATAATATTTAGGGGTAACTTCTTACCATAGTAACTCCGTCACTGGCTCATTGCAAGTCAATGTTCGTTCGATAACATAAGTACAATTAAATATGCTCTCACGTTTGTCACACTATCGAATCTTCTCTACGATAATCTTCTTGATCCCGTACTTTTTCTTTCTCTTTCAAGTTACTTGAATCACTAAATTTATCGAGGTCTGACGATGTCATATAATAACATAAAATATTCAAACTATATGTTAGTAGCAAACTATTATAATCTAAGCTTAAAGGTAAAATTTGATAAAAATAAAATCGATATAAAACTAAATCATATTTTACATCAAAATTTCAAACTTCTCAAAATACTCATTAAATTTCATATATATTTATTTCCATCATAAACCCTTCAACTTTTGCCAATTACACAATCATGCCTCTAATTATGAATTCTTTCTAGAATTCACCTTAATTTTTTTGTTAAATTTATAATGATCCTTTACCATTATGATCATTGTACATTAATTACTAAAATTTCCAGCACCTTAATAAAATAATCTAATCCATACTTAAACATTCAAAAACTTGTAATTTCGTCTTAAACTTTCTTAGACTTTTCAAATTCAACCATCCATCTTTATAAACTTGAAATTTGATCCCAACTCAATATTTAAACTCAAAAATTAGCATACTAATAAAATTCCTAGCATTGTATTATTTCTTGTTCAAAATAATACCAACATGTTTTCAAGCTCATAAACAAGTCCCTAAATTGTGAGACTTTTTGAATTCCACCCCTAAAATTTACCAAACTTATAATTTGGTTCTAACCAATTTCCCAACTTGAAATTCTAACATTTAAATATTAAATTTAACATTGAACATCCCAATTCTCACATTTAATCAATGATGTATCATAATTCTCAAAACTTGCAAATAAGACCTTTTACTATCTCAAGGCTCCAAATTGATCTGCAAGTCATATAGAATACTTCTAATATCAATTCTAGACCATAGGAAAATTTTCAATATTCCCCCAAATTTTCCTTATGGCTGAACCAAATTAATGCACTAAGGTAAGGATTTCATTCATTTTCAAGGATGAGTTCAACCTCTTATGATCAAATTCATGCAATTCCAACCATCATAATATAAAATTGAATCAAAATCAATCAATCTCCTAAAACCTTAAGCATGGCCGAATTCAATACAAGGCTTTACACATACTTTGAATCATCATACAAGCCTTAGAATTAATCTGCAACATAAAAAATACAATAATAATCTTCCATTAAATCTTTAAAATCCATAAACCCATCATAAACCCTAATCACTAAATCTCAACATCCAAGCATGCTTTACATGAATTTCTTATACCAATTCTCTATTTCACAACTTAGTCAAAAAATAACTCATACAAGCTTAAAAATCAAAAATGAAATATTTACCTTGAAGTAATAGTGGTTTCGGCCTCAAGCTTGAAGATGGCTGAAATTGTGCTAAATTTCTTGATTATTCTAGTATTATAATCCTTGACACATGACTTATTCATAATATAATTGAATTTAAAATTCAATTTGTAACCCCCCAGACCGATGCGGATAACCCGATCCGATCTGGGTTGTCACATTAGGGTCACCGGAGCGACCCACTGTAAAAATAACGGAAAATTTAAAACTTTTTATCAGAACATGTAAACTTATAAAATCATTTGTCACTATTTAAAAATAAAACAGATTTCCAGACTCGTATATAAAACAAAATACAATTACATGCCCCATAATCACATGTACCATACTCTGCAACAACGCCGGAAGAACTCCCTTACTGAAGTCGATAGATGCACTGGTACAATTCTTTTAACCTGAAAAGGTGAGTAATAGAGTGAGCTTCGAAAAGCTCAGTAATACAGAACTACCAGATGATGCTGAAGAACGTGCAGATACAGATAAACATACATATCCTTATTATTTCCGAACATTTACATATTTTTATGCTGAGCAGAGATCTTACTGATATTTCAGATGGTAATGGACAATGAGCTTTCAGTTCAGACAAATATTTTGGATGACTGAGTTCAGGAGATCAAAATAGGTTATCTAGTGTGTTCCCGTAAAACCAGTAAAAAGATACAGATCTTTTAAAACATATATATATATATACCCCCATCCCATCACATCAGAATGTGTAAGTTCCCCAGAACAGAGATATCAGAAATCAAAACAGAATTCAGAACAGATATCAGAACAGAATCCATATCAGAAATCAGAACAGAATTCAGGTCATGTATCAGAACAGAGTTCAAGTCGGAAATCAGATAAAATAATTATATGATTAGGGAACACACCAGAGTTTACAAATATTATTCAGAGGTACTGGATAATCTTAGCAAGTATAGAAACACGGATTTTCAGTATACCGATAGAATGTCAGAATTTAGAATCACTATTGTAAAAAGTTCAATAACTGATGGAATCATCAGTTATTCAGAATGTGAATTATCAGGATCATATCTTATTCGGACAATTTTCAGAAGTTGTACGTAATCAGAAGGGTATTTAGAATCCTTTACATCCATGTCAATTGATCGGATAATCGAACAACTTGAGAACGAAGATTCAGAACCTTAACAATTTATGTTCACTGGTCAATTCATTTTCCTTCCAGGGTATTTACTTTTTAATACCACAAATTCTTGTTCATAGATCATCTTCAAAATCATCGCTGAATAGATCTTCCAATGATCTTTATTTCATTTCCAAACTACCACGATATCATGAAATACTGACGTGCTTGATTTTTAGTTCATATTCCATAAGAACAGTACATCTTATAAACTCATCAGAATTTCCAGACTTATCCAATGCACTTACTTAATCCTCAATCATTGAGGTTACTTAGCTTATTTAGCAGTCAAGTCCATTCTAGTTACTTCAGGGTTTTTCAGAGTAATACAGACGTTCCTGTATTTCAGATATATATTGTACTTCAGATCCATTCAATTTGGTCTTCTTGGTTGATTTCTCTAACGAATATTTATTTTCTTAGTACCGGATGTGATCCAGAGTTGAGCTGAGTACTTTCAAAATTATCATCGAACCACATTTGAGAAGACGAACACACATTCAAGAAACATTTATGCTGTTCAAGTACTGACATATCTTTAAGATTGATCAACTTACTTAAGTTGTGATCCATAACTTCTAAAGGTAGTCCAACACCTATGTTTATTTGGATTCCTTAATTAATCCAAGGCATTTACTTAGAATAGGACACAAGGGTATTTTGGTAATTTTGGTGTTCATTTTTATTCCATTTATTTCAGAGCTTGAAGATATCCAATCATTCTTAAGCTTAGTGGTATTCTTGGGTCATTTCTATTATAGGGGTATTTTGGTCATTTTACCGATTCATCGTATTTCAATCATTTCCTTTCGTCTGCTCTTACTATTAAATTCAATCTTATTATTTATTTCAGTTCTTTCGAACAATTATGACAATAGAACACCCCGACAAATTATTCTTCAGGTATTTACTCATAACTCGGATATTTTTTGGTCAAGTGTCTTCTCAGATTTTACAAACAGAATATCAAGAATTTTCCTAAACTAAGTCAAGATCTTAACAATCAAATCCGTACTTAATAGAGTTAAGTATGAATCCTCAAAGTATTTTCTCATTCAGGGTCAACTCAGACTATTCTAACTCTTAAGGGCATTTCTATAATTTCTTAACCAAATAATTTCGATATTAGCTCTTAACGAAAATAATATAATTTAGAGATCCTATGATTAATTGCTTTCTTGAACACTCTCTGATCTTGAAACGGTTCTCTTAACAGACTTCTAGTATCCTTCACAAACTCTCTTAGGATTAAAACCGGTTATCCATAATTTCCAAATAAAACTAATATTTCTTATGCACATCAATATTTTTATCAGATCAATATGTATGTAAAATCCTCTTATCTAACTTCCATATTCAAATCTTGTCTTTTTATAACATAAGGGTATTTTCATAATTTTACCCTACCGGAGTATTCTCATAATTTCTCATCCAAGTACCTTTAACATTTAACCTTTGATGAAATAAATTATAAGTTGCAGATACAGGGCTGATTTATTTATCACTAATCACAAACTTGTAATTTAATCTAACAATTCCTCAATCTCTTATATTAGTCATTCGATCCGTAATTAGTTACAAAATTTCTACCACATCATATCGAGTGTATAAATTATTCAACTCCACCAAAGTGACCAACATTATCTTGTTCATGCATTTATCAATATAAACATGTTCCATAAAGCATAAAGAGGTAGTAAAGTATTACATCGATTTCTGTGCAATACTGATCGACCATAAAAATTCTATTCGAATGCCTTTGATCTTCAATTCAACTTCCAATTATTCCTCAGATACATATTTGTTGAGTTAATCGATTGACGGATTTGGCCAAGAGGGGGGTGAATTGGCAATTAAAAATTTGATGGAAGCTTTTGCAGAAAATTGAAAGTAATTGCACAGCGATTTAGAGTGGTTCGACTTTCTCAATCAAAGTCTACGTCCACTACCTTAGCTATCCACACTAAGGATTTTCCAACAAATTCACTAATTTGTTCTTTCTTTTGAGGCCAAAGAGATAACCTTACAACACCCTCAAGAATATACCCCAATTCTTGAGAACACTCTTTCTCAAAGAGAAGATTACAAATTTGCAAACTTACAAGGAAAACCTCACAAGGTAAGATGTTTGCACAATTCTAGAACAAGAAAAGAACACTCAAAGATAATTACAAATGAGCACAAATGGTGTTCTTGAAAGCAAAATGAATATTGAAAGGAAAATTGGCTTGATTTGCAAAAACTTGGTGTTTGATGCTTTCTCTCTTGTTTCTCTATGATTTCTTTATGATTTCTTGTTGATCAAGGGCTTCAGAACTTGTTTAAATACACCTTGAATCACTTATGAACGTTGGGGATGATTAGTGAAGATCATATAGCCGTTTTAGTGTGAAAACAATTAATAAAACAGCTTGGAGCGTGGGGGGAATCGGTTCCCTAAGTGTAAAATTCAAATATTTCGACCGTTGAACAGGGGGGAATCGGTTCCCTCCGAGCATTCTGGAAATCTCGGAGCCAAACCATTCAGGGGGGAATCGGTACCCCATTAGGGGGGAATCGGTTCCCTCTGAGCAATCTGGAAATTTGGCTTTGAAATGGTTCGAAATACTTTGAAAGATTATTTTGAAATTGTTTTAAGATTAAAACTTAATTTTACACTTAAGTAAGGATTAAAAATGATTTTTGAAATATTTGGAGTAATGTTTTGATATTCGAATAATTATATCGAATATACTTAGAAAATCATTAGGAAAATATTAAAATTCATTTAGCTTAATTTGTTATATCGAAATATCAAAATGTTTTCAACAATCTCCCCCTTTTTGATATAACAAAACATTTTAGTAATTTTAAGATTTTGAAATCAAGTTTTGAAATTACTCCCCCTTACTTTAACACTTCTTCCATTTATCATTTTAAAAACACTTTAACATTTCTCCCCCTTTTTGTTAAATCAAAAAGACATTTTAAAGAATTTAAACAAGGTTTTGAAATCAGTTACCCAATTGATTATATATATAATATAAGCTGCTAAGATCACAAGCAAGAGAAACGTTAGCCATTAGTTTCATAATCAATATTCATAATTAATGTGAAATGGAAAAAATTGGTCATAATGCAACTAATATGTAAATGATGCAAAAATAAACATTAAGCTTAAAACGAAAGTGAAAATCAAACCAAATATATAAGCATATAAGTTCAAATATCCATTTATCCAACAAATTCAAACACCCAAAATAAAACAATCCATGAACATCAAAATGTTTCACAATTAAAAGTCCTGAGTTCGGGACGATAAACCCATTGTGACCCAAAGACCGAGTTTGATAAACAAATTACTAAGGAGACAACCATAAACCAAGGTTTCTATATTCTTGGAAGGAACAATGTTTATGGAAACTCACTAAAAATGATCTGTGGCAGATAAATCTTCTTTTTATGTTGGATACAATATATCCACCATATATCTATGTTCCTAAGGGAGGAGTACCTACCTCCGTATGGTCTAAACCACCAAGAGATCAAATAATGAAGGAATCTATCACGATGAGTTCTTAGGGTACTCTCACTATCCTTAGACTTATAGGGTGAATCACAGTCCCTTTTTCATTAAACCTTAGGTATCTAGTCCAAAATGGGTAGCGATTGTGCCGGAGTCAATAAAAATGAATTTTCCTAAAAGATAGGATCAAATTCTAATAGTTTCAGATCAGAGTTCATTTTGGACACATACCACATTGGAATAGAAAAATACATACTAATTGATGATAAACCAAAGGTTTGAGTTAAAAGAGTTTATAAAACTTATAGGATTTAAGAGTAGGAAGATATTGGAAGTCCATATCTTCTATAGCTTGGATCGAAGGGATACACTCTTCCCAGATTTTATATGACTCAAAACAAGTATGGTACATATGGTATAGATCTTGTCCATAACCAGGTACGTTGAAACAAGAGTTCATAATGGTCATATTTGGGTTATTTGGATTGGGTGGAGGAATAAGAGGTCGGTTTTGACTTGAGTGACTAGACAATGTCCTAGGTCGTTTAGGATTTGACATGGTTTAAGAATCGGAATAGAATATATAACCTACAAATTTAAAAAGCACATGTATGTAATTCAATCAATCTCAAAACTCAATTGAGTCCTCAATATTTCAAGGTTCTCTAAATCAATCCTAATAGGCAAAGTTTTTGAAAACTTTTGAAAAAAAATGGTTTTGAGAAACAATATAGTTTTCATAACATCAACATAATTCAATCAAAACACAATTAATGCCCGATCTAAAGTTCATCGTAGAACTAATTAAAACTAGTTCTATGTTTATAAATTGATGAAATAGAAGTTTTGGAAAAATACCTTGAAGGATTTCGGATTTGAGTGAGATTAGATGAAGTTTGCACTTTTTTTTATGATTCCAACAGGTTTAGAGGATGATATTTGAAGTGAATTCCGATTAATATCGTTGATTTGAGGAAAAAATGGAGATTTGAGAAAAGTTGAGAGAGAACGGCGGAAGAGGGTTTGAGTATTTTGGGATTTTGGGTGTTCTGCCCGATTTAACAGAACCCCAGGGGGGTATCGATTCCCCTGTGGGGGAATCGGTTCCCCTTCAAAGGGGGAATCGGTTCCCTCATGAGGGGGGATCGATTCCCTCTGCACCAAAATGCTAAAATCCGATTTTTAAGCACACAAAATGCTAAATTAATCTTCTCTAGTGGTATAGGCAACTCATATATTGAAAAATAATTATGTTCAAACAATTAAATTAATCTTTAATCGATATTTGAACATAAAATTAATTTTTCATCAAGAATCATAAACTCCCCCTAACTAATAGCAATGAATGCAATCAAAAATTACTATTATGAGCATTTTTCAGTATTTATTAAAAGTGCTGAATTATTTTAAACACTAAGTGAAGATAGGTCAATTAAACCTAATTCTCTCCTAAGTATCGAAAACCTTTCCTTATCTAAGGGTTTTGTAAAAATATCCGCTAATTGATGCAAAGTATCAACAAATTCTAGAACTACATCTTCCTTAGTGACATGGTCTCTAATGAAGTGATGTCTAATTTCAATGTGTTTAGTTCTAGAGTGTTGGATGGGATTTTTAGTGAGACAAATAGCACTAGTATTGTCACACTTGATAGGAATAGTACCTACTTCAATTCCATAATCAAAAAGTTGTCGTTTCATCCATAAAACTTGTGCACAACAACTACCAGCTGAAATATATTCCGCTTCAGTGGTAGATAATGCAACACAATTTTGTTTCTTTGAAAACCAAGAAATCAGCATATTTCCAAGGAATTGGCAAGTACCGGAGGTGCTTTTCCTATCTAATTTACATCCTCCATAATCCGCATCAGAGAAGGCATGCAAGCTAAAACTAGAGTCTCTAGGATACCAAAGTCCTAAACTAGGAGTGTCCTTAAGGTATCTAAATATTCTCTTAACAGCTAGTAAATGTGATTCCTTAGGACATGATTGAAATCTAGCACATAAGCAAACACTAAACATAATGTCCGGTCTACTTGCAGTTAGATAAAGCAAAGAGCCAATCATTGACCTATATAATTTAATATCTACACATTTACCTCATTCATCTAAGTCAAGCTTTGTTGAAGAGCTCATTGGAGTGTCATGAGGTTTCCCATTTTCCAGTCCAAACTTCTTGAGCATATCTTTGACGTACTTAGCTTGATTAATGAAGATGCCATCTTTTCTTTGCTTGATTTGGAGTCCCAAGAAAAATGAGAGCTCCCCCATCATGCTAATCTCAAACTCACTTTGCATTAGCTTAGAAAATTCTTGGCAAAGAACATCATTAGTAGAACCAAATATTATATCATCAACATAAATTTGAACTACTAATAAATCTTTACCTTTATGCTTTAAAAACAATGTAATGTCAACCTTTCTTTTTGAAAAACCTTTTTTAATTAAAAAAATTGATAATCTTTCATACCAAGCTCTAGGAGCTTGTTTTAAACCATAAAGAGCTTTTTGTCAATTTAAGAACATGATCTGGAAATTTTGAATCTTCAAAACCTGGAGGTTGTTCCACATACACTTCTTCTTTTATAAAACCATTTAAAAATGCACTTTTAACATCCATTTGATATAATTTAAATTCATGAAAACATGCAAATGCTAATAACATTCTAATTGCTTCCATCCTAGCTACGGGAGCGTATGTTTCATCATAGTCTATGCCCTCTTCTTGAGTATACCCTTGAGCAACAAGTCTAGCCTTGTTTCTCACTATATTACCACTCTCATCAAGCTTATTCCTAAATATCCATCTAGTACCTACAGTAGATTTATTACTAGGCCTTTCAACTAATGTCCATACTTTACTTCTCTCAAATTGATTTAACTCTTCTTGCATAGCCATAATCCAAAGTTCATCATTTAATGCTTCTTTAATATTCTTAGGCTCTATGCATGAAATAAATGCAACATAATTACAAATATTTCTAAGAAAAGATCGAGTTGTTACCCCTTTGGATGGATCACCTATAATCTCACCACCCTTGACATAGTTGTACTCTCTTGGATAAGATACTTCCATTTCTTCAATGGTTGGATTCTCAAGAGGATCATGAGTTTCCTCATTCTTCGTTTCTTCATTTGATGATGGTTCTCCGACTTTATGTCTAACATCATTTGTATTTATAACACCTACATCATCATTCACACAAGAATCCTTCATTGGAAGGGGATTATCATCGAAAACAACATGTATAGACTCTTCTACAACTAAGGTTCTTTTATTAAATACTCGATAAGCTTTAGAATTTAAGGAGTAACCCAGAAAAATTCCTTCATCACTTTTAGCATCAAATTTGCCAAGGTTTTCTTTACCGTTGTTTAAAATAAAACATTTACATCCAAAAGGATGAAAATAGCTAATATTAGGCTTTTTATTTTTGAAAATTTCATATGGAGTTTTCTTTAAAATTGGCCTAATCATTACTCGATTAACAACATAACAAGCAATATTTGTGGCTTCCGCCCAAAAATATTTTGGCAAATTATTTTCACAAAGCATAGTTCTAGCCATTTCTTCTAAAGTTCGATTTTTCCTCTCACCAACTCCATTTTGTTGAGGGGTTCTAGGTGCTGAAAAATTATGACTAATACCATTAGAATTACAAAATTCAATAAATCCAAGATTTTCAAATTCAGTGCCATGATCACTCCTAACACTAGTTATAGAGTAACCCTTTTCATTTTGGAATACTTTTGCAAACGTGATGAATTGTTCTAATGCTTCATCTTTAGTATTTAAAAATAAAACCCAAGTATATCTAGAATAGTCATCTACCAAGACAAATGCATATTGTTTTCCACCCAAGCTAGTAGTTCTAGTTGGCCCAAAAAGATCTAAATGGATCAATTGTAAAACTCTACTAGTTGATACATCATTAATGGATTTAAAAGAAACTCGCTATTGTTTTCCTTTAGCATAAGCATTATAGATTTTATCATTATCAAATTTAAGCTTAGGCAACCCTCGAACTAAATCACCTTGAATTAGCCGTTGCAAAACACTCATACTAGCATGTCCTAGTCTCCTATGCCATAACAAATCATCATGCTCATCCCTAGCAACTAGGCACAAAATAGTCATATTAATAAAATCTAAATGCATCATGTATATATATATATCCCTATTTTATGACCAACAAGCATAATCGAAAATAGATGCAATGTTAATAAATTTTGCAATCATTTAAAATAAAACATTGTATCTTTTATCAAATTTATTTTTCAAAAGATTATACTTTTAATCCATTCACATATAAAACATTATGCAATGTTGATTATAGAGATTAAGAGAACATGCATAAAGTTTTTGAAAATGTTATGCATTAAAACTTTATAATATTTAAACAAAAAATCTATGCATAAACATTAAGAAAAAAAATTTTAGGTCAAAATTTTGCAAAACCAAAGTTCTTGAAAAATCGATATCAATTGTTAAAGAGATATCAATTACTTTTTAAAAACAATTTTGACCAAAAATTAATATGATGAACTAGAGTTTATAAAACATTATCAAAATTTACCATGTTCATCATACAATATTTTTCAACATACATGAGATAAAACATAATTCAACTTTTTAAAACCTCATGCATGCATAAACTAAATGAGCAACCAAATAATAAAAACATTAAGTTTAGAGGTTACCCATTCCCTTTTTATGTGTGGCTTAGAGCATCTTGAATATCATCATCTTTATCACAATTGCTCTCACACACCTACAAGAGACATTTAAGTAGATTTTGGTATCCAAATTGCTTTGGATCCTTGAACATTAGTTTCAATGCCTCTTGTTCCTTTTGGAACCCATATTTGTCTAATTTTAAATCGTTTTCCTTTCTTTAAAGGACAAGTAAGTTCCTTATGACCATGATAATGACAATGTGAACATATTGTCATTATTGAACTAGATGAATTATTTAGAATGATCTCTTTTTCTCTTGTTAAACATTCAAGCTTATCTTTCAAATTGAAATTTTCTTTTTCAATACTTTCAAATTTCATTTTTGAGAGTTCTAAATCCTTCTTCAAGATTTCATTTTGATTTTCAAAATCTATTTTCATTTCTAGAAGAAGTTTGTTTAATTTGAAAATTTCTTTTTCAAAGTTTTTAGATTTTATTTTTGAAAGCTCTAACTCCTTTCTCAACATTTCATTTTGATTTTCCAAGTCTATTTTAGCTTTCAAAAGAATATCATTTTTAGCAATAAATTTAGAAATCAATTTATTGTATTTGGAGTTCATGGTCTCAAACTCCGAAAATAATTTATCATAAGCATCTTGTAACTCATTAAAAGATTTTGAATTTGATATATTTGAGTTAGAAGATACCTTTGGCTCTGTGAGAGCTAATAGAGACATCACTTTTATTGGTTCTTTTTTTTCCTTGTCTCTATAGATCTCCTCAATCTTATCCCACATTTCCTTGGCACTTGAACAAGAAGAAACTCCTTTATATACATTAGGATCAATTGCACAACACAACATGTGCATAGCCTTTGAGTTTTGTTGAGCTTCCTTCCGTTCTTGAACACTCCACTTCTTTGCCTTCTTAGTAGGAGAGGAATATCCTTTCTTGATTATCATCCAAGCTTCCATATCAAATGCTTTGATGAATATCATCATACACCTCTTCCAATAACGATAATTTGTTCCATTGAAGTGTGGAGGCACGTCAATAGGTATGGATTCTTCCATGGAGAATGAACCGGAAGTAGACGCCATCTTTATCGATTTAACTCTTCCCGGATCGACTCAAGAGGCGATTAAACCTTCAAATGAGTGAGGCTCTGATGCCAATTGTTGAGTTAATCGATTGACGGATTTGGCCAAGAGGGGGGTGAATTGGCAATTAAAAATTTGATGGAAGCTTTTGCAGAAAATTGAAAGTAATTGCACAACGATTTAGAGTGGTTCGACTTTCTCAATCAAAGTCTACGTCCACTACCTTAGCTATCCACACTAAGGATTTTCTAACAAATTCACTAATTTGTTCTTTCTTTTGAGGCCAAAGAGATAACCTTACAACACCCTCAAGAATATACCCCAATTCTTGAGAACACTCTTTCCCAAAGAGAAGATTACAAATTTGCAAACTTACAAGGAAAACCTCACAAGGTAAGATGTTTGCACAATTCTAGAACAAGAAAAGAACACTCAAAGATAATTACAAATGAGCACAAATGGTGTTCTTGAAAGCAAAATGAATATTGAAAGAAAAATTGGCTTGATTTGCACAAACTTGGTGTTTGATGCTTTCTTTCTTGTTTCTCTATTATTTCTTTATGATTTCTTGTTGATCAAGGGCATCAGAACTTGTTTAAATACACCTTGAATCACTTATGAATGTTGGGGATGATTAGTGAAGATCATATAGCCGTTTTAGTGTGAAAACAATTAATAAAACAACTTGGAGCGTGGGGGAAATCTGTTCCTCCTCATAGGGAATCGGTTCCCTAAGTGTAAAATTCAAATATTTCGACCGTTGAACAGGGGGGAATCGGTACCCCCTATGGGGGAATCGGTTCATTCCGAGCATTCTGGAAATCTCGGAGCCAAACCATTCAGGGGGAATCGGTACCCCATTAGGGGAGAATCGGTTCCCTCTGAGCAATCTGGAATATTTGGCTTTGAAATGGTTCGAAATACTTTGAAAGATTATTTTGAAATTGTTTTAAGATTAAAACTTAATTTTACACTTAAGTAAGGATTAAAAATGATTTTTGAAATATTTGGAGTAATGTTTTGATATTCGAATAATTATATCAAATATACTTAGAAAATCATTTGGAAAATCTTAAAATTCATTTAGCTTAATTTGTTATATCGAAATATCAAAATGTTTTCAACAATATTAACATAAATTATATCAGAAACGAAGCTTAATTGCGATAAACGGATCGAATCAGGTGATAAATCAGTGAAAAATAGCTTACCGAGTTCGAATTTGGCGAAACGGACTTCGGATTCAGATTCAGGACGTCGAAAGCATAAAATATGACTTTTCAGAAATTTGGTATTTTTGATCAAAATCAAAGTCAACGGGTTTGACCGGTAATTTCGAGCCTTAGGGTTCGAATTTCGAAAAACAGACTACGGAATCGGATTTGGAACGTCGAAAAATGTCAGGATATGTATACTCGGTCAAAGTCAAAGGTCGTTTAATGCCTGGTTAAAGCCTATCAAAGTTTTGGTTAACAGTGGTCAACGCCGGTCAACGGTCAACAGGTCGGGTCAACGGGTCAGTTCAACAGGTCGGGTCGGGTCGGGTTATGACCGGTCAAACCGGTCACTTTTTCCTTCCCCACGCGCAGTGGCGACGCGTGGGGGCGCGTGAACAGTGCTAAATTCCCGAAAAAATTCCTAAAAATTATTTTGAGCAATTTCGAGATACTTACAAAGCTCGGTTCACAATTTTGAACGTTGGAGAGCTCGATTTCAACAAATCGGAAACTTTGACCGCTTCACCTCCTCACGCGCCCCCGTCGACGGAGACCAAGGATGACACTAGTAGACTCGGAACGATGCAAGGAACACGATGGTGCGGGAGGTGTCGTAAACGGATCATCGGATCATCGTGAATCGACGAAAAACCAATTAAAATTGAGTTATTACCGACAATACTTCCGATTGAAATTAACGACGAACGACGACGATTCACGACGAAAGGTTTGAGGGGTTTTGTTCCTCGTTCGACAACGAACACGATGGTGATTTCGGCTCGTTGATCGGAGGTCGGACGGCGAGTAGATCAGAGTTGAAAGAGGGGTTGACGGGAGAGGGAAATGGGGGATTTCTGGAAACTGAGCACGGGTGGGGGGAGTTATATTTCATCATATATAAAAAAATGGTTAAATCATAGGTTTAGTCACTGAACTTCCTGCACTTCTTAAAATGGTATGCCAACTTTAAAATTTTACAATTTAATCCACCGTTTCTTTCAAAATACCAATTAAATCCAATACTTTATAATTTCTTAAAATTTAGCCCCTAAATTAGGGTGTTACAATTCTCCCCTCCTTAAAAGAATTTCATCCTCGAAATTCATTCATGTCACATTATTGCAGAAATGAAACTTCCATCAGTTTTTTTTATTCATATCTTTCATGTAGCTCTTATAGAAATATGAATCCTCCACTAATCCTTAACCAGTTGAGTATATCTTCTTATCAAAAATCTCTCTCATTCCAAGTAAATAATCAAAACAACTTTATCCTTGTGAAATCAATTCAGTCTTGGTTACGAGAATAGGCTCATAAAGCAGTAGCATATCCCAATTTCATTTCTGGAGTTGGGTCAGTATTTCTCGGATAATTAACTCTCACATGGCTCGTGAGGTATTTTACAACGTTTATACAGATGTTACTGGTATTCCTTTTTGCAAAGGAAGGGTCTTAACGAATAGAAACTTAGGTTTACTCATTATAGATAGGGACTCAACCTTGGAGTTCCGGCTTAGAGAGGTATGATTGTATTCTAGGGGCATGTTCTGATCAGACATATTTTGACATTCGACCGGTCGGTCTATCTTGAAAAATTTTGACTCAAATCATAGCTCTGATACCACTAAATGTAACCCCCAAGCCGATGCGGATAACCCGATCCGATCTGGGTTGTCACATTAGGGTCACCAGAGTGACCCACTGTAAAAATAACAGAAAATTTAAAACTTTTTATCAGAACATGTAAACTTATAAAATCATTTGTCACTATTTAAAAATAAAACAGATTTCCAGACTCATATATAAAACAAAATACAATTACATGCCCCCTAATCACATGTACCATACTCTGCAACAACGCCGGAAGAACTCCCTTACTGAAGTCGATAGATGCACTGGTACAATTCTTTTAACCTGAAAAGGTGAGTAATAGAGTGAGCTTCTAAAAGCTCAGTAATACAGAACTACCAGATGATGTTGAAGAACGTGCAGATACAGATAAACATACATATCCTTATTATTTCCGAACATTTATAGATTTTTATGCTAAGCAGAGATCCTACTGATATTTCAGATGGTAACGGACAATGAGCTTTCAGTTCAGACAAATATTTCGGATGACTGAGTTCAGGAGATCAGAATAGGTTATCCAGTGTGTTCCCGTAAAACCAGTAAAAAGATACAGATCTTTTAAAACATATAAATATATACCCCCATCTCATCACATCAGAATGTGTAGGTTCCCCAGAACCATACACCCAACCCAACACATCATATAAGGCCCTGAGCACAAAGCCGAGGAACCTGCGGAACTTTTTCCTTCAACAATACCCTCCCAATAAAAAAAATTTCCGTCATTAAACGGAGATATCAGAAATCAAAACAGAATTCAGAACAGATATCATAACAGAATCAAGATCAGAAATCAGAACAGAATTTAGGTAATGTATCAGAACAGAATTCAAGTCAGAAATCAGATAAAATAATTATATGATTAGGGAACACACCAGAGTTTACAAATATTATTCAGAGGTACTGGATAATCTTAGCAAGTAGAGAAACACGGATTTTCAGTATACCGATAGAATGTCAGAATTTAGAATCACTATTGTAAAAAGTTCAATAACTGACGGAATCATCAGTTATTCAAAATATGAATTATCATGATTATATCTTATTCGGACAATTTTCAGAAGTTGTACGTAATCAGAAGGGTATTCAGAATCCTTTACATCCATGTCAATTGATCGGATAATCGAACAACTTGAGAACGAAGATTCAGAACCTTAACAATTTATGTTCACTAGTCAATTCATTTTCCTTCCAGGGTATTTACTTTTTAATACCACAAATTCTTGTTCATAGATCATCTTTAGAATCATCGCTGAATAGATATTCCAATGATCTTTATTTCATTTCCAAACTTCCACGATATCATGAAATACTGACGTGCTTGATTTTTAGTTCATGCTCCATAAGGACAGTACATCTTATAAACTCATCAGAATTTCCAGACTTATCCAATGAACTTACTTAATCCTCAATCATTGAGGTTACTTAGCTTATTTAGCAGTAAAGTTCATTCCAGTTACTTCGGGGTTTTTCAGAGTAATACAAACATTCTTGTATTTCAGATATATATTGTACTTCAGATCCATTCAACAGTGGTCAACGCCAGTCAACGGTCAACGGGTCGATTCAACAGGTCGGGTAGGATCAACGGGTCGGGTCGGGTTGTGACCGATCAAACCGGTCAAAACAGTTCCAAAACCGGTCAAACCAGTGTAGGGGTGCGTGAACAGTGCTAAATTCCTGGAAAAATTCCTAAAAATTATTTTGAGCGATTTCGAGATACTTACAAAGCTCGGTTCACAATTTTGAACGGCGGAGAGCTCGATTTCAACAAATCGGAAACTTTGACCGCTTCACCTCCTCACGCGTCGCCGTCGACGGAGACCAAGGATGACACCGGTAGACTCGGAACGATGCAAGGGACACGATGGTGCGGTAGGTGTCGTAAACGGATCATCGGATCGTCGTGAATCGACAAAAAACCAATTGAAATCGAGTTATTACCGATGATACTTCCGACTGAAATTAACAACGAACGGCGACGATTCACGACGAAAGGTTTGAGGGGTTTTGTTTCTCGTTCGACAATGAACGCGATGGCAGTTTCGGCTCATTGATCGGAGGTCGAACGACGAGTAGATCGGAGTTGAAAGAGGGGTTGACGGGAGAGGGAATTGGGGGATTTATGGAAACTGAGCACGAGTGGGGGGAGTTATATTTCATCATATATAAAAAATGGTTAAATCATGGGTTTAGTCACTGAACTTCCTGCACTTCTTAAAATGGTATGCCAACTTTAAAATTTTATAATTTAATCCACCGTTTCTTTCAAAATACCAATTAAATCCAATACTTTATAATTTCTTAAAATTTAGCCCCTAAATTAGGGTGTTACACAATTAATGAGAAATTCCAAAATTGCCATTAATGAAACTTAATAATTATCAAATGATATTGCATTATATTCCATTAAAATATTCCATAGTCAGAGATGAATCAAGTTAGCTTTGAATTTCTACTTCAGTCATGCAATTTTCTAAAATTACATTTTAGTCACTAAAATTCCACTATTCGGACAAATCTGAAAAACTACACTGATCTGAGCTAAATTTCTCTAATATAAAAGATGGAAATAATATTTCCAACCATTATATAACATTCTTCAAATTTTCAAAAAATTTTGGTTCGATTCGATTATCCAATTTTTACATCGGACTTTAATGCTTTATAGCTTCTAACACAAATCTGATTACCCCAAAAATTCTTGTTTTAGGCCAAACTGTTCATTTGCGACTAAAATATATAACTTTTCAAAATTAAAATTTTTTGTTATTAAACTTTTCAAAGTTTATACTTTAGCCACCAAACTTTCAAAACTTATATTTTAGTCACTGGCTAAAATTTGGGGTATTACAGAACCATCTCGGGTTAGCCCAAAACTCACAATCCGAAAATTGGGGCATTATAGACCCAAATCCAAATATTTTTATATAAAATTTAAGTCAAGTTCGATTTTGTAAGAAAATATTTGATTATATTAGATTAAATAGAGTCAAAAGCTATTAGATATAGGTTTCATGTCCATCCCTACTCAAGTACATATAATATGTTGTGAAGAACAAGTTGAGAGGAAAGATGGAGTATACCAAAAAACAACAACTGAAACTACTACCTTGTTTCAGATAAGCCATTAAAACTTTTGGAACTATTATAATTAAAATTTTGTCTCTAAAATTTCTTTTTGATATAATTGTTTTTGGGATACTGTCAATTTTAAAATTAATAGAATTAAGCAATGATCTTAAATTTGTATGATTCCATTATTTTATAAGGCATTTGAATTTAAAATTAATCTCTCAATCTTTCAATTTTTTTGATCTAATTATCTTTTAAGATCATATATATTTTAAAGTTAAACAACTTGCTCCTCTCGTTATTCAATCCTGATTTCGTTCATGCGGGTGATCATTCGGTGATCACCAATATCGACTGATTGTTTTCTTCCACGCTTTTATTAGATGCTGATCGGTTTAAGTCATTTTTATTACTTGGTGGTCACTTTGGATGCATCGGAATTCTATTGTTCATGAAGGTGTTCACCGTTTAGTTGAGGCACAATGCAGGGTTATGACCTTTCTGCTGTTCTTATAGTTTTGGAAGATGTGAAACATTCAGCGATTTAAATAGCGGTTAGTGATCAAAATAACACTTGTAAAATAATAGCGTTGTCCTCTTTGACTGTTTTTATATGACCGCAATCTTTGTAATAATATCTGTTATGTCATCAATCACGATAAACACGATATGATCGAAAGCGCTACCACAACTACTATTTGAATCCGTCAACAACGATATAAATACACTTAATACATGATATATTTATCACACATTTTATTCGACAATCTGTGTCCATAAAGCACATAGTTACCACGAAAATAGGAACATAAGTCGCCCCAAATTTATTTATTCTTTTATCAAATGCAAGTCATATTCACTGAGATGGTGAATAGATTTATTAACAGCGATTGCTAAATCATTCAAACAGCATGAAATACCGGGGATCAACGAAAGCTGAACCCAGTACCTTGAAGCTTTTGTTCTGTGATCTGGTCCAATGTCTCGGCCATTTGAGGTGACAAATGATTGACCCAATCTCCAACTTCTCCTTTCCTGAAGAAATCTGCGTTGCTGATAGGACGTTTCGAGTTTCTGGTCTCGTTTTTATTCACGTCCTGCTCGCTCATATTCTCAAAACTGCACAGCTTCACTATATCTTCCACGATCTTATCGTTTTGTTCCTCGGGTGAAAAGGGTACCCCCAAGAACTCCGCCACTTTCCTCACACAATCCCCAGGCTCCTTCTTCACATCTTCATATTTCAAGAACAAAACCTTCTTTGGTGACTCCAGGCTAGCTTTCCAATACACCAAGACGTGATCCCAGTACGGTCCGTAGTGCGAGACCCCTTCGCAGAAAGAGTCAAAGGCTTCGTCTAGCGTAATCGGTGGAAGATCTTTGGGTCTCAACTTGTTGGCGAAATGCCACTTGGAGATTAAGACGTCTTTGGGATCTCTACAGATGTAAACAAAACGGCAACCGGAGGCATCATCGGTCATGCGTTGTGGAAACAAGGAGTAAGGAAGGTGGGTTGAGAGAAGCCGAGGCGAAGGGAACCCATCGATGAACGAAGTTGACCCGTCGACTTGAATACATCCATCCAGGAAGGGGACCAGTTCTTGAGGGTTGTTTTTGCTCAAAGGATGGTCGCTGAAATCGAAGGAGCTCCTGTTGTAGATGGAAAAGACGAGGGCCCTTAGCCACGTCGTGCCGCACTTGGGGGACGTCGCGACGATGATGTCCGTGGGTCGAGGGTTGAAGTGATCGTTGACCAACATGCTTCCCCGGAGGGCAAAAGTCGATAGCCAGAAGCGTTGGTAATGAAAAAGCTGGTCCAACCACCAGCCTTTCCTGGGGATGAGAGTGGGCAGCACCTCATCCAAGTTCTTGTAAGTCTTCTTGTATCCTTCGGCAAGTTCTAAATTCTCAATGCGCGAAAAAAATTTTGAAGTCTCCATGGGGAAAAGGCTAAGATCAAGAGCAGATCATTGCTACTTAAGCCGGCCACTAGGTGGAACATAGAAAGGAGATTCGAGATAATTATCGAAATAAAATATTGGATTAGCCGGAGATTTTACAGAAATAAACAATTTGAAAAATAATATTTAAAGAAAAAAATATTTTTTATTAAAATAAATAATTACATAATAATATATGTTCTAAATATTTTCAATCATCTGATAATGAATGCTCAATCACCTATTACTAAATATTTTCAATCATATGATAATGAATGCTCAATCACCTACTACTGTAGTCGTTGATGCTCGAATCCATAACGGTGCAAAAAAAATGTTGATTTGAGTTTAAATGATGTTAACTTGTATTTGATCAATATTTAGCCACAACTTTAATATTTTAAGCATTGAAGGATTTGCACGAGATTTTATAGAAATAAGCAATTTGAAAAATAATATCTTAAACATATTAAAATTATAATCAGACATCATTCATATCACATTCAAGTGTTATTATCAATACACGAATCCAAGGCAAATATATATATATAGTGGCTCTAGAAAAATGCTACTAACAAATTGCATTTTTATTTTATGTAATGAAATAAATGTTATTTCTTTAAGTAATTTTTTAAATGCCATTCTCTTAATTAATTATATAAAAAGAATAATTTAACTAAAATTCGCCTAGAAATAAGTTAATAAATGCAAGAAAAGTCTATTTCCACATAAATCAATGGAATTAATCAATGTATTTTGTTTAACTTATCACTTTTAACCCAAAAAACTTGATCAGATTAGTTAATCATCTTCACCTTCTGATTAATCATATTTAACTCCTTTTTCTGCCTTAAAATACTCCTTGTTCTACTTCTTTAGTTTTAGTAAATATTATAATTTGGAAGAATACAAATAGAATGACGAACGGGATGACGCCTACGATGGCCGTCCCATAATTTATTAGCTTCAACTCATAGCAAATAGTCAACTTTCTATTTATTTTTTTAATTATAAAATGGTTAAAGTTTATTTATTGTATTTTGTTCTATTAGTGTTTTTAATTGTATTGTGTTTGAATTGTGCAAACATATTTTTTTTGAGAATTTTCATTGATTGTTACTTGTATTTATCTCATTGGGAGTATATTATTTTAAGATTTTAGATATAAATTTTAAGAGAATCGTAAGTATATACTTTATTCTCAAAGTTAATAGACTGGTGAATTTTAAAAAATTTCTTTTGTGAATAACTATGATATTCGATATACATCACTCTAAATTATTGTATTAAATTTTATTACTTTTGTCAAATTTCCAATACCCTTTTATTTATTAATGCATCTCATCTTGATTATTTTCCTTGATTAATTAATTCAACAATAAGGTTTATTAATTTATTTAATTCAAAATTTTCAACATAATTTAATTTAATTGTACGAACCAACTTACCTCGATAATTAGAGAATTCGTTGTAATTTCTAGAGATTACATAATCACGGTCAAACAAATACATTATGGGGATTGTGTATTTAAAACAATGTAACCGAGGCCATGCAATGAGGTGTCAAAGAATTGAAGAAAGGTGGCAGCACAAATTAATTAAATCCACACGTGGCAATAGGAGTGGAAATAACATGGAACTGATGGAAGCATATGCATGCATGTTAACATGGGAGAAACAAATTGAAACGTGACAAATAAAGCTCCATGTTGCAGCATTGTTTAAACTTGGTGCAAGGGTGACATACAAATCACGGCAAGTAATGTGAGCTGCCAAATTCAAGGCGGTAGAATTGGTAACATCCAGAATTTTTTATGAGGCGATTTAATTATCTTTTATATATATATATATTATAATCAAAAGGTTCTTAATCTTGAGGTTATGGGATCGAGTCCCACGGAGGACATTTCATAATATGGAGGTCTCCCACGAAAGTTGCACTCAACCTGGCGTTGGGGGCAGCCTACTATCTTACCTCCCTCTTACCCATTACATATGAGAATAAGGGTCAGCTAATTTAATCAAAAGAAAAAAAAAGAATTGCATAAGAAATTAGATTTTGTGTATCTAAAAGTATCGGCAACTGCATAACACCTTTGATTGACAGTAGCAATATTGCTGGGATAGGAAATTGAGCTTAGTTACTAATAGAAAACGAGGGGGCATTTGCACCATTCAAAGCTTGTGTTGGTTCTCTCTGCTCAGTTCTCACCACTAGGTTGTGGGAGTAGTTTACTCAAGTAGATTGATTTTAATTTGTGATTTTTTGGCGATCTTTTAATAGTTTAATATATTCTGGTGGTTGGTTTATCGACATGATCACATCTTTTTGTATATATTTTTAGAGTTTTTTTAAATATTTTTCTTTTTCGATTCTTATGTGATATTAACTGATTAACTTTTTGTGTTAATGATAATAAGAAGTTGTCTTTATTATTTGTTTAGTTTGCGATTGTGATTGTAAATTTTATTGTAATTTAAAAACTAACGATTTTTACTTGTCAAAAAAATTCCACTGAAATTACATTGCATGTAGGCATGTAGACAAACTGAACATTTAGTAAATCGTTCATGAACTGTTCGGTGGAAAGTTTGTTTATGTTTTTTTATTTTAAACGAGCTAACATGAACAAGATTTTATGTTTGTTTAATTAAATAAACGAACACAAATAAAAGACTCGTTCATTTATTTAAGTTCGTGAGCGTTTGATAATTTGTTCGTTTATGTACATTCATCTATATTCGTTTATCTAATTTATTCGTTTATGTCTGTTTATATTCAGTCCAATCTCCAGACCCGTTTGAAATATTAAGACTAAATAAATTTTAAACTTAGACGTGTTAATATTTTAAAACCCAATTAATTATAAACCTAAATAAAAAAAAACTCAAATCAATTAAAGAAAATATAAATCCTAAAATTTTTTGAAAAGAAAAAAAAACTCTTCTCAACTATAGATCCAATTAATTTTATGTTCATTTATTTTTGTTCGTTTATGTTTGTTTATTTGTGTTCGTTTATCATTTTAACGAATGAACATGAACAAGCTAAATTTCTTAGTAAATGAACACTAACAAGAAATTTCGTTCGTGAAATTATTCGTGTTCGTTCGTTTGTTCAGTTAAAGTTAAATGAAAAAACATGAACATTCGTTCGTATTCATTCAATTCGTTTGCAGGACTAATTGCATGGCCATCTGGATGGGGTTTTAACTCCATAAACTTTTTTTGTTTTTGTTTATGAACCCATAATATTTGAAGTGCTATTTTTTTATATAAATAAAATATATATAAATTTATATTTAATCTACAATAAATTCATAGTTACCTTCTAGTAATAAGTACAAAAATTCGTTAAAATCTAACCCCTACAAATAGATCCAACCCGAGAATACTTGGGCCAAAACTCATAAACAAATTTAAGTTTGGTTCCCTTAATTAGCAGCAAGAAAATTATATTTTTTTTTATAAAATAGAAAGTTTATGTGATCCAATTCCAACTTACCGTCGAAGTAATTTATTAAGTGATTTCAATAATTAAAAAAGCCTTAAATTTGAATTGTTGCGTTCGTAGAATATGAGTGCTGATAATACATTATATCTACCGCGTACTTATTGTAGCAGAAAAATATAAAATATTATAAAAATATAAATATAGATCATTAAAAATATTTTAACCATTGAAATATATAAAACATTGTAAGAATATAAAATTACAAAAAAAAATTGATTATATTTTGTTTGTTTAATTAGATAAAAATAATAATATCACACATAAGAAAGTATTTTTTGAGATATTATATTCTAGATTTTTTCTTACCGAAACTATATTATAGATTTTAATTAACCACTTAACTACTGATTCATATCTAACTCGTCGCTTTGATTCTATTCTAGGGTAAGCTATTTGAAAAACTAATTAATGGGAATTAAATGGAAGAAATTGCCATCGTAATTAAATTTTTGGGCCATTAATTATATTTATATTTAATTTCTATTAATTAAATTATTTTTAAATAGTACGTAATTATTACAAGATTTAAGATTAATTTACTTATTCAATCTTATAATAACTACATACTATTTTAAAAAAAATGACTTAATATAAAAAACTTGGCTAAATCTTCAAGTTACTTTACCTTTAGTTGATAGAAGACAAATAGGGTTGTGGTTAGGTTGTTGGAAGTTATGTGCAAATTTTTTACACCCTTAGATCTCAAAATTTTTTTTCTGAAATAATAAATGACTAATTTCATCAACTTTAAAAACTGATAGATATACTCTATTTCGGGGCTCCTGTGCAAAATTGAAATTGTTTTTCCAAAAAAACTTTTTGCTTGTTAACGAGATTCGAACTTAGGATCAACAAAGTCATGTGCCCAATGATCTAACCACGCCCTTGAAGACATGACGCCACTAATTTTGGTGTTGATCGTTTTTGTCTATATTTTTTGTATTTTTAATTTATTATCAACTTTACCTTATAACTCATTTTTCTCTATTTGTATGACATATTTTTCTCTGGTTTTTGGTATATTTTTATCGTTTGACATTTCTTTTCGTCTATCTTTTTTACCAATGTTAAATTTGACAACACAATGACTGATCAAGATGATATTTATTTGTTATAATATTGATATTTTCTGCTTTGGACCCTCATATTGGATTTGAATAGATGATTTATGTTTGTGGATAGTTTTCTCATGTCGTTCGACTTTTATCTGCATTTTATTGGTGATCTTTTAATAGCTTGATCATCTTTTGTTATTCGTTTGCCGATGTGATCAAATCTCTTCTTATATATTTTTGGTTCAAGTTTTTTTATTAGGATTTTTAACATTTTTCTTTATGATACTTGTGTAATCTTAAGTGACTAGTTTTTTGTGTCATTGATTATACGAAAATGTCTCAATTATGTATTTAGTTACATTTGTGATTGTAAGCCTTTATTATGATATTTGATATTTCTTTTTTAATAAAATTAATAATTCTCATAAAATATTATATAATTTATATTATATTAACCCAGAAATAAAATATCAGATAAAAATTATCATTATCATATATAATTATGATATAATTAATTAAACTAATAAAATGATATATTAGATTTATTGGGGAAAAATCAAAATTTTGAATTTTCATATTATGAGAAACTTAATATAAATTTTAAATTATAATCACGAAAAAAAATGAAGGGTAAACTATACATTTAGCACTTAAACTATTAGTTTTTATCCGTTTTAGTACCTAAACTTTTATTTTTTTCAAATCATACATAACGTTTAGTTTTTGTTTCATTTTAATATCTCGATGTTAAAAACTTAACGCATTTAGTACTTAAACTATTAGTTTGATCAATTTTAGTACCTAAACTTTCAGTTGTTTTTAAAACATAATGTTAAATTTTGAATAGGGTACTAAAGTGAAACAAAAGCTAAACTTTAAGTATGATTTTAAAAAATCTAAAATTTAAGTATTAAAACAGAAAAAAACTGATAATTTATATACTAAACGCATAAATTTACCCTATAATGAAATGAAAGCCTTGTAAGCTAAAATATTAAAGTGTAGAAGTCTTCCCCAATAATCCTTTTTGTATTAGTAAAATAAAATGTTGAGAAAAAGGTCGAGTGGGGGCTTCAGCAACCACAGATGTATATACACACACAAACACACAACTTAAGGCAAATCTGTGCACGCAAGAAACGAATTTCAACTATTAAAAAAATGTATCTTTCTTGCACTACTCTCTCTCTTATACCGATCCACCAACCCTTTTTCGTCCTTTTTCGCCTAAACCAAACCCATTCCTTCCAGATTCTGATCCAAACCGATTGAAGGAAACGCGGGATCGATAGAGACATCGGCCATGGCAACGCAGGCAGCGAACGTTAACAAGAAGTTGAATTATTCCGTGGCCGGTAAAGAGAACGATACCATGATGTTAGGTGGTGGTCTCGTTTCCAATAAGTCCGGTATCGATCTGATGCAAAACTGTGATCTCCCTCCGCCGGTCAAGGTGTTTACGGGGCTGGATAAGGCGGTGGAGTTGATGTCGATGAATAGCAGGGCGGTTTACAACATCACGGGACGAGAGGACGATGAAGACGACGGTGGGTTCCGTGACGATGGGAAGTTGGAAATCTTCAGGGCTTTGAGATTGTCCCAGACGCGTGCGAGGGAAGCGGAAAGGAAGGCGGCGGGATTGGCGGAGGAAAAGCATCGTTTATCGAACGCCTTCATGAAAGATTCGTTGCAGCTGTTTGCTTACCGGCAATGGGTGAGATTGCTTGAGATTCAAGTCTGGGTGCTGAAATCGCAAATGGAGACGAAACGTTGTGATGAAACAGAGGGAGAAAGATTGGAGGAAGAGAGTGGAAATAATGGGGACGAAATGTCATGGTTAGTTGCTCTGGCGATTTGCTTTGGTATTGCTAGTGTTGGTTTTGCATTTGGTTGTACATATTTGTTTTGAATTATATATATATATATATATTACAACTTTGAATCAGTTTTGGATCCAAAACCAAACATCAAGAACAGGAAATGTGTCTTTTGATCTGTCTCCCTTTAAGATCCGACCATAATCTCATTCTTCAATGATAGCACGAACCGAGTCACTTAAGTGGTAATAAAATTGTTGTTATTTCGAGGTCTCTAGTTCGAGGTAAGGAATTTCAAGATATGAACGTTCAATATAGAATGATTGATAGTATCTTTAAACAGATGTTGTCTTGTATTTATCTATATTAATAAAAAAACGTGTTTATGGGACCTATTAAGGATCGAGAGACAAAAGCTCGAGGCCAAAATGATGAATACACACCGAGAGAAAGTACATTTCTAACCGTTGGGGGTTTGGACCAAACAATCGGAGATCTATTAACACTTGTCCCGCGACAGATATGGATGATACCCCGGTGGCACCTTCAAGCTGGTAGCCATTTTCTACTTCATACAAGCGAATGGGGAACCTTACATGCCCACAAAACTAAGCATCCATTGTACTAGCTAAATACTTAAAACTCAGGCTAAAATGCACGAAGTTTATATGAATGTGAGCAGGATGGATAGAGGGGAGCAGGTGGGACCGTAGTACTGAAATTTTCAAATTTTCTTATATTTTTAATTTTTTGTTTGTATGTATTCTTGTAAATTTTATAAATCCAACGTTAATACAAAATCTTATCTTGAACGTGAGCCAAAGGTTGAAAATAACCAGTTGAATCATTCAGCTTTTACACCAAGTAGCATAATTGAGTAATTCTGTCAGTCATTAATACGAAGACTAACATTTGACACTTCAACTGCAAGCTTTGCCCTTTTTTTTTTTTGAATATGAAAGAGAGCTAACAATACAGCAGATTACATATTATTTCTCGAACAGGCCGAACTAACCTCCTACAGCAGGTGGTCAATCACTTCAGGGGGATCGTGGAAAAAATTTAGACCAAAGGGAAGGGACCAAGCATGTTTAGCCAGGCCATCCGCCACTCTGTTGCATTCACGAGGAGTTTGCACCATGTCAATATTCCAACAACGAGCAAGCAGATGTGAGTCGTCAGAGGGGAAGCACTAGTTGGGTTCTGTCTCCATTCAATCGCTGAGAAAGCTTCTTTGCAATCCGATTCAACGATTACTGCTTGAACATTAAGATTCCAAGCCATCATAGATGCCCCACAGTTCAGCCTCCGTAGTCGAGCAAACACCAATGGATTTCGAGAAACCCCTCATCCAAGCTCCTGTTGAATTCTGTAAAAAAAACCTCCTCGAGAGCTCAATCCCGAGCTTGCATTCCTGGATCCATCGATGTTAAGCTAAAACCACCCCCACCGGGGAAGGGACCAAGTTGATGTTCGGTTCTGGTTTCTCTCCCTCACGGGTTGGGAAAGGCGAGCCCGGATGAAACCTTGTTGCATTTTCACGCTCCTCTGCAACACATTCTCACATTAAAAAAATTCAGGATCGAAAATTACCTTGTTTCGTCGTAACCAAAGGTTCCATATGATCAAACCAAAGAGCAGATCCCAATCTACAGCGTTGATCGGAAAGTGGCTTTGATTTCGTAAATTGAAATCCTTGTGTCATATCTCACAGCATCTTTACAATTTCTCCCGGCAATGGCGGATGCACGTATTTTCTAAAGTGGACACTAACCCAATTTAAAATCTGATTTTTTTTTATGTTTGTTATTTATTTTATTGATAGTGTTCATCTTGAAATTTTATTGAGGCCTATTCCATACAAAAAATTTCTACTATCAATATATCTGTGTCAACCTCAAAAAAATATTTCTTGATCGCCCTCCCTCTAAGCTGCAAACTTTCTCGTGAAAACCATAACGAGTACAAATCAAAGTTTGCATTCCACGCTCAGAAGATGCCATTGAAGTGATGCAACATGTTGCAAACTTCTTAATCAGTTTAGGAATGTTAATAGTTCTCCCCATATTGTTAAGAAAGGAAGCTTTCCGAATATAAAAAAGATGAAAGGGAAAGAAAAAGACTTCTTTCGTTTTTTTATATATAAAAAACAGCCTATTTGGAGCAATGGTAATTGAAAATTTAAGCAGCTAAAACCATGCATTCATAACTTGTTCTGTTGATTTCTTGCAACACCACCAAAGCTTTTCTGGTTATGAGGTCCTCTTGAAAGTTGTGAGGGTTTGAATAGGAGGACTTTAGCCATTATAATTGCAGTTGGGGTTTTAGGTGCTGCGGTTTTGATGATGTTTGGATAGGGGATCCGAAAATATATTTTAGGGTGGGTGTATATAAGTTAACGGTATAAAATTTTTGAATGAGGTAAGTATAAATAAAATTTCATGGTGGAAACTATTAATAAAATGAGTCACTAATAAAAGAAAATTTAAATTTCAGGTGAAAATTATAAAATTTCAAGATAAACACAATTAATAAAATAAGTGACTAATCGAAAAAAATCTTAACCCTCAAACCATGAGTGCATCCGTCATTGTTTGGATTTGGACTTCGGTGGTGGCACTATTTGAGATGGGTATGACTGAGGAAAAATAGTGTTTTTGGAAGAGACGGTGATAATGGTTGGGTTGAGTGGGTAAATTTATGGGAGAAAATGAAAAATTATTCAAATGTTAGTAAGTATTACTATAATTTATCTTTTTTAATTATATATATATTTATTTGTGTCACACAATAGTCTGTTAAATATCAAACGACATTTAGCTCTCAACGATCATATCTTAATTAAATTAAAGTGAAAGTGATAAAATATTATACCATTTGAATTTAGTAAGAAAAAAAATACAAAACTTAAAAGAAAATGATTAATCCTCTAGTTTACCCTAAAAATAAAAATATTCTTATTATAATACAAAAAATGTTTTTAGGTTCGGAAGTATTTTCATGAAAATTGTTCGTGTTTTGAGAAAATTATAGTTATTATCATACACGAACTAGGTGATCTTGGTGGTAAATGAGTTATTGTTATTTTTTGAGGTCTCGAGTTCGATCATCAGAAATATTAAAAATGTGAGCATTCAATGTAATTAAAATTTGTCTTTAAATAAATATTGACATGTACTTATCCGTTATTAATTAAAAGACAATTATTTTCAGTCATTTTAAGTTAGCTATAGTTGAACACTCATAAAATTATTTTCTTGATTTGTTTTAAATTCTCTCTGAAGATTATTATAAAGATATGTTTTTTTATTAAAAAGATATATATTTAACTCTATATAAAAATACATTTGAGAATGCGAAGAATGCTAAAAGACTCGTGTGATGCTAAAAAAGTAGTACCTTATTTTTATTTATTAATCCGACATAGGTACGATATAATATTTATTTAAAGTTAACTCTTTATCGTTTGATATTAAAAATTAATATTCTGACATTCAAGGTGTTTGAACCGAAGATCTCAAAAAATAATAATAATTTATTTACAACTAAAATCAATTGATTCGTGTAATATCGTGTTTAAATCAATATATTGTTTTGATTTTTTTTTTCATTTTTGAATTATAATATAATCATAAATTTTACATATAATATTATCTTATTATATGAGACCAGTGATTTTATGTAAAACAGTTATCTACCTATTAAATTATAATAATTTATTTATAAAAAATTATAACTCAATTCAAGTAATTTTAATAGTCAAATAGAAAAATATATTCGAGTATCAATTATGAATGCAATATTATTCGATGCGAATTAGTTTACACATTAAATTAAAATCGAACCATTAAACATAAATGACCATAATTCTAATCGGAATTAGAACCAAAATAACCTAAATTTTTTCTCTCAGTATTCTTGTGTCATTTTTTTTCTCTTCATTTGTTTTTTGTTTAGTCCGTTACGACACCAATCTTAATATTGATTGCTGATCGCCGATGATTATTATTTTTCTTGTTCTTTTTCATATTATATCTTTATTTTTTTTCTTGACTTTTTTTACTTTTAAATAAGAATTTATGTTATTGTGACACATTTTCTCTACTCTTGTAATACGCTTTTCTCTGTTCTTGTGACATGCTTTTTCTCTACTCTTGTGGCACGTTCCTTATGGTTTTCGGTAAGTTTTTCACATACTTTTGCGATCGTGTTGGTGTTTCCATAAAGATTCTCATTGTACTTGTTTTTTTGATTGGCTTGTCGGTGGGAATATATTGTAAGATCCCATCTTTTGTAAATGGTCGTTTTCCAATATAATTATAATTATGTAGTGAACCAGTCTATCAAAGTGTTTGATTTGCTCACCACTCATTTATCACATCGTAAAACGTCTCGTTCGTTCGACAGAGACAGAGTTTTATGAAGGTTATTGGATTGTTTTGGTGTTTGAAAGTTTTTTTTTCTCTTCGTATCTTTGGATTTAATATTTTTATTTTATGTATGAGTTTTTTGTGACCTTGTATTTAATTTTCTCTTTAGATGCGTTGCAATTTTAATTCCTCCATTTTTATTAATGAAATTCAGTTGTCATTATTCAAAAAAAATAAAATAATATAACCATAACACGACATTATTTAATTTATAAATCCTAATCCTTATACCTAAATTTGAAATTAACATGACCTAAAATCGATCAAAAAAATTAAGGCTTAATACTAAAACAAGTGCTCAAACTATACAATTTTTCTTGAATAGATGCCTAAACTATTTTTTGACTCATCCCGATGTTTAACGCTTTCTCCGTTACTATTTTAGGTGCGTAACGTTTTCTCTATTACCTTTTTAGGTGCTTGGACGTTGATCGTTGTTAAAAAAAGGCTTAATACCAAAATAAGTGCTCAAACTATACGCCTTTTCCCGAATATGTGCCTAAACTATTTTTTGACTCATATTGCTGTCTAACGTTACAAACATTACCACTTTAGGTGCCCGGGCCATCAACGATGTTAATTTTTCCGTTAAATGACACATGCCACAACCTGTTAATTTTAAAAATTTTATTTAAAATTTTAAAAATTCAAATTATATATTTTTTAGGAAAAAACATAAGAAATTTGAAATAACTTCCAAACTTTGAAAACATTCATTTCAACCCCAAAACTCACATCGATCCCTGCCCTTTTCTGTCGATAAAGCCCCACCCAACCTCACCCCCCGACGACCAAAACCCCCATGAAATTGTGGCCGACCGGCGACGAATTAACGTTTTATACCTTGCTAACCCTATAATAAAAATCGTGATCCCACACGATTCCAACGGCCAATCGACGACAATTGTGACTATGTATGACTAGGAGGATGGTAGGAACTACATCGGCGGTGGTGGTTATGGCTGGAAAGGCCGACGACGGTGGATTAAGGTTAGGATTTGGGATTTTGGGGCTATTTGATAATATAAGAAAAGTTAGTTTTTTTTATATAAATATCATACTATCTTTTTTTTAAAAAAATAGATTTCAAAATAACTTGAGTGTGACACATGTCACTTAACGAGCAAAATTAACGCTGTTGACAACTTGGACACCTAAAATGGTAACGTTTGTACGTTAGGCACATGAATAAATCAAAAAATAGTTTAGGCATTTTTTTGTATTAAACCTTAAAAAGAACCCGTTAAGTGACATGTGTCACGTTTTTGATAATTTTGATAATTTTTATTTAAAATAAAAGTAAAAAATATAATTTTTTTTTGAAAAAAAACGTATTTTTTTCAAATCTTAAAAAAAAACCCAAAACTTTTAAACCTTAATTTTAATAACTTTTGCCACCGTCGGCCACCATCAACACCGTCAATAGGTCGAACACCCAATGACATGTGATCGGCCAGCCACCCACAAACAAAACCCCATACTTTCGCAACCGGTTGAACACCAAATCCCCCTAAATTTATAAATTCCTAAACATAAATCCTTAAACCTAATACTTAAATCCCTAACCATAAACCCAAATTTATTATTAAATTCAACCTAAAATATAATTAATTGAAGAGTGGGGATGATGGGGATAGCACAGGCGAAGGGAATGATGGGGAGAGCACCGGAGAAGGGGAGGGGAAATGCAGCGAGGTGGGGGTTGGAATTGCGCAGGTTTTTTTAAAAAAAATTAAAAATATATTTTTTAAAAAATCAAATTCTCAAAATTACTAGAATATGACATGTATTACTTAACAGAATTTTTTAACGGTGATTAATGTCCCAACACTTAAAACGGTAACGGATAAAACATTAGGCATCGAGATAAGTCAAAAAATAATTTAGGCTCCTATTCGAGAAAAAAGTACAGTTTGGACACTATTTTGATATTAAGCCAAAAATAAACTCTTATGGCATGTCTACTGGGAAAGTTTTTCTGGAGTATTGGACATTTTAGGCTTATTCAAAATTAATGGGTATATCAATTATTTGAGTGTTTATTATTCAATGATCGAGAGTATTAGAACGAATACTGTCAATTGTAATCAACAAAAACCAGCAGATAAAACCATTAATGGCCGTTCCAAACTTCTGCAAACAGTTCTGAGTCAGATAAAACCAGCAGTTGTTTTATAACAGTTGTGGTACTCTGTTGTAACTGATCTGTATCCATCAATGGTTTTATATGTACTGGGTTTATATGATCATTTGTCATATTCAACAAAAACTTTAATTGTTTTTACAAAAATAATTGAATGAGCTAACTAAACAAAGTCGAAATTCTCTGTCCTTTACTTTTCAAGTTAGCCTTTGGATAGCACTCATAAAACAGAATAGAAAACACGAAAGGTAAAGCTGCCTACCATGAAGGGTACTCAAAAAAGGCCATCCACCAAGTGAACTTTTTTCCTTATTAGATTCTGCATAGAGTTGCTCGTAGCTCTTTGGTTTTTGTAGCTATCCAAAGACGAAAAGACCTCTCTTAGTATAAATGGATGACAAAAGGCCATGTGATCTCCTTTTGCCTTTAAATGGATGGGTGTGATGTTACATGGTATCTGTTGGTATAAATCACCATGCACCTTTTTTTTTCTCTGGCCTCAAAATTGAACGAGTGAACCATATTCTCATGTGTTCCTGTTTTGGATATGCACCGATGACTCATATGACTAGACTGCATGTTATGGCCACTTGGACGAGTATCATTTTCTCTTGTAGGGGGAAAATTAATCATCATCTGCAGTCGCTGGAATCTATTATTCATCAGGGTTTTCACCTTTGAAAGTAGTTGTTTTGATTCGTGCAACACTTGGATTAGATCTTCGTAACGTAACCGAGTTGCCCATGGATCATTCAAGGGGGCCATGTTTAGCATCACAGGCAGACAGCCTTTCTTTTCTGAAATGCTTTTTACGTGAGGGGTGCCCCAATTCTCACGTGGTCACAGTCACAACTCATCATTTTCTTCTTCCCGTGGGTTTCCCATGAGTATCCAAGAAAACCCGGCGATTTGATCAAACTAAACCCTTTAACCGAATATTTCCTTTTTTAGCACCGTTTGTTATATATTTCCCGAAGTGATACTCTTTCGGCTGAGGTGGCGAAAGGCGCATCCCCAGGGACGCGTTTTACCTGGTTTTACGCTGAGTTGGATGCCACGTGTGAAAGATGCATCATCGGAAACGCGCTTTACCTTTATTTTACTGATTCAGTTGTCACGCGGAATTTTTTTTAATAATAAAATTTTTATTTTAATTGTTATTATAAATTAGCAATATATTATGTAAATTGTTTCAGTTATAATTTAATAATTATCGAATGTATTTTTTTTAATGTGTGTTAAAGGTGGAGTGTATTATCCACATTAATTGGATATCCATATCACAATGTATTCTAGTAGATTTTGGACGACCTGAGTCCCTCAATAGCAATGGATCTGGTACAATTGTAAGCCAAGTTTGAATCTCATCTGGGTCTCTTTCGTTTCCTATGGGCGGAATGCAACATTCCAAAATACGGGTTAGTGACTAAATTGTAAAATTTCAGAGTTTGGTGATTTAAGTAGGATATTTGTACAGTCCAATGATTTGTTCGGAAATATTTCCTGAAAGTTATTAGTAATTATCAAAGGAATTAAAGGGCAAAATGGTCATTTAGCATGAAAGATATTTTTTATCTCTTTATTAAGAGATAAATGTGAGTTGGGGAAAGAGTTTCTGAAAACTCTTTCTTCTTCTTTTCTTCTTCTCCAACGTGCAGGGCAAAGGTAAGGTTTTCTAAATTGTTGGTTATTTGTTAAATTAAAGATTAGGTTTTGATCATTAGATGATAACTAAGCTTAAGGAAATCTTAAGTTGTCTTATAATCAAAAGATGAAGAAGTTATAAGAGATTAAAGAAAATGAGTTTTTATATGAAATCATGGAAAAGAGTTGATAAGTTGAATTTAAAGTTAAATTTGACTTGTCATCATCCTAATTAAGGAATATGAAGTGTTAGAATTGTATTTAGAACATATTGAAATTTGAGTATGATTCTTGAATTTCATATGAAGGATAGGATTTTGAAGTTATAGATGATTTTCATGGATATAAGTTGGTTTAAGTGATGGTAGTTGAATTTAATGACACGATAGGGGTTTAAAATAGAAGAATTAAGTGAAGAATTGATGATTTTCGGGGTTAAAATGCCAATTCTGGTTAGAGGGAACCGATACCCTATGAAGGGAATCGATTCCTCCTCTTGGACGAAAGTTTTCCAGAATGTCCAGGGGGTATTGATTCCCCTGGGGGGGGGGGAATCGATTCCCCCCTAAAGGAAAAATGAAATTAGGTTCAATAATCTGGCTTAAGTTGTTAACATCAAGTTTAAGGTTTAGGCTTCTGATAGTTGTTTTGAAATGTTATATTTATGTAGATATTGAGCCTAAACAAGTTCTGGAATAATCAAAGGATTAGAATTTATTCAAATCAAACAAGGCTAAGGTGAGTGCAATTTTTATTGTACTTATATTATTGAACGAACATTGGCTTGCGATGAGCCAGTGATGGAGTTACTACGGTAAGAAGTGACTCTTAAATTGTTATTTGATTTCATGATTTTTATATGTGCATGAATACATGAAATGTGTATAGATTATTATAAATGTTACATGATATACATGCATACATGATTATGCTATGAGATATGACCATGTGAAATGAGAAAAACTATGTGAATATATGAAATGACATATGAATATGCAAAATGTGATACATGTGATATGATATGAAATACATGGTTACACATACATGTGGTATGTGACAGAAGAGAAAGAACAAGTGATGAGAAATGTATTCATCATAAATGCCCATAGTATATGATACGAGAGCTATAGGTATAGTTGGCATGCCAAGAGTCGAGGGTTCTGTAGTCCTTCGGGACGTAGTCCTTCGGGACGTAGTGGTCCTACGGGACATATATAGCAGTCCTTCGGGACGAATACTGAACTAATGTTCGGTGCCCCATGAGGGAATTTATACGAGCTGTGGTGACAGCATTTGTGCACAACCTCAATGAACTCACATACCTCTATTCTCAATAATATACATGGGCAATACAATTGAAAGATAAATTAAAGTGAAAGTGGCACAAGAAGGTAAGTGTTATATGTGCTTGACATGCTTATATATGTTATCATGTGATAGATACATGCATGTTGAAATGTCATGATCAAATGATAAGAATGCACATTCATGAATTTGTTGTTAAATATTTATTTATTGCCTCACTAAGTCTATGACTTAGCGTGTAAGTGATTTACACGTAGGTACCAAGAAACGTGAAGAGCAAGAATAGAAGTAGCAAGGACAGTATTATTACTTGAAGATCATATCAGAAGTAATCAACAAGTATGTATTTTGGCGTGTATAGAGTGTTGGCATGTAATAAGTCGTTAATTATGAATACTCTGATCAAACTTGTATTTTGTGGTCTCTCTGATGTAAATTTAAAGTATTTTGTTTTAAACAAAGTTTTAAATTACCCGGGGTATTTTCTTTAAGTGTCCAGATTTGAAAAGTCAATGTGACACCTCGGACTCGTATTCGGGTCTGGTACGGGTTGGGGTGTTACAGTTAATGGCATCAGAGCTAAGGTTTAGTCGATTCTCGGCATAAACCGGAGTCTTGAGTGTTTTATAAAGTATACATGCCAACAATATAGTGAAAACTTCTGATCTGATGGAATAGTAAGTATGCTGTTGTGCTAATAGAACTATATGATTGTATTTTTATAGATGTCCGGACAAGGTAGTTCTAGAAATGAAGTGGGAGATGATATACCCGCTGAAAGCAGTAATTCACCTGCCCTGGCCAGGCAGAGTGAAGAACAGACACCCTCTGGAGTGCCTGTGAATGATCAAGATGTATTCTTTAGAACTTTAGACGCAGTATTGACGCGTTTTCAACCTCCTGTTACTTCAACTCCAAAAATGAATGTTACGAAAGAGTTAAAGGGATTAGGAGCTCCAGAGTTTAGAGGGGAAGCCGATGAAGGTCCTATTACTGCGGACCTTTGGCTTAATGACGTGAAGGTCATGCTTACGGGACTTTATTGTTCCGATGCTGAGAAGTTAGATGAGGTAATTTCCTTGTTGAGAGGACAAGCAAGGATTTGGTGGACCAATGTTACATTGAGGATGACTAACGCCCAAGTAACTTGGTCATTATTTTTAGAAGAATTCAAACATAAGTACATCGGAGATCAGTTTGTTCGCCAAATGAAGCAAGAGTTCATGAATCTAAAGCAATGGAATCACACCGTATATGAGTACGAGTGTGAATTCAATAAGTTGAGTCGCTTTGCTGCTGAGCTTGTTCCTACTGAGAAGGATGCTTGTGAGTGGTTCGTAGAGGGGTTACGTCCTCGGTTGAAGGAAATGTTGATTGTATTGAATTTATCCTCGTTTCAAGAGGTAGTCAATCGTGCCAAAGCTTTGGAAAGAGCTCAGAATGAGAGATTTGAAAATTCAAGGACTCAAACAGTCAAGAGAGCGGGTGCTTCTTCGAGTTCCGCACCGTCAAAAAGAGGCAGAGATGCTGGTTCTCGACCTCAAGTTAGATCGGAGTCAGTAGTATCCTCAGCTAGAGGATCAAATCCGATGAGAGGCAGAAAAACTCAATCAGTGGGATCTGGAGCTGGGAGATTTAACCAGAGTCAAGATAGACAATGCCAACATTGTGGAAAGAATCATCCTGGAATATGTAGAAGGATTTCTGGAGCTTGCTTTAGATGTGGGGAGACCGGACATTTTGTTCGGGATTGTCCTAGAGTAGTCGATGAATCTGCGCAGCCAGAGAGGTCTATTTCTACAGGCCAAAGGGGAAGAGGTAGAGGCAGAGGAAGAAATCAGTCAGAGTCCTCTGCTCAACAAGAGATATGTTCCACTGCTAGAGTGTATAATCTCAGGACCAATGAGGATCGGGATGAACCGGAGATTTTAACAGGTACTTTTCGGTTGTTTGATAAACGGGTTATAGTATTGATTGATACGGGTTCTACATACTCATACATTACTAGTAAGTTAGTAAGAGAATTGAACATTCAATTAGAAGCTACTAACAATGAGGTGATAGTGATGAATCCGTTAGGACACAGTGCTTGGGTCAATATGGTGAGTCGAGGGTGTCCCATTTGAAGAATTTGAAGTGATATTGGGAATGGATTGGTTATATCGTTATTATGCTAATGTCGATTGTAGACTGAAAAGAGTAACGTTGAGAAGTCCAGAAGAGGTAGAAATTGTGGTGTTTAGTGAAGGGTGGAATCCATTGGCAAATGTGATCTCAGTGATGACGGCAAAGAAGTTATTGCTACAGGGATGTCAAGGTTTTATTGCTAATGTACTTGATGTTAGAACTAAGGAAAAAGGGATTGAAGAAATTCCTATCGTTAGAGAGTTTTCTGATATATTTCCTGCAGAATTGCCAGGTTTACCTCCGGACAGAGAGGTAGAATTTCAGATTGAGATAATGCCGGGAACAGTGCCCATTGCCATGTCACCATATAGGATGGCTCCAAAAGAGTTGCAAGAATTAAAGATTCAATTACAAGAATTACTGGACAAAGGTTTTATTAGACCAAGTGTATCACCTTGGGGAGCTCCAGTTCTATTTGTTAAGAAGAAAGATGGATCAATGCGTCTTTGTATCGATTACAGACAACTCAATAAAGTAACCATCAAGAACAAGTATCCACTTCCCCGAATCGATGATTTATTTGATCAATTAAAGGAAGCTTCAGTGTTCTCAAAAATCGATTTGCGTTCGGGTTATCATCAATTAAAGATTCAAGATAAAGATGTTCCAAAGACGGCGTTTAGAACAAGATATGGTCACTATGAGTTTATAGTGATGCCGTTTGGAGTTACGAATGCACCAGCTGCTTTCATGGATTTAATGAACAGAATTTTTCAACCCTATTTGGATCAGTTAGTGGTGGTTTTCATTGATGATATTTTAATATATTCAAAGTCAGAGGAAGAGCATAGTTCTCATTTGAGGATTGTCTTGCAAAATTTACGAGACAAGAAGCTTTATGCTAAATTCTCTAAATGTGAATTCTGGTTGAATGAAGTGACATTCCTTGGACATGTAATTTCTGCAGAATGAGTTCGAGTGGATCCTCAAAAGATTAAAGCTATTCTGGAGTGGGAAGTTCCAAAGAATGTATCAGAAGTTCGAAGTTTTCTGGGGTTAGCTGGTTATTATCGAAGGTTCGTTAAAAACTTTTTGATTATAGCTTTACCTCTAACTAAGCTGTTGAAAAAGGAAATAAAATTTGTTTGGACTCAAGAATGTCAAGAGAGTTTTGAAAAGTTAAAGAAGATTTTGACAGAAGCTCCAGTGTTAGTCCAACCTGAGTCTAGCAAGGACTTTGTAGTGTATAGTGATGCGTCTCATAATGGCTTGGGATGAGTGTTAATGCAAGAAGGCAAGGTGGTGGCCTACGCTTCGAGGCAATTAAAACCTCATGAGAAGAATTATCCGACACACGATTTGGAGATGGCTGCAGTAGTGTTCGCTCTAAAGATCTGGCGTCACTACTTGTATGGTGAAAAATGCTACCTGTATACGGATCACAAAAGTTTAAAGTACTTGATGACTCAGAAAGAGTTGAATTTAAGACAGAGAAGATGGGTGGAATTTCTCAAAGATTATGATGTTGTGATTGATTTCCATCCTGGAAAGGCAAATGTGGTAGCGGATGCCTTAAGCCGAAAAACGTTTGCAGCTTTACGAGCTATGGATGCTAAATTATCATTAAGCGGAGATGGTGCAATTTGTGCAGAATTGACTATCAAACCATCATGGTTAGATCGAATTAAAGGATTGCAGGAAAAAGATGAAAAATGTTCAAAGAAGTTGCAGCAAATAAATAATGGAGAGAGTACAGATTATGAAATCAAGTCTGATGAGAACTTGTATTATCGAGAGAGATTGGTAATTCCGGATGATGATGAATTAAAGAATGATTTGTTAACGGAAGCTCATTGTAGTCCATTGACAATGCATCCGGGAGGGAACAAAATGTATATGGATCTCAAGAGTCGATATTGGTGGCCGGGAATGAAGAAAGACATTACAGAATTCGTATCTAAATGTTTGATTTGTCAGCAAGTTAAGGCTGAGCATCAGGTTCCGTCGGGACTGTTACAATCAATTTCAATTCCTCAATGGAAATGGGAGAATGTAACGATGGATTTTGTCACGGGGTTGCCTTTAACTCCGAACAAAAGAGATTCAATATGGGTGATTGTAGACAGGTTAACTAAGTCAGCCCATTTTATTCCGGTACGAACTGATTTTTCTATGGATAAATATGATGAGTTGTATATTAGAGAGATTATACGGTTACATGGTGTACCTGTTTCCATAATTTCTGATCGGGATCCTAGATTCATGTCACGATTTTGGAAGTCTTTACATGGATCATTGGGCACACGACTGAATTTTAGCACAGCATTTCATCCTCAGATAGATGGTCAGTCTGAACGAACTATCCAAATTCTGGAGGATATGCTAAGAGCTTGTGTAATTGAATTCAAAGGATCATGGGAAAGGTATTTGCCACTTTCTGAATTTGCGTATAACAATAGTTATCAGTCAAGCATCAAAATGGCTCCATATGAAGCTTTATATGGAAGAAGATGTCGTACACCCTTGAACTGGTATGAACTTAAGGATCGAGAGGTTATTGGTCCTGAGTTGATTCAGGATACGGAAGAGAAAGTTCAAGTCATTCAGAATAATCTGAAAGCTGCAGCTGATAGACAGAAATCATATGCGGATTTAAAAAGGAAAGAAATTGAGTTTCAAATCGGAGATAAAGTGTTCTTGAAAGTGTCTCCGTGGAAGAAAGTATTGAGATTTGGACGTAAAGGAAAATTGAGTCCTCGGTTCATTGGACCATATGAAATCGTTAAGAGAGTAGGACCAGTGGCATATCAATTGGCTTTGCCTCCTGAAATAGAGAAAATCCATAACGTCTTTCATGTCTCCATGCTGAGGAAATATCGATCCGATCCATCTCATATTGTGACTACTGAAGAGATCGAAGTTCAATCAGATTTGACTTATGAGGAAGAACCTGTTCAAATATTGGCTCATGAAGTCAAGCAATTAAGGAACAAGACTATTCCATTAGTCAAAGTGTTATGGAGAAATCACAAGGTGGAAGAAGCTACGTGGGAACGCGAAGAGGATATGAAGATTCAATATCCCCATCTCTTTGAACAATGAAAATTCGAGGACGAATTTTCTTAAGGGGGAGAGATTTGTAACATTCCAAAATACGAGTTAGTGACTAAATTGTAAAATTTCAGAGTTTGGTGATTTAAGTAGGATATTTGTACAGTCCAATGATTTGTTCGGAAATATTTCCTGAAAGTTATTAGTAATTATCAAAGGAATTAAAGGGCAAAATGGTCATTTAGCATGAAAGATATTTTTTATCTCTTTATTAAGAGATAAATGTGAGTTGGGGAAAGAGTTTCTGAAAACTCTTTCTTCTTCTTTTCTTCTTCTCCAACGTGCAGGGCAA
Organism: Hibiscus syriacus; assembly: GCF_006381635.1. Classification (NCBI taxonomy): domain Eukaryota; kingdom Viridiplantae; phylum Streptophyta; class Magnoliopsida; order Malvales; family Malvaceae; genus Hibiscus; species Hibiscus syriacus. The sequence continues at coordinate 1,634,820 of NW_024062686.1, read as the reverse complement.
AGGTAAGGTTTTCTAAATTGTTGGTTATTTGTTAAATTAAAGATTAGGTTTTGATCATTAGATGATAACTAAGCTTAAGGAAATCTTAAGTTGTCTTATAATCAAAAGATGAAGAAGTTATAAGAGATTAAAGAAAATGAGTTTTTATATGAAATCATGGAAAAGAGTTGATAAGTTGAATTTAAAGTTAAATTTGACTTGTCATCATCCTAATTAAGGAATATGAAGTGTTAGAATTGTATTTAGAACATATTAAAATTTGAGTATGATTCTTGAATTTCATATGAAGGATAGGATTTTGAAGTTATAGATGATTTTCATGGATATAAGTTGGTTTAAGTGATGGTAGTTGAATTTAATGACATGATAGGGGTTTAAAATAGAAGAATTAAGTGAAGAATTGATGATTTTCGGAGTTAAAATACCAATTCTGGTTAGAGGGAACCGATACCCTATGAAGGGAATCGATTCCTCCTCTTGGACGAAATTTTTCCAGAATGTCCAGGGGGTATCGATTCCCCTGGGGGGGGGAATCGATTCCCCCCTAAAGGAAAAATGAAATTAGGTTCAATAATCTGGCTTAAGTTGTTAACATCAAGTTTAAGGTTTAGGATTCTGATAGTTGTTTTGAAATGTTATATTTATGTAGATATTGAGCCTAAACAAGTTCTGGAATAATCAAAGGATTAGAATTTATTCAAATCAAACAAGGCTAAGGTGAGTGCAATTTTTATTGTACTTATATTATTGAACGAACATTGGCTTGCGATGAGCCAGTGATGGAGTTACTACGGTAAGAAGTGACTCCTAAATTGTTATTTGATTTCATGATTTTTATATGTGCATGAATACATGAAATGTGTATAGATTATTATAAATGTTACATGATATACATGCATACATGATTATGCTATGAGATATGACCATGTGAAATGAGAAAAACTATGTGAATATATGAAATGACATATGAATATGCAAAATGTGATACATGTGATATGATATGAAATACATGGTTACACATACATGTGGTATGTGACAGAAGAGAAAGAACAAGTGATGAGAAATGTATTCATCATAAATGCCCATAGTATATGATACGAGAGCTATAGGTATAGTTGGCATGCCAAGAGTCGAGGGTTCTGTAGTTCTTCGGGACGTAGTCCTTCGGGACGTAGTGGTCCTACGGGGCATATATAGCAGTCCTTCGGGACGAATACTGAACTAATGTTCGATGCCCCATGAGGGAATTTATACGAGCTGTGCTGACAGCATTTGTGCACAACCTCAATGAACTCACATACCTCTATTCTCAATAATATACATGGGCAATACAATTGAAAGATAAATTAAAGTGAAAGTGGCAAAAGAAGGTAAGTGTTACATGTGCTTGACATGCTTATATATGTTATCATGTGATAGATACATGCATGTTGAAATGTCATGATCAAATGATAAGAATGCACATTCATGAATTTGTTGTTAAATATTTATTTATTGCCTCACTAAGTCTATGACTTAGCGTGTAAGTGATTTACACGTAGGTACCAAGAAACGTGAAGAGCAAGAGTAGAAGTAGCAAGGACAGTATTATTACTTGAAGATCATATCAGAAGTAATCAACAAGTATGTATTTTGGCGTGTATAGAGTGTTGGCATGTAATAAGTCGTTAATTATGAATACTCTGATCAAACTTGTATTTTGTGGTCTCTCTGATGTAAATTTAAAGTATTTTGTTTTAAACAAAGTTTTAAATTACCCGGGGTATTTTCTTTAAGTGTCCAGATTTGAAAAGTCAATGTGACACCTCGGACTCGTATTCGGGTCGGGTACGGGTTGGGGTGTTACACGGAAACTCAAATTCATATACCTTGAATACTTGTGAAAGTTGGTATACGGGATCAACATAATTTTTGTAGTCCAAATGCGAATGTGAGCAAGCTACAATGACATGAGATCATGGATATTTGAGTGATTGAAAGAAACCACAATCGCACCACCTCTCATGCATATTAACTCTGAAAGAGTTAGCTTCAATCCCTTGCAACGGACGTGGCATTTCGGTTACACGAAACAATTCACGGGTGTAAGAAAAATTTGTATCCAACATCTCATTTGATGCAACCATTTTTTTCTGTAAATCAGCTACTAGTCTTGGGTGGTAAATATGAAAGTTTTGCATCCAAGTAAGAGCTTGTCCACCGAGCTTTGCAAAGAGTTGACCCAAACGAAAATAAGTCGTTTTGACCAATGTCGTGACTGGTAAATGACACGCCCCCTTTAAGGTTGAATTTATTGCTTCAGCCAAGTTTGTTGTCATATGACCATAGCGATACCCCCCATCATACGCATTTGTCCACATTTCTTTGCTGATGTCCATAATGTACTCGCACCCCTTCTTATTTTTGCCAAACAACTCTTGTAGCATCGACTCATACCTTTGAGGTAAGAGTTCGTAACCTAAGCCATTAGGAATATGTAATAGTTAATATGAAGTATAAATAAGTAATACGAAAATGATAGAAAAATTGGGGAAAAGTAACATACCAATCCGCACGACTAATTGACGTTCATCGTTCTTCTTGTATTTTCCGTAATAGTTTGCAGCAATATGACGGACACAATAACGATGTTGAACATGTGGAGGTCTATACATTGTACCCAAAGAGTCCATTGCTGCTTTTATCCCAGCTCCTCGGTCTGAAATAATGCATACTCGTTCCCTGGTGACAACATGTAAACGTAAATTTTTAAGGAAAAAAGCCCAAGACTCAGTGTCTTCTCCTTGAACGAGGGCAAACGCAGCGGGAAGAATATTGTGGTTTCCATCTTGGACCACAACCAATAATAAAACTTGCTTGTATTTCTCATACAATAAAGTACCATCAATTTGGACAACTGGTTTACAATACTTGACTGCATTAATACACTGAGGGTAAGTCCAAAAGACACGGTAGAATTGGCAGCGATCACAAACCACTCGATCATTCACGTAATGGTGTTGAGTTTCGAACTCAACAATTGTCTCGAGATTGAGTCTTTGCACAACATGAAACCAACTGAGCAGCTCGTTGTATGATGAATCTCATTCTCCATGAAGTTTGCAAATGGCATTCTGTTTTGCCAACCAAGATTTTTTATATGAGACGGTGTACCCATATTGTGACTGTATAACATAAATCAACACTGCAACAACTATATGAGAGCTTTGCTTCACAATGGGCATGATTGCTTGGCAAATAATGTTGGAGTCCAAGTTGGGATGATCCTGGTTTATACCTCTTGCACAACACGTATGAGGACCGTTGTATCTGGTTAGTTCCCATAAGTTGTTCTTCGGGATGCGCCTTTCACACGTGGTAACTGAATCAGCAAAATAAAGGTAAAGCGCGTCCCCGGGGATACGCCTTTCACACGTGGCATCCAACTCAGTGTAAAACCAGGTAAAGCGCGTCCCCGGGGATACGCCTTTCGCCACCTCAGCCGAAAGGGTGCCACTTCGGGAAATATAAAACAAACGGTGCTAAAAAGGGAGATATTCGATTAAAGGGTGTCAGTTTAGTCAAATCGCCAGAAAACCCCACCTGTTTGTCTCTACTGTTTTCCCATAAATCATCAGCCAATTCTTTCATGGTTTCCCATAGATGATCATCATGGTTTTATATATTTTAGGGTTCACATAATGACAGAATTAATCTACGACGTTTCATGTTTCAGTCAAAATAACATATATTAGATAGAATCTATTAGTTAACTAATGGTCAACATGTGTTATTGATGTGATATTTTCACATATGTTTAATTGGTGACATAACACGTCATATCATCACTTTAGTGATGTCGCATATAACATCATCATTTTAGATGATGTGACATTTTATTATTTTGGATGGTATAACATATATCACATCATCAATTGAATACAAGTGAAAATATCACGTCAACAATATATTTTGACATCAACTAATAATTTTTATCTAATAGGGTATATTTTAACTAAAATACTCAAAAAAATAAAGAGATCATTTGTGAATAATTTTGTCATTATGTCTTTAGGGTTTAGCTATTTTCATTACCAAAATTTTTGACTTGTGCTTTGCATATCAAAGCTTTCTGCAAAATTGACAATACATAAGCTTTGTATGATAAGAACTCATCACTTGTTCTTCACCACAAGGAGTCAACTAATGGATCAAAACGTATCCTTTGCTTTGAAGATGCATTGAATGATAAATCCCTTAATTTGCTTTGATTCAGAAACATAGTTTACCATCAACTTTCATCGGACCCTAACTTTTGGCTTCACTTTTAACCCAATTAGAGTACAGTCATGATTTTGATTCTTTTTTGGTGGCCCTGTGTGTTCTTTTATGTGTGTTCCATACCATTGAGCACTACTAACACAGTTAAACTTTACTATGAAAGTAAAATTTTATTGAGAGCGATGGGGCATTAATGCAGACAAAATTGATTTCTCATCCTGTAGGTCAAAGTATGGAAGCATACTACAATGGTTTATTGGTGGGAAAAAAAAAAACAATTTCATTTATGCTTGGTTTTGCCATTAAAGTTTGTGAATCATATACCGGGTTGATTCAGGTGATAGGTAGTTTGATATCATTTAAGTAAGATATCGAGTTCGTGTCCTCGCATATATGCAGAAAATCCCTGTTGAGATATTTACTCACCAAAACCAGATGTGCGACGCATGTCGATCTGGATTAGTCAAGACAAAACTTTGAAACATAGAGGACAACCAAATTTAATAAAAAAAAAAATAAAACCGGTAAAGAAAGAAAATTGCATTTGGAATGAATTTGGTGTTAATTTGCATTTAGCCAACCTTGAGTGGTGGTGTGCGTACCCAACCCCAGTCAAATTCTAACCCTAAATGTCACCACTGTTGACATTTATTTAAAGCCATAGGAACTGGTTAACACCAGCTGGGGTTGTTCTATACATATTGTTGAAAGCTTGGGTTTGTTTTTTGGATGAGAACCGAGACAAATCAGGAAACTGTGCTGCAGAAAGACAAGAAATATAATGGTTGGGGAGTTGACACAGTACACTGCTTGTTCTACATTTATAAACCCACTACTACCTTGTACAAGTTGGTCTGGTTTTAGACAAGCTTCTTTCAAGACTCTCTAAAACTTCTTAAAGCTCCGACCAAAACAATTCAATCGATACCACTTTCTTAGAACAACAAAGAGATCTGTTTGAAATAGCCACTGCTCATCTACCATGAAGAGACCACTTGGCAGCTCGGATTCTTTTGGTGCTTTCATGTCCATCTGTCCAACTACAGGTCCAATAAAACAATCCCAATTTCGTACTTCCATTTAATTTTCTTGGGATTTACTACTTATACGTGAAACCGAGTTGTAATTAAAGTTGTTTGTTTCGGTCTGCAGATGAACATAGTCCGAGAAACAACCATATCTACAGCGGGAAGTTCCGGTCGATGTTCGACGGATACGACGAAGAAGTGTGCCTGGGAGAATCGGGGCATGTTTCCGAAAAGAAGCGGAGATTAAGTGTGGATCAAGTCAAGGCCCTGGAGAAGAATTTCGAGGCCGAAAACAAGCTGGAACCTGAGAGGAAAGTGAAACTAGCTCAAGAGCTGGGGTTGCAACCGAGACAAGTTGCTGTCTGGTTCCAGAACCGGCGTGCTAGGTGGAAGACCAAGCAATTGGAAAGAGACTACGGGCTTCTCAAAACCAGTTATGATACTCTCAAGGCTGATTATGAAGCTCTCCAGCTTGACAATGAAGCTCTTCTCAAGGAGGTAAATATTAACAAATTATAGCATTTCACTAGAGTTCTCGGGGTCAAGCAGGACGTTGGAGGAGTGATTGAGCGACTGAAAGTCTTTCGAACAGATAATATATTATAATTGTGTTAATTGTTATGCAGATAAGAGAGTTGCAGGCGAAGCAGAGTGGGGTGGACACTGATAATAAAACACTGGAACAAAGTGAACCCTCTTTGGCTACTTCATCAGAGCCTGCAGATCTCAACGGCAATGGATCAGTTGGCTCGAAAGACGGGTCATCTGACAGTGACTCGAGTGCTATCTTGAATGAAGACATCATCATCAACGACAGCAATAGCCCCAACAACGCGGCTGTTTCTTCACTGTTTATTTCATCAACAACATCTTCTTCTTCACCATCATCCATGGATTGCTTCAATCTCCCCAAAACAACCTTTCAACCCCACCAGTATGTGAAGATGGAAGAACACTTCTTCAGTGAAGATGATGAAGCTTGCAATTTCTTTTCGGATGAGCAAGCTCCCAGTCTTCATTGGTATTGTCCTGATCCTGAACAGTGGACCTAAAGGCAAAAAATCCAACATGTATGTAATTATGGGACCAAACCTAATTCAAGGAAGCAAGGCAAGAAAAGGCAAAAACGGGAGTTAAGCTACTACTAAGACCGCGATTTCCAGTTTAAAAAGAAAAAGGAATTCGGAGAAGAAGAAGAAAAGGCAAAAATTTTCTCTTGTGCTGTAAATGGAAAATTCTCCGTAATCCATTGGTGGAAAGTGAAACTTCTTTATGGACAGAAGTTGAACCAAAATAATATATAGTAAATAAACATTAATCATCATAATTTTTCCTTTGCTTTTTTTTCTTTTCCTTTTTCTGTTTCTTGTTTCCATGTGCAAAAACCAGAAAATGTCAAAAATAGAAGTATAATCCAATCATAATTAAGACATGATTTTCACCTGGTGGTCAATGTGGAAATAGTTTCACCAACGAAATAGATCAAGCTTTATTGAGGTGTTAGGTAGCGTCACTGGGGGGAAATATGTCGCGGAGATCCGGTTACCAAAGAACTGGGCTCGTCTCTGGTTAGGCTCTTTTGAAACGGTGGTTGATGCAGCCTTGGCTTACGACAAAGCGACCTATAAAGTGAGACTGTAAAAGGTGACTTGAAATTGTGAAGAGGATTCAATCTCTGGGATCCCCACTTCAAACATGGCAGCTTGCAATTGTGGAGAGAATTCAATCTCTTGGATCCCATCGCCATCTCCCTCCCGTCAAAATACACTAGTGACGCTGTTGGAGTGGATAAAAGTTCGGAGTCACCCTTACAATTAGTTTTCTGGTAGTGGTACTAATATCTTTGGAAGTTGAATCGATAGAGAGACTGCCATAATATGTCCATTGTTCTTCTCCAACAATTTTGCCATTTTGGCATTTCACGTAAACCAGGTTAATCTCCAGAATTGCTTTTTGTGTGTTGTGTGTTATCTTCTAATGAAAAGTAAAGTATTAATTACTTGCCCATTTTCTCTATAGCTTATGATGACTTTCATGTCCAAAGCAAGAAATGAAGAAAGTTTAAATTACTTACCTTGCAACAGTCTCGATAAAAATAACAACACCCAACATAAGCTGCAAATAAAGTAAGAAAGATGTGTTAGCTGATTTCACTCATGAGTTATAGAAAACATTTCAAACAACAAATATACTTACTACAGGAAGATTAAGTTCAGAATATGATCAGACATGGAAAGGACATCGGTAGCATGGTATTCATCACTCATTCTTTATTTAGTTTCATCACTCATTCCTTATTTAGTTTCAGAATATGATTTTGAAACAGATGATAGTTGAAAACCAAGTAATACGTGATGACCAAATAGGTAGTTTACTTTACAAATAATTAAAACAACGGCCAGTTAGAATCAAGCAGTCTTTCCCCTACAGTCCAATCGGAACCACCGGCGGATGCACTCATGTTGAGATGGTGAGGGTGGACATTAAAATCTGAATTTTGTTTGATTAGTCATTTGTTTTATAAATGATGTTTACTCTAAAATTTTATTATGTTCACTCTAAAATATGATTTTTTTTCAATTAATAACATATTTATTTATATTTTTTTCTCTAAAATTTTATTTATGCTATTTTTTTAAAATTTTATACCGTTAACATGTACGTGCCTACCGTTAAATATATTTTTTATCCACCACTGATGGGAACCATCCTTTTCCTCTCAGAAAAACACAAGTCGTGACCGTTTTCACCGTCGGATTTCATACCCACAGTCAGTGTTCCCGGTAGCCGACAACTGATCCACTTGGAAATGGTATAGAAGGCAATAAGGGTCGACGGCGTAAAAAGGAGGAGGAACCATGGTGTTCCAGATTCTTTCACTTTTATCTGAGCTTTTAAAGTCTTATCATACCGTCCTTAAGACCAAACAACTTCATGCTTTAATCTCAAAAACCCATCTGTCCCTTGACCCATTCTTCGCAACTAAACTTATCAGGTTTTACGCCTTAAACGATGATCTCTGCTCTGCCCGTAACCTATTCGACGAAGCTCCTCAAAGAAGTGTTTTCCTTTGGAATTCTATTATTAGAGCTTATGCACAAGCCCATCACTTCAACGACGCCTTATCGTTGTTTAATAAGATGCTTGCATCGAAAACAAAACCCGATAATTTTACTTACGCCTCTGTGATACGTGCCTGTTGTGATAACGTTGATTTGGATGGGATGAAACCTGTTCATGCAATGGTTATTCTATCGGGATTGGGATTGGATTCCATCTGTGGTAGTGCACTTGTGATTGGGTATTCAAAGTTGTGCCTAGTTAATGAAGCATACAAGGTTTTCCATAAGATTCCCGAGAAAGATTTGGCTTTGTGGAATGCCATGGTTTCGGGGTACAAGAATTGTGGCCTCTTAAACAAAGGGTTGGAGTTGTTTAGTTGGATGAGATATATGGGTCAGCAGCCGGATGGGTATACTTTGGTTGCCCTGATATCAGGGATAATGGATTCCCGCTTGTTATGTGTGGGTCGAGGAATCCATGGTTTTTGTTTGAAAGCTGGTTTTGATTGTACTGTTCATGTCGGCAGTTCGCTTGTAAGTTTGTATTCGAGGTTTAAGTGCATGGATTCGGCAGAAACCGTGTTCTGTAGTTTGCTTCAATTAGATTTAGTGGCATGGTCTTCTTTGATAACCGGATATTCTCAATGTGGGGATTATGGGAAAGCATTCTTCTACTTTAGGAAACTGAACATGGAGAAAGGTAAAACAATAGATCCCATATTGGTCTCTGTTGTACTGGCGTCCATTGCTCAATCGGCAAATGTTAGACTTGGTATTGAGATACATGGATATGTTGTTCGACATGGACTTGAATCCAATGTCTTGGTTTCCTCTGCTCTTATAGACATGTATTGTAAGTGTGGATCTGTGAACTTGGGGATTCGAATTTTCGAGATCATGCCGGAAAGAAATGTAGTATCTTTTAATTCTCTTATGTTAGGTTTGGGGTTAAATGGCCTTGCTTCCCAGGCATTTAAGGTTTTTGATGAAATGCTAAGAATCAACCTAAAACCTGATGATTCCACATTCTCTGCCCTTCTTTCTGCTTGTTGTCATGCCGGCCTCTTTGATGATGGTTTCAGAGTTTTTAGGAGGATGATAACTGAGTTTTGCATCCAACCTAAAATTGAGCATCATGTTCACTTGGCAAAGCTTCTTGGTATGGTTGGACAAATTGAAGAGGCATATAACTTAATCTTGTGCTTGCCAAAACCAATTCACTCGGGTATTTTGGGAGCACTGCTTTCGTGCTGTGAAGTTCATGGAAATTTTGAGCTGGCAGAAGCTTTATCCTTGCAACTATTGGGAAATGAATCCCAAAAAAGTGCTGACAAAGTTATGCTTTCCAACATTTATGCTGTTCATGGGAGGTGGGATGCTGTACAGAAGTTGAGAGATATAACAGAGAGAAAACTGTTAGGGCTTAGTTGGATTGAAAGTGGTAAAACTTGAGTATGATATTAAGTTGGGATCCCTGATAGAATTTCAGGAGAAGGGAAGCCACAAGTGTTGGTAGGAACTTGTGAAGGCAATTTTTTAACATGATTGCTGTTCTATTTAGCTGCCATCAACTCCTTGGGCTGCTCTCTCTTTGACTGCAAGTAGTGATTAACCGATCATCGACCCTTTCGCCACGATTTATGTGCTGATATTTACGGATTATTTCAGCATGCGCCACGAATTCGGTGACAGAAAGAGATTGATCTTCACACTTCTCATATGTGAATGGTATGTTTGCAATGTTCCACCCTGTATATTATCAGATAGGGAATGGAATTTATTGTGGAATTCATGCTATCCTTCGAGAGAGTTATACCATGGTCATTTCTGGTACCTGTGAGTGACTGTTAATTGATCCCTGTTTTTCGGTAGCTATATTTGGCCATTATACGATCATATTCGTAAATTAAACATATAATTAAAATAATCTCTTATAATCATATTAGAACAAAGATAAATATAAACATATTTAATCACATCAACAAACAAACTACAGAAAGAAATCAAAATACTGAAAGATCACCTACAAACCGAGTACTGAAACTAAGTCCAAGGGATAGCATTGATTTTTCATTCCAAGTATTCGATTTTTCTTAGATTCTTAATATAACCACAACCTCGTCTTTATCTAATTTACTCGTATGAAAGATAAAGCATTGATTTTAATGGAATACCCAGCAACCTCGTATTTTCCCCCACAAAACCAACCATTTTTTTCTTTTAGATTTCTTCTTTTTAAAATACCTTCCCCTAATTTAGATCATTTCTATCCCATTAATTATGATTTAGATTCGGTCCCCAATTTTTTTTTTTTTTTTTTGCTCATCATTGTCTTCCAGATTAATGCAACCATTTTTGTTGTTAAACTTACTCGTTTTCAAAGCTTTTGTTGTTTTATTCGTATGTGTTATTAGGGAAATGGATTCAGTATTATATCAATCACCAAATCTTTAGAACAATTTGGCAATGGAGCTTTCCCATCTTCCTTGATTTTACTTTTTGTTCAATGATCATCAATGTCTGAGACTGTTATTCTTTTTAAAGAAATGGAGGGGCCATCCTTTGCCAGTGAAGATAACTCTACTGAAATGGTGTATGGGAAAGTTGAAGATGTTCTCGCAGAACTGAAGAACAAGGAGAGGTGCATTGAATCCTTGAAAATCCAACTTGGACAAGCTAAAGAATTGGAAACGGAATTGGCCGAGAAAGAAGCTTCCTTCCATGAATTGAAGAAGGAGTTGATCGAGTTGAAATCCTTTGAATCCGAAGCAATAGATTTGTTGTCGCAGGGGAAGAAGATAATCCATGAATTGGAAGAAGAAATCGAGAGGAGAAAAGAATCCGAGAAGAAGATATACGATTCGTTTGTTCCTCAATCGGAAGAGCACAAGCAAACCCAGATTTCCCTCGAGAAATCCAAGCAGGAAATCAAGTTCCTCCTCCAGAACCTGGACAAATCCCAAGATTCATCCGAGGTTGCATCACAGAGTTCCATGGTGGATGAATTAACAGAAGATAACTTGGCCCGTGTATTACAGGAGGAGTTGGAGTCATTAAAGAGTCAACTCAAATCCACCATTGAAGCCGAAGAAAACAAGAAGAAGTCCATGGATGATTTAGCCATAGCATTGAAGGAAGTGAAAGATAAAGCAGAGGAAACCAACGAGACGCTCCTTTTGACAACCATGGAGCTCTAGAAAAGAAAAGGGAAAGTCCAGAACTTGAAGCTGCAGTTGAGGAACATGGAGGAGAAGTACATGGAAGCAAAGAAAGAAGCCAACATATTCAAGAACATTGCAGGGACATTAAAGGTTGAAGCTGAAGAAACCCAGTTGGCATGGAGTGGGAAAGAGAAAGGATTCGTTGAATGCATCAGAAAGGTTGAAGATGAAAGGAATGCATCACAGCAGGAGAGCAAAGTATTGCTTGAATCACTCAAAGAGGCCATGGAAGAGAATCAAAAACTCAAAGACATTATCGCCGAAAAGGATGAAGCTTTGAGCATCCTATCACAAGAGAACGAAAGCCTTAAGATCAACGAAGCATCATCAGTCGACAACATCAGGGATTTGAAGATTCTGTTCTGCGAGACAAACTGGGCAGCCAAGGATCACAAAGACGAAAAAGAACAGAGTAAGATGCCAAAACATCATAGATGCAGCAACTCTTGTTTGAATCTAGCATTCTCGAATTGCAAAAGCAAGGATGCAAATGGTGATTCCAAGCTCCCACTCGGAGCGAGTCATGGTGATTCAGATTCAGAATACTCCGACGATCCACTTAAAGGCTCCATTTTTTACATGGTTAAATCCCCAAAGGTTCCGTCAACGTCGAGCAAAACCCATCAAAGGCAAAAGTCTTCTTTGACAGATGATGAAGTGATGAATATGGAGGAATTCGAGCAGATTGATGTTGGCAATTTCGATGGAGAAAGTGATAGGAGTTCTAGGAAGCAGAAAGCCTTGTTAAAGAGGTTCGGTGATCTTATAAGAAGAAAAAGAAAAGGACAAATTTTAGATTAAAATGTTGTTGCATACGTATATAATTTGTAATTTGTTTGTACATCTGATGTGTGATTTCTTATTTTTTTTTCTTTCAATTATTCTTAGTATTTTTAAAAGAAAGAGAATTTTTGTTTATAAAGTTTGATTTGTGCAAACCATTCGTTGAAACAAACGGGATAAATTGTAAGTTATTTGGGATCTATTCGATTAACGTTCAGTTAATTTTGAATCGAATAAATTTGAGTTAGAACTCGACTAAATTTTTTAATAAACCAAAATGAATTACTTGATATACTACTCGAAAAATTTCCAAGTAACTCAAAAAATAACATAATGAAAAAAATATAGCTTTAGATTTTTTTTAAAAATTAAATTATTATTAATATTAACATTTATATGTTGTTATTTTTAAAATATATATATATATAAAGACTTTCATGTACATAAGACTTATGTTTGAGTTCGAGCTTCAATCGAATTATGTCTAAGAATATTTTCAGTTCAAGTTTTTTTCAAGCTTGGGTTGAGATTCAATTTTTTATTTCGAGTCAAACTCAAAAATTTTATGTTCACGAGTGTTCGAGTCGAATTCAATTTTTTATTTCAATTTTGAATTGAACTTAATAATTTTAAGCTCGTGAGTTTTTGAATCAGTCAAACTATGTTTTACACTTTTTGAGTTGAGTCGAGCTCAGTACTTCTTGAACTCGACTCAAGTAGTTTACAACCCTAGACCAATGGGATGATGGAATTGATCTAGGAAATTTAGTGCCATGATGGTGTGATTGTGAAGCTTAGGAGGCATATCTAAAAGTATTTTTAGTAAAGACACTAATATATTAATAACATAAAATTTAAACGGTGTAAATGTAAAATTTCAAGGATACATATCACCAATAAAATAAATAATTAATTGTTATTTTAATGTGGTCCTTAACTCAAAAAATAAATCTAATGTAATTCTTTGACAAAAAATTTTCGTAGTTGACTGTTACAGTGCTGACGTGACAGTTTACGGTGAGTGATGACTTAACAGATGACATGGAAGATATGCTAAATTGTTTTTTTATTTTGTTCGAGGGTCAGTTTGGTTTTTTATGTTCAATGACTTGTTTAAATTTTAAAAAATAAAAATTATTTTAAATTTTTCAAAACAAAATTATTAAAATATTCAAAAAGTTACATATAAAAATATTAAAAATAAAAATTAAATTACTAAAAAGTTAAATATACCTATTAAATATACTAAAACTATTACAAAAATTTATTTTTAATATATATCATAAGTTATAAAATGATAACTTATAAATTGTTAAAAAATAAAAAAAATATTTTTAAAAAGATTTATTATACATAATATATACATATAACATAAATGTATATTATCAACACTTATACAAAGTATTTTTACTTGATTAATTACGATTTATAAAATTTTAATTAGTCAAGATTTACAAATTTTAGATTAGTTGAAACTTACTATGCTTTCTAATTATATTTTATGTTGAAATTCATTATATAGTTACCTTTTAAATCATTCAAGACTTATACAAAGATAATTAGAAAATATAATAAGTTTTGACTAATACAAATATTATATGTCTCGATTAATTTGAATTTTGTAATTCTCAATTAATTCAGTAATAATACTTTGTATGAGCATTGATGATAAGCTTATGCGTTACATGTATATATTTTTTGTGGTTGCCCTCCAGTTCCAAGACTTCTCATTGACTAATCTGGACTGACTCGAGTTGCACACCTGGCTTTGGATGATGAGTCTCCCAGCGGGGATTTTCTGCATATACAAGGACTCGAACCTGAGATATTGTTTAAGCAATATCAACCCACTTGAACCTGAGACATTGCTTAAGCGATATCAAACTGCTTACCACATGTAATTTGGGTCCATAATTTTATGTTGAATCTACATATTTTTAATAATTTATAAGTAATTATTTTATAAACTATTATATTATTTATTTTATTTTAAAAATTTATAATAGTTTTAGTTTTTTTAATATGTAGATTCAATTTTTAGTAATTTAATTTTTATTTTTAGCATTTTTATATTTATTTTTTGAATATTTAAATATTTTTATATTTATAATTTAAAATAATTTTTATTTTTTAAAAAATTAAACAAGTACTTGAACTTTAAAAAATTGATTTGGCCATCCAACAAAATAAAAAAAATCAATTTAGTCTATCTATCATGTCATCCGTCACATCATCATCCACTGCGGATTATCACATCAATATCTTGAACCGTCACATTAACATCGTAACGATCAATGATGAAATACGTTGGTCAAAGGATCATACTGAATTTATTCTTAAATTGAAGGGCCACATTACATTTAAAAAGAATATGAAGACCTCTAATATCTTTTTACATTTGACCCTTTTTAATCTAGAGTTCAAATAACTATATTATTAATGGGTTAAGAAAATTATGAATATACACTATTCAAATAAACGTTGGGCAGGTGTAATTGTTTGGGTCTAAACAAATCCATTTAACAAGATAGCCCAAATTACAAAATCAGGACCCATGAAATTTCCACGTGTATGAATCTAGTTTAACCCATACTACAGTAATGGTATGCCAATAGCACTGTATTATTTCCTTTCTATTTATAAAAATCCCACCTTGACGAAAGAAACCCTAACCTGTAGAGAAGAGCAGCGGCATCTCTTTCTCAGAGCTGTAACTTGGAAGACCCATCAAACCAAAATGAAGGTTTCTTTTATCCTTCTTCTTTTGTTTTCATTTTTGTTTATTCTTTTCATTTTTGTTTAACTTTTGTTGTTGTTGTTTGTTTCAGTTCAACATTGCAAATCCAACCACCGGTTGCCAGAAAAAGCTAGAGATCGATGATGACCAGAAACTGTATTTTCCTCTCTCTTTCTCTCTCTCTCTCTCTCTTTCTCTCGTTAGTTTATTTTGAGTTCAGTATTAGTGTCAAATTCTGTTCTTGTTATCTTAACCATGAAAAGAGCCATGAAGAAAAAGACATGTCTTTTGCCAATATATGTTCTGAGCTTTATTTATTTATTTTATTTGGGTTGAATCATATTTTGTAGAGTGTATGGAGAATGTGGAAAGTAAAATAGGTTTTAAGCAAATTAAAAATGTTTATTATTTGCTAATGGAATTTGAATATTTGTTATTTAAGGTTTAATTCTATGCAACTGTGAAAAATGGAAATCTTAAATTTGATTATCTCATTTGCGTATAAAATTGATCTTGAGTTGTAGATTTGGACTTTGTTTCGAACTAGATCAATGTTGCCTCTCTTTATATTGTTGAAACTTCATGGATACTCTTTACATGTGGTGTGTTTAATGCAAGTGTTTATATTTCCTAAATCTTTTGCAAAACAAAGCATCAGCTAATGGATATGAAGCTGTGACTTTTAATGTAGTCTTCTGGTGGAATAACTTGCTGGATATAGTTAATTTGTATTTAACAAGGGTAAAAGAACATAGGAAAAGAGACCTTCAAACATGGTTGCTCATTTTGTATGTTGCGATTGTGATGGCATTTGCAAGGGTAATTTTTTCTTGTTGCAACTGTTTGTGAAGAAATTTCTCATCTTGACTTGACGACTGAAATTGCAGTCGAGCCTTTTTTGACAAGAGGATCTCACAAGAAGTCAGCGGTGATGCCCTGGGTGAGGTATGTTTCCTTATGACTTCTAACTTTTCTCTTCTCTTAAATTTCTGCTGGTGCATGTAGACTTCATAACCGCAATTATATCATTTAACAGGAGTTTAAGGGCTATGTATTCAAGATCATGGGAGGCTGTGACAAGCAAGGTTTCCCAATGAAGCAGGGTGTTCTCACGCCTGGCCGCGTTCGCCTTTTGCTTCACAGAGGTATGTGGACTCCAGAACTTCTTTCCTTTTTGTTTATTTGTAGAGGTGTTTCTTGTATGGACTTTTTGGATCATTGAAAACTGTTTTTCTAATTTTCTTTGAAAAGGTACTCCCTGCTTCCGTGGGTACGGTAGAAGGAATGGAGAGCGTAGGAGGAAGTCGGTTCGTGGATGCATTGTCAGTCAGGACCTTTCAGTTCTGAACTTGGTCATTGTGAAGAAGGGTGAAAATGATCTTCCTGGATTGACTGACACTGAGAAGCCGAGAATGAGGGGTCCAAAGAGAGCATCGAAAATCAGGAAGTTGTTCAACCTCTCCAAGGAGGATGATGTTCGGAAGTATGTTAATACTTATCGTAGGACCTTTACAACCAAATCTGGTTAGTACAAAGTGATCATTTGAGCTTAAGTTTCCCGAAGGAGTTTTTCATTTATAATAAATTGTTGGAGAGCATATGTCCCTATAAGTTAATGACAGAAACTGCCATCACTTTCTTGGAATGCAGGTAAGAAAGTAAGCAAGGCTCCCAAAATTCAGAGGCTGGTGACTCCTTTGACCTTGCAGAGAAAGCGTGCTAGAATTGCAGAGAAGAAGAAGAGAGTTGCAAAGGCCAAGGCCGAAGCTGCCGAGTACCAGAAGCTCCTTGCCCAGAGGTTGAAGGAGCAGCGTGAGCGCAGGAGTGAAAGCTTGGCCAAGAAGAGATCTAGGCTCTCTGCTGCATCTAAGCCTTCCATTGTAGCCTAAGTGCGCCCTCAGGCTCGGCGTTTTGGTCAGTAGTTGATGACAGTACGCTTTTGTGGAGATTTTAGGGTATGACGTGAGCAACATGTTTCCAGTTTTGTTGACTTTTGGATATGTTTACTTATTCTCTGCTACTTTTAATACATTTGCATCTCCAAGAAGACCAGTATTATCTAGTTTTTTTTCTCAAACTTTGTTCGTGGCAGGGTCAAGTTAAAATGTTACAAAAACGGTACGATAACCTAATGTTTGATTGAACTTAAAATGTTACGAAAACCTAATGTTTGATTGAACTTAAAATGTTACGAAAACGGTAATTATTTTTTTAATTGAAGATGTTATGACGAAGATAACATTTTTTATCAAAAAGGTTACGAAGATTACATTTTAGGTTGAATGTTTTTGCTTGCGATGCAAAGATTGTCATTTTTTAACCTTAAAATTAGGTTATCGTACCTTAGATTTTTTTGTTAATAATATCCTCAAAATCATTGAAATTAATAACTGCAGTCACCATATTTTTCATACGATCCCTTTAATATTGATTATTATTATTATTATTGGTATTGTTATTATTAATAATTATATATTATTATTATTATCTACTAAATTTATTTACATGTACAAATCAGGTCCGAATTCAAAATCAAAAATACCTAGCACCCAAAGCCCACAAGAGGAGACCCATTGGAATTAAGGTTTTGTATTTTTTTTCTTTATTTGCCAAAAGTCTTAACCGTTGAATCATATTTAATCTAATGGTTTATATTAGCTATACCATTTAGGGTTTCATCATTAACCCTAAATGGTGTTGTAATTGTTGATATCATCACCAAAGCCAGCATCGTTGCCAAGTGATTCCAGCTGTCGTTTTTAGATCTATCTCGTCACCCAACCACGTCAATCGTCAAAGTCATTTTCAAGTCGGAGCTGTCGAATCAGGTCTTATCAAAATCCAAACACATCCCAAAAAATACGTGGCATTAAAAATGTAAATTATCACCGTGCATAGGCAAATAATGATTGTTAGAGGAGCAAGTAGAGATTAAGTTTTATTTTTGTAAAAAAAAAATGTGTATCTTATCTTTGTAAAATCCGGATATAAAACCCCAAAGAGAGCATGTAAAAGGGATATTTTTCTCTCATTCTCACAAGAAGCAATACAAAAAAAATCAAGGTAAAAACGTTTTTTTAGCAAATTTCGAATAAAAAAATATTAAGAGGAGTAGAAGAGTTTACCATAGAAGGGGAGAGCTTTGAGTCGTCGGGGGTTCGTCGTAGTAGTAGAAATTGAAGGGTCGGGTCTTAGTTTAGGAGGTATCTAGGCCTTACTTAGGGGGTTTTTGACTTCGATTTGTGTCTAGGTGGGTAGATCGGAGTGTTTAGATTTTTTTGGGTACTTTTAGGAACTCCAGCCAGTGTGAGCGGTGGTCGGAACGGGGGCGACATGGTGGAGTTGGGTTTTGGTGACACAGCCGGTGAGAGAGTGAATGAGGGTTGAGAGAGTTTTTCAGAGTTTTTTTAAGCTTAGGAAAAAATGAATTAAAAAATAAAAGTGTGTTTTATACTGAAAAGTTATGGGTTAATTGCATATTAGTCCCCCAACTTCTGCCGCATTTTTTGCACTTCAGTCCCCAATTTTGTAGTTTTTATATTTTGGTTTCGAAAAAATTGTTCCAATTGTGTGATTTCCCCTTTTATTTCAATAATGTTGGTTGAAGTAAATAATTGGTAGAATTGCATTGTAAACCCTCTAACTCTTCTGTGTTTTTATATTTTGGTCATGTGTAATGTCTGTATTGATGTTATTTTTTATATTTGTGGCCTGAGTTCGTAATAAATTCATTTTTGGCATGCTAGTGTATTTTTGGTTTAATGGTCTGGAAAAATCATGCTTTAGTTCATATGATTTTAGTGTGTATTTACATTTAAATCAATGTTTTAATTCCTGAATTTTCATGCTTATTTTCGGTTTTTTTCTAATTTGGTCACTATGTTGATTTGTATGCTTTATTAAGATATGGTCCCTAAACTATTCAGTGTGTTTCAGTTTAATCCTTAAACTAATTTGTTATTAAATTAACCCTAATATTAATTTTATGTTAAATTTATTTGGTAATTTGTGAATAGGCAGTTAATCTTTAAAATCAATTTTGTATAGTTTTAATTTTTTTTAAATGCATGTTGTTTTATGTCTTTTAGGGATAAATCTTTTAGCTCAAGTTATTTAGTTTAGTTAGTAATTAGAGCCTTAGATTTTAGACTTAAACCTTAGATTTAGATTTCTCACACCTAGACTCTAATTTAGGGAATAATTCGATTTTAGCTCTAGTATTTAGATGTCCGAGGGCTCATTTCGATTATTCGATTCAATAAAAAAAGATAATTACTTAGGGTTAATAATTAGAGCATTAACCTTAGCTTTTTCTCACTTTAGTCCTTGAACTTTTGAGTTAGATATTTTCATTTCACATAATTAATTAGGTTAGTTAGAGCCTCCGCTTTAAGTTTATTTTCACCTCAATCCTTTAATTTAGGGAATAATTTGATTTGGCTTTCGCATTAAGATGCCCGATGGTTCAAATCAATTATTCGAATCAATAGTTGATTAGAATAAATTAGGATTAATATTAGAGATTCCACTTTCAGTTTTAGTCCTTTAAGTTCTTTAATTTTCATAATTTGATATTTTAGGATAGAGGAAGCCTTAATTAATCTTGTAGTTTAATTAGGTCCAATAAATGGATTGTTTGATTGCATTCCGATTTCACAACTAAGACAATGTTGATTTACCAAGGAATTAATGGTATAGTTCCCACAATCATGCTCTGGGGCGACTACTGGTAATTCCCAAAGTAGATGGACATCTTTTTCAAAACCCTTAATTTTTTAAAATTTCGAGACAATGTCTGGTTATTAGGCACACTAATTGATCTCTCTCATTCATGCTGGGGGTGAATATTATTAGCTTTAATAAACGAGCACCCTATTAAACTTTGCATCCATAGTGATTTCTAAATTAAATATAACTTTGAACTCAAAATTTCCAATTTTAAATATAGCGCAATCGACTTGGTACTAATTTTTGGACGCCATGGGGTGGGTGTTAATCATTCCCTACGCGTAACTGACTCCTAAACCCATTTTTTGCTTTCGTATACCCCAAACTTAGTATTTTGATAAAAATAAAATATTTTATTAAAATTATCCAATTTTTATGATGTCCAAATTGCACCTTAAAATGATTGGTGACGACTCCTAACATTTAAAAAACCTTTTCAAAGAAAAATCTCAAGTTGTCGACATCGTTTTTCCCCACCCGGGTAAAAAATAGAGTCGACATCTTGGCAACTCCATTGGGGACATTTTGTTTTCTAAAACAAATTGAGAGTTGAGCGGCGGCATGGTTAGTTATACGAAGAAACCCTCATCGAAATAGATAGTTACCGCCTTGTGGAACACATTCAAGACATAGACATCGATAGACTTTTTATTTATTTTGTTTGTTTATCATTAAATGTAATGAATTATGAACTTTTGTTTGTTTATTTTAGTTTGTAATGTTTTTATTTAATTGTTTTAATGTATTTATTGTTTCTATTAATTTGGTAATGCTCAAATGACATTAATTGAAAGTAAATGAAAATGAAATAACACAAATCGAGATTTCAAAACCCATAATTACAAGGTGATGCTCAACGGTTACGTGATGATAAAAGAGATGAACATTTTTCCTATTGTGGCATAGGTTTATACAATGCCCACATCTTTTGTTTTCTTTGGATATCTCTCGAATATCCATATCAAAATGAATTCGAGTGGATTTTGGACGACCTTTCTCCCTTAATAAGGACGAATATGGTATAATCGTAAGCCAATTCTGAACCTTGTTTAGGTCTTTCTCATTGCTTATCGGGGGAACTCAAATTCATATACCTTAAATATGATTAAAAGTCGGTATATGGGATCTAAAAAACGGTTATAATCTTGATGGGTATAAGAGCAAGTTGCTATGACATGGGAGCATGAATACTTTAGAGCTTGAAAAAACCCACAATCACACCACATGTCTTGTAGATTAACTCTGAACAACTTATCTTTAATCCCTTAAAGAGTTTATGCCATTTTTGTGACACGAAATAATTCATAGGTTTGAGAAAAGCTTGTTACATACATTTCATTTGATGTAACAATTTTTTTATAGATCTGCAACTAATCTTGGGTGATAATCATGACTGTTTTACATCTAAGTTAGAGATTGCCCCATGAGCCTGGTAAAAAACGTTCCCAAACAAAAATACGCCGTTTTAACTGATTTTGTTACTAGTAAATGGCGTGCCCCATTTAAAGTCGAATTGATAGCTTCAACCAAGTTAGTTGTCATATGTCCATATCGATATTTGTCATCGTATGCATTTGTCCACATTTCTTTGTTGATGAGGCTAATGTAGTTATATCATTGCTCATTTTTTCCTCGCAAATCTTAAAGCATAGACTCAAACTTTTGAGATAATAGTTTGTAACCTACGCGTCAAATATAGTACTTACTGTTAAGTTCCCATAAAAAATGAAAATGATTGAAAAATGAAATTAAGCATCGTGACATACCCATATGCACAAGTAATTGGCGTTCATAATTCTTCTTAAATTTTCCATGATAGTTTGTGATAATATGTCAGATACAATACTAATGTTAGACATGGGTGGTTGCTACATTGGACCCAAAGAGTCTATTGTTGCTTTGATCCCAGCTCTGCGGTATGAAATGATACAAATTTTTCCCCTCGTGACAACATGTAAGCATAAGTTTCTAAGGAAAAAAGCCCAAGAATCTGTATATTCATCTTTAACAAGGCAAAAAAAAAAACTGGAAGAATGTTGCGATTACCATCTTGGACAACTTCCAATTGTAAAACTTACTTGTATTTTCAGTACAAGAATGTCCCATCAATTTGGATTATGGGCTTGCAATATTTCACAACATTAATGCACTGTGGGTAAGTCCTAAAAACCTGGTAGAATTAGCATCGATCTCAAATCACTCAATCATTGTGGTAAGTATGGAAAGTTTTAAAGTCGACTATCGTTCCAGGATTCAGTCTGCACATTACGTTAAACCAACTTGGTAGTTCATTGTAAGATGAATCTCACTCGTCATGAAGGTTTTTAATGATATTCTACTTTACCTTCCATGTTTTCTTGTAGGAGACGATGCACCCATATTGAGATTTTATAGTTGAAATCAACACCGCAATAACTATATGGGAGCTTGCTTTGACCATGAGCATGATGGCTTGGCAAATAATGTCGGAGTTTAAGTTGGGATAACTCTGGTTGATCCCTCTAACACAAAATGTATGAGGACCATTGTATACTGTTAGTTCCCATATATTGTTTTTTCTCTTCTCTTCGATACATGAACCATCTAGTTACATCCATTATCACGTTGGACATAGTGACAGACATATTTTTCGGTGGTGGATCGGTTGACTCTGGAGTGAAAAAAATTACAAATATTATAACTCTGAATTGCAATCATCGTTTATTCTTTAGATGAAAACTCCATTCCGATATATAACTTATCATCATTGACTAATGAGTTAAATTTGTAGTCATCAACATTAGGCATATCCGTAAATTATGACCCGCACATTGCATCATAGTCAACTTCATACATGTGTGCTGGGGGTTAAGTGTGTACCGTAGTTATGGGAATTTCATTTACATCATCGGAGTCCATATTGAACTGTGGTGATTTTGGCTCAACGAATAGTTCAGCCTCATCACCATCTACACTTGATTCACAAAGAAGTTTTTCTAGTGGAGATGAGGGTTCCTCTGTCTTATCGATATTTAGGTTGAATAAGTTGGTAGTTAAATGCCTTCTTATTGAACTTGAAGCCATCATGTCATATGGTTTTTGAACTGAGTGTTGTGTCGCAGGCATATCCACATTAAGGTCAAAGAAGCTCACAGTTGAATGCCTCTCCCTGGAACTTGAAGGCACCGTGAGGTCGAAGAAGCTCGCAGTTGAATGCCTCCCCCTAGAACTTGAAGGCACCGTGTCAAATGGGTATTGAATAGATTGTTGCGTCGAGGGCATCTCCATATTTAGGTCAAAGAAATTGGTAGATGAATGACTTTTCCTTGAACTAGAAGCGATGTTGCCATACGAATTATTCATGGTGCCAGCTCGGTACAGATCGTAACAAGTTGATGATGAATGTCTCCCCATTGAACTTGATGGAATGGTACCATGCAGATTTATAGTTAACGAGATAAAATCATTACACATTACTTGAGTTGGGTTGTCGACTTGATTAGCTTGTTGAACCAACCCATAGTGAGAGCATAATGACATACCACGAATTGCAAACACTTTAACAAATATGGCATACATTTGTGTAACAACGTCTGAATTTTGATTCTGAGTATCAACCATCATAGCAACATCATCATCGTTGGATAGTACGAACGATGTATAAATTAACGAAAATAATGTAGTCAAAAATCGATACTGAAGTGAGAATAATTTTTTTAGTACTCCCAACATGAATATTCCTTGAAATTTTAGTGATAAGCTACTTAAGAGTGATGTTTCTCTTGAAGGATAAGGTTATATAATGATTTGATGCAAAGACAATGTTAGCTTCATCTTCCCAAATTTCTCCATCATATTAAATAATAGCTGAAATACGCCTCATTTTGAGAGTTCGAAAGATTGAGAGTATTATATATGGAAAAAAAATTGTTTCTGATATACTAATACTCTCCTAATTAAATAAATAGCATATGAAATAAAATATAAACTAATACTAAAAAAATAAAAAAAATATTCACAATAATTTAAATAACATAATTTAATATTATTACCATATCGACAAAATGTCTCGAGATATGATTCCTCCTTTCATTTTACAACCACAAAACGTAATATCAATAATTATTACAATAAAATTTGATCAAATAATTAAATATGAAAAAAATATAATATAATAAAAAATAGTTTTGCCTTCTAAAACCTAAAACAAAATATACTTCGCTTGATAGAGAAAAATGATAGAAGGAAGAATGTGAAAGTAATTTTGGTGTGGTTTGATATTTGGATTCAGGGAGATATTTATAGGGGGATAAGGATGGGTAATTGGTCAGGAGAGCTGGATAGTGGAGACAATAATTCAAGGGCAATAGTGAAAGGCGAGTTTCATGAGCTGCGCCTTTCCAATGTGGCGCCAGCTCGGACATAACCCTAGGAAGGCATGCTTCTTGATCCACGCCTTCCGTCCACCTGTCAGAAAAGGTGCTAGATTGGTAATATTTGGAGAAACGTTGTTTGATAGGTAATTATTTACTGTTAGGGTGATTTTTGGGTTAAAAACCAGTTTTATAACAATATATATATTTCTTCACTTTTTTCCATATATCATACATAGTTTAGTGAATTGACTCAAACTTAAAAACTAATCTACTAATTACTAAAAAATTCAAGTTATTCGAGTTTTGTTTTATAACTCTGCTCAAATTTGAATTTTTTTATTTGAGTCTAGTTAATTAAATTACAACTTGAAGTCAATTTGAGTGAAGTTTTTTTTAGTTGAAAATATCTTTTTTTAATCGAGATAAGTTTTGTTCACCCCCAAATAATGATAAAATTACTCCAACATTTGTACAAATAACCACTTTATCCTCTATTTTTTTTGGAGTATTTTAGCCCCAAACATTTCAAATTTTTGTCAAAATAACTCCTATTGGATGAACACTATTAATTTATTAACGGTCAACACTTGTTGACGTGATAATTCTTCATGTGTTTAATTATTGATGTAACATGTACCAAATCATCATTTTAAAAGATGTAATACATATTATATCATTAATTTAAATAATATTATATATGTCACATCAATTATAATCGAGCTGATAATTAAATGACTAGAGTTTATTTTATCCATAACAGCACACAAATCGAGTGGTATCTGTGATAAAAAAATTATCGTTATTCCTTGAAGTCACGGTTCGAGTACTAAAAATATTAAAGTTTTGAATTTTTAATGTCAAATAATTAAACATTATTTTTTAACATATTTACAAACACCGTAACAATGGAAGGAGGCCCAACCCAAGAAAGCCACATCGGTTAAATACCACGGAAAGGACTAGGACCTATTTTGCAAATTCGAAGCACAAATAACCCTGGGCGATGGGTAACCGTTGATCTTCCATCATCGTACGGCTATGATAGGATGAGCAGAAACCCTTTGTTTCTAATAGAAGTTATCCAGTGAAGAAAGTACTACTAATAGACTTGGGATACTCTTTCTAGAAGATTCGACGAATAGAGATAGAGAGGGGGGAGAAATAAGATAAAAAATGGATGAAGAGGAGCATGAGGTGTACGGAGGTGAAATCCCCGACGAAGGAGAGATGGAGGGCGAATTGGACCCTCACGGCGCCGACGTCGACATGTCCGCCGCCGATGAAGATGCTGTCAAGGTAATTATTTTAAAAACAAATTCAAAACCCTAGCTCGAGACCGTCCTTTGTTTTTTGTTACTATGATTGCTCGATTGTTGTAGGAATTGGATGAAATGAAGAAACGGTTGAAGGAGATGGAAGATGAAGCGGCGGCTCTTCGTGAAATGCAGGCCAAGGTCGAGAAGGAAATGGGTGCTGTTCAAGGTTTCCCCCCTTCTTTTTCGTATTTTTGTGTGTGAATATTTATATGATCTGAGTTTTAGTATAAAATTATGATGTTAGGGTTTGTGAAATTGTTCTCTGGATTTTTATTATTTAATTTGATAATTCCATCAATTCTGAAACTTCAAAGTTAATTTTTAAACTGAAAATCATTTCATTTTTTAGAAGGTGATTCTACTGCATTAGTAGTTTATTGATTTTACTAGAGAATTCTAACAGGGAGTTATAGCCTGGACATTTGTTAATTTTATCTATATTTCAAGGCGCTGACCGTATTTAGATTTTTAAACCATTTTTCTATTTTCAACCTGAACATTTATTCTGAAAAAATAGCACTCTTTATGACAGATCCTGCTGGTGCTGCAGCTAATCAGGCGAGCAAAGAGGAAGCTGATTCAAGATCTGTTTTTGTTGGCAATGTGAGATAAATAATATCTTTCTTTAACATGTTTTCAAGGGTTGGCCAAAAGCTATTTTTCCTTTACACAATATTGTACTTAAAGATAGCAAAAAATTGTATCTGTATGCTAAATTTCAAAAAAGGAAAAAGGAAATAAGAGGGAAAAAAGAGAAAATGTGGGGGGAGGGGGAGAATTCCTCAAATATTTCATGGAGAAAAGAAGGAAAAGGGAGTGATGGAAGAACATGCTGAATGGGATAAAAGTAAAGAAAATGAAAAAAAAGAGAAAAAAAAGAAAGGAAGATTTTGGAAGAAAATATATATGAAGAAAGAGGAAAATATCGTTATGATGGAAACTTTGATTTGTTTTATGTGATGCATGTAGAAAATTTATACTTGAAAAATCATGGAGAGAAAAGAAGTATAATACCAGCCCCTGAAAAGTGTAACTGGTCTTGTTTGGAGTGGATGGATGGAAGTAGCATGTTAACTTACATGCTTAAACTTCTTGCAAGGGATTTAGTTTGGTTGTTTTGGCGAGCTAAGCCAAGTCAACAAATGCTCTCTAAGATGCAAGAACACCGTTGCTGATGGTCGTGGTGGTCGTTGGAGTGTGAACCTCTGAAATTTGTGGTCGTTTTGGCTGATGCGGTGAGAGGCATTTGTTTGCTTCTTTGTAGCATTAATCTCTTGTTGCCTGTTGTTTTTGTAAATAACCTTGTTCTTATTTCTCTCATTGTTAGTTGTTTCTGTGATTTTTTCCCATTTTAATCCTTTTTCCCTTATTCTTGAGAAAATGTATCCAACTAAAACTGTCCTTTCTTTTAAGAACTGGATGCATGGATTCTCTTCCTTTATTTTCTTTAAGAATTGACTCTTAATTGTTTTCTTCAGCTGGGGGATCATAGTCGCTAGAAGTTGTATTCTATAGTTAAAGAAAAACTCTCTCGATCATCCATCTCTTTGATAAAAACATGATTTCATCAATCTGTGGGGTCTGTCTTTTGGTTGTTATTTCCCAATAAAAGGCCTTGATCAGTCTGCTTCTCCTCAGTATCATGTTTCCTTCAACATTTCTTATTTGAGTTACCCTTTTCATTTTGAAGCGCACAATGGTCTTCATGTTTTTTTTCTGCTTTAATTTTATTGAATATTGATAAAAGATTGCATGTTATAAATAAATACAAGGCTAGATGTTAAATAATTAGCATATTTCGCAGGTACTGCATATTATGTATTGAATTATAGTCAACATGATAACAAGATGTGAAATGTTCAAGTTGCTGTTGCTTTTCTGATATTTCACATCGGAAATCAAATATGTTGAGCAGAAATTGCCAAATTTGGGCTTTTTGCGTCATGATGTTTATTATTCCTTTCAAATTAGAATTTGTTATAAGCATGAAATCTTGTTTGATTTAGCATTTCAATGAGTCTGCTTAATAAGAGAGTTGAATGGTGGCATTGCTAAGAGAAATTTTTGAGTACCAGAAGGACGATTGACTTTGATAATTGAATGTGACATTTCCTAGACCTTGAAGAGAACATGTAACGGCCTGTTTAGTTAGTGTTCGCTAACAGAAAAAGTCTCTCTGCCTTAAAAAAAGAAAGAAAAATGTGGAGCATACAGTGTTCTCATTTTCTGTAGCCACACAAGGTTTGAGATGGAAGTATCATGATAGCTAAGCAATGGTGGTAGCTTTTCTTTGGTACTGCTGACCGACTAATTTCTCTTTGAAAACTTTGGGTTGAATTTTATACTGCAGGTTGATTATGCATGCACACCTGAGGAAGTGCAGCAGCATTTCCAATCTTGTGGCACTGTAAACAGGGTTACTATTCTGACAGACAAGTATGGTCAACCAAAAGGATTTGCTTACGTGGAGTTCCTGGAAGCAGAGGCTGTTCAAGAGGCTATTGTGCTGAACGAATCTGAATTACATGGCCGCCAGTTGAAGGTATTATGTTTTCTTTAATATTAAGAAGCTTGGTGTTTTTCCTATCAAAAAAAAAAAAAGAAGCTTGGTGTTTTGTTTTGAAAAATGGAGCCTGTTGGTCCCGTATAAAGGATTTCTGGTTTCTTTAGCTACTAATAAAGCCATTCTGAAACATAATTTTGGGTAGTCCTTATGATATTTTAGGTTTTGCCAAAACGGACTAATGTTCCAGGGATGAAGCAGTACCGTCCAAGACGATTCAATCCTTATATGGGCTACCGGCCTAGGAGGCCCTTTATACTGCCTTTTCCTTATGGATACGGGTGTTTTTCTTGTGCATAGATTCTCTTCTTCCAGTTCACAAATTAGATCCATTTTATTTGTCTTACTATGTTGTCCTCATTGCAGGAAGATTCCTAGATTCAGGAGGCCAATGCGGTATATGCCCTACTACTAGAAGACTGAGTTATTGAGAGTGCGAGTGGTTTGATGGGGGAAATATAATCTTATGTGAGGATATAATCAGGCATTTCTAGTTGATATTTTGAATTTGAACCATATAGTATGTGGTGTATGACATTTCTAGACTATCCGAATTGTTATAATTTAATAATTTCTAAAGTCGTATTGTGTGTTGTTGAATTATTAGAATACTGTTAGTTGTAGGGTTAAGCAGTAAACTGACACCACTCACTTTTGATACTTAAGGTTTGCAATGTTCCCATCAAATCTGTTCTACTTCTGTTTTCCATTCCTTTGTTCTAGTTTAACTTTTGGATAAAATACTAAAATGGTTATTTTTGTTTGAGTTTTATAAATGTTTTCTCATTAAATTAAAAAAAAACATAAGATTTGGTCATTTTCGTTTCATTTTAATTAAGATATGGTCACTGAAGGTTAATGGTTTGTTAACCTTTAATGGTTTGCTAACCTTTAATGGTTTGCTGACATTTTTATGCAGATAATATGTAGATTAAGTTTTAAGTCACTCGCATTATCGTTTTATTAAGTTGTGGTTGCTTACGTTATCATTAAGTTTTGGTCATTTGGAAATGAGATACTTGGAGAGTTACTGTAGTGGTGGTGGTGCGACAGATCCGGTAGGCTAGAAGAGTTAATGGTGATTCATAAAGATCTAGAATTGAAAAATTATTTGTTATTGAGCAAAAACAAAGATTCAGCTTTGAAGGTCATACATTTAAGATTGAATTCAATTGATGAATTCACGGATACGATTATTGATTTGTTTGAATCCATTGATTATGTTTTATTGAAGGCATTTTCTCAAGAGAAAATCACCACGAAGAGTAATATCTAGTTATCGGATTATTTGGATTCATTGATTTATCTTCTTGTTCCTTGTTGGATTTGGTATTATGCAATATCAATCTTTAAAAATTGAATTTAGTTTGTATAACTGAGATTACCTAATTTCATTTTATCTATAGATGTCTACCTCTCATTTTTCTCTGAACTTATGGTGTTATTATTTGTTATTGGAAGTTGGAAATCTTTCATTATTTTTCAAATGTAGCATGGGTCCTTGTAAGAAGGCAAATGAAGCAACAGAGTAATGAAGCATAGATGTCTGAAGAAGTACGGAGAACATGAACAATAATGAGGTTGGGAAAAAACCTATTAAAAATAAATAAATAAAAATGTTATCCATAAACTAATTTGAATTTACAAAAAAAACTCATAATCTGTATTTTGTCTAAACCATAGGGGTTAAAATAAAAATTAAATCATTTTACTGAAGGGTCACATCATCAAACTAACGACATTCAACGTTCAAGTGACCAAAACTTAATAAAACGATAACGTAAGTACCCAAACTTAATAAAACAATAACATAATTGACCAAAAGTGTATAAATATGAAATGAAAGTGACCAAAACTTAATCAATGTATTATTTACGTGGAAATGATATAATTTTACTTTTATATATTTACCATGTCATGTTAGCAAACCGTTAAAGGTTTAACAACCGTTAACTTTCAATGACCACATCTTAATTAAAACAAAACGAAAATAACCAAATCTTAGTTGAAACGAAACGAGAGCGATTAGATCTTATGTTTTTGAATTCAATGAGAAAAAAATTATAAAACTCAAATGAAAGTGATCATTTATGTAGTTTACCCTAACTTTTTTTGGCAAAAAATTCAAGTTTCTGTCTCGAGGAAAAAATTATGAACTAAGGAGAATCGGTGCAACGCATCTCTTTTGCCCAAAATGAATAAGCTCCACTGACGCACAATGGCTGGACATTGTCTCTCAAATGTTGTCTATAATTGCATGTCGTCGTGCAGAGTTTGTTCGAAAAATTTGATAATTTTAAAGCTCTGAATGAGAAATTGATCCAAATATTGTTAAGGAAAATGTGAAACTAATTGTTGTTCGTAAATGTACAGACATTAACATTAACACGATGTGGGTAACGTTAATGTCTGAACCGATCAAGCTTTTTGAGGGCTTGCAGATGTTTTAACCCAAATGTGAAATAGTTTTTCTTCAAATAGACCGTATCTTTTCAAAATTTATTTTGGAATTAAAAGGATAAATATTAAAAAGTTCATTTAATCAAAACATTAATATGTCCGATTCAGACATTAACGTTACACACATCATGCACGTCTGCATGTTTACGAACCAACAATTGGTTTCACATTTTCCTCAACAACGTTTGGATCAATTTCTCATTCAATGCTAAAAAATTATAGAAAATTTCCAACAATCCCCCACATAAATGAAGTTGATCATTTTATCAAAAACCATTTTAACTCGATGTGGTGATAGACTTTATGATCGATATTTGCATAGGATAGATAGGTGTCTTCCTTTGCACATTCCTTTGTGACAACTTATTTACTTTACTAGCTGACCAGTAGACGTGATGTCCTTGAATTGTTCTACTGTTTGTTTAAACGATTATATACTTCACACAACTACCCCTCTGACAAGAATTTTAATTCTCATGGGTATGTTATTAAAGCCATGAACATCGATTGGTTCTGCAAGAGTTTGAAAAAACTATGCCAAATAGTCTCCTTGAAGCGACCACATTTCACTCTTACATATGTTACTTATGTTTCTCGACTCATCAAAGCACACAATTGTCATTAAAAACTTTTCTTAGCCTATACCAATTTCATAAATGTTTATATCATAGGAACAGGCTTGGGATAAGAAGCCTTCATAGTGACTGCACACAATTTATGCAATTAGGCTGTCCCTTTTAACCTAGATATTGGGATCTCTAGTAAATTAGATAGGGTTTTCCTTCACATAACAACTTTAATTTTCCATGGGCTTTGGTCTCATTCCTTTAGATATTTTTTTCAACTTGATCTTGATTTTAACCCTTTGGTTAGTGGATCCGTAACATTATCATTTGATCTTATAAAATCAATAAAAATAACTCTATTTGAGATCAATTGTCTAATGATATTATGTCGATGATGCATATATCTCAACTTAACATTATACATAAATTTCTATGCTCTACCAATATATGAATGTTGTGGGCACAAACTTTGGCCATTTAAGAATATCCTCCAAGAAATTCAAAAGTCATTCAACTTATTCTATAGACTTGTCGAGCTACAAACTCAGATTCTATTATGAATCTGGCTATATCCATTTTCTTGAGGATTTTTATGACATGACTCCTCTTCTCAATGTGAAACATATTCACTTATGTATTTGATATCTTGAACATCATATATTCAATTGGCGTTGGAGTATCCTTCTAAGGTAGCATGATCTTGGGGTAATACAATCCATACTCTTAAGCATATGAGATATTACAATTCTCTCATAATTATTTTTCAGAGGTTTGTCATAATTACAATATCTTTGTTTCCACCTTTTGTTGAACATATAGACTTATCTTTATTGATAGTCTTCGATTATCTTCCTTAGTTTTGTAAGAGAATAAATGTTCGAAGAATTACATATTCTTTGATTTCGTTATCGTGTTCTTGTGAATCTCGGGGATTTTCGATTCATACACAAGATGTCGATATGTCATGCTATAATCTACATAGCCAATATGATCCACCGATTTGAGATTTCGTTTCCTTCGATAATGAGATCATTATCTTTACAAGACACCCCACATTTTTAAGTAATTGTAGAAAGATTTTCTACACTTCCATAACTCATATGGTGACTTGTCAATTTTTTCAGAGAACCTTATTTAAAGGGTAATTAGCTAAAAAAAAACAGGTTCCCATCATGTTCTGTGATAACCCAGAACTTCTTAACATTGTGTTCATCATTTCCTTTTTATAATTTAATTCTTCCGCTTTACTACTCCATTTAATTCAGAAGGGTATGATGGTGTCACTTCATGAATAATTTATTTACAACATAATCTGATGTTCAAGATATATCTTGAGTGTTGATCATCTCGTTGTTGTATCCTGTGAGACAGACGAATAAAGATCTCGAGCACTAAGGAATGGCTGAAAATATGTCTTAAGGAAACTGTGTAGTTGCAGGCCTTAAGTTGTTTTCAATAGGTTGTTTTGTAAAAATTGTGTATTTATTATTTATACTCCTTTATGTTATTAATTTTTTTCCTTTCCATGTTATTAATCATTTTGTTTTATTCTTGATTCATATACACAAATTTTGTGATGAGAGCCTACCGAGGTGTTGATCGTCCTTTGCCTTAATTTGTTGAATCACCGTGAAAAAAATTACGAATATGTTTCTTGATTATTTTTGGTTTTATCGCTACATACCAATTTTTGTGCTCAGCTCGTATCTGTAATTCTTCTTTTGCATTATTCCCCTGATAATCAATACAATAAAATAATTTCTCCCAATTTAAAGGCACTCATATCAAATCCTTGTGAAATTGAGTTTTGGCTATTGTTTTGTTCTAGCACTTCTAGTTACAATAAACCCTGTGGTCCGACTGAAGTTGACTTTTAGGGGTCTTCGTGTGTCTCCTCTTCAAGCTATCATTACTGCATATCATTTGTTGATGCGTACAGCCATAACTATCTGATGTAAGTTACAATACTAAAAAAAACTTAACATTTTAAGAAGCTGAGAGAGCTTGGGAATTTGGAAAGAAACTTGGTTTTCAAATTGAAGGGATGACAGAGAAAATATTTTGAAGCTGAGAATATTTGTTACAGGATTTTCCACATCTATGGCTGTTCATTCAGTTAATTCGGTGGTCGAACCGACCAAATTATCATTAACCGAATTTTTTTTTCTTTAACCGTTAATCGAACTGAACTTTTTTTTTTGAAAATATTAATCGAACCGAATAAATTTCGGTTAATTCGATTAATTTTCGAATTAACAAAATTTTTAAAATTTTCTAATTTATATAAAAATTAAATATTTTTATAATTCAAAAAAACAGTTTATAATTAATTTAAATAATATATAATTATAAAATAAAAAATTTATATAAAATTTTTAATTAATTAATATTGATTTAGGTTTAAAAGTTATTATATCTTAAATTATTAATTGGGTTTTAAATAGTTTGGGCTGAACCCATATGTTATATATAATATATTTAATATTTTTTAATTCAGAAAAACAATTTACAATTAATTTAAATAATATATAATTATAAAATAAAAATTTTATATAAATTTTTTAATTAATTAATATTTATTTAGGTTTAAAAGTTATTGGATCTTAAATTATTAATTGGGTTTTAAATGGTTTGGGCTGAGCCCATATGTTATATATAATATATTTAATATTTAAAATTTTATTTCGATTAATTAACCGATTTCGAACCGAATTAACCTTTAACCGAATATCCAAAAAACCTTAATCATTTCCCGACCGAACTAATTCGGTGGCCGATCGAATTAACCGAATTAATTGATTCGATCAGTTAATTCGGTTAAAACCGAATTTTGAACACCCCTAACAACAGCCACTATACCCAATTACTTCAAAAAGATGTTCCATTCTATTGGACATAAATGCAATAGAAAAGTTTTGGTCAACTTAAGTCCATTATGAAAAATACCCTATCCTAGCTCAACTCAAAACGGAATAAGGACTTCATTGTAATAAATTATCCCAAGTAGCTACAATCTTTTTCTAAAAGAAAATGTGCCTCGTTCAGAACCCCTTATAAGACCTATAAGAGGAAAAGAGTACCTTAGGACCTTGTATTATTAGAAGAAAAATCATTGGATACAACAGACGTAATAATCTCGGGACAAATCGAGTCAAAATACAAGACATTTCCAGAACGAATAGCTCACTTAACCAAAGTATTTACCACAATATTACAAGCTCTAGGAACAAAACACACTTTGTAATTTAAATTAGCATCTAAAATTCTATGAGCTTCCTAAAGATTATAACCCAAAATGGACAAGTCTTTCTCCGATCGAGACATCTTTTTAGCTATAAGCGTTGAATTCGATTCAAAGATTACATGCGTCCAATGATACACATTTGCCAAAGTATTACATTTAGAGCATGAATCTCCTAAAGTCTAGATTTGACACAACTTGGTGACGATACAATCATGTCCCTCGAATAAAATGAGCATGCACATATATAATAAAGCATCGAAATAGCAAAGAGAATTGCATTATGACATACCTTAGCACTTCCATTGTTGGGAAAATGCTTAATTTATTTATAACTAAACTTATAAATTATGAAATTCATACATGATTTGTCTACAACAAAGCACATCAAACAACACATATACACAAAATGTATCGATAGATTCAATATTGACTTACGATATTTCTTGGATTGACAATTACTTGATTAGTTTTGATTTTATCTTAACATCGCAGAATTTCAATAAATCCCCTTATCAACTTGATACTTTTTTTTTCGAAAAATTTATTTTATGAAGGATTTGAAGAACAAACCCAAGACTTAAGTTGCGTGTCTTATTAAAAACCTCTCTCTACCTAATTAGAGGAAAAGAGTACAACACAATTAAGAAAGATACAACTCGACAATAAAAGTAACAAACTGACAACAATTAACAAACGCCTATACGATAAAAAAAATCAGCATATCGCAATTACAACCCTGGTTTTCGCTTATAAAAATCCCTTACAACGGTGCTTTAAAAACTCACTCCTACCCACCCCTTCGTTGGCTCGAAGACCCGTCAATCCATTGATGTATCTTAAAAATATGTAAAATTAAAAACTTCACTATAAGTGAATCAAACCTTATATATTTTATAAATTATGATTGAGTTCATCCAATCTACCCAAACAATCACATTCGTGACCAAATATTTCCTCTGTTCTTGACCAATCATTCCTCATCTAATTTGGAATTTCCTCCGAGTTTAAAGTACTACTGCAAACAAATAGTACAAACATTATCTCAAAATAAATAAAGGAATTACCAGAAGTATGGGATTGCAGACTTAGTGTCATCATATATATATATATATATATTGAATGTTTGTAGCAATAGAAGCTTTTCCCAGCAAAAACCTTAAATTTCCAACTTTGTTGCAGCTTTAGAAAGATGGGTTTTGAAGCCAATAAACCCCACGCTGTATGCGTCCCATATCCATTACAAGGACATGTAAGCCCCATGATGCAACTGGCTCAGCTCTTACACTCTAGAGGCTTCTTCATATCCTATGCTAAGACTGTGGTCAACCATAGGCGTTTGATCAGGTCCAAAGGGCCTGACTCCGTTGAAGGGTTACCAGATTTCAGGTGAAACGATTCCCGATGGACTGCCGTCATCCGATCGTGATGCAACACAGGATGTTCGAGCTTTCTCTGGTTCGACACGAAAGAATTGCTTGGCACCATTTTTAGAGCTACTATCTAAGATAAACTCGTCGCCCCAACTGTAAGCACCCATTTCTATGGGTGGTTAGACCCGATGTCGCAATCTGTGAATCGGCTGTTTTGCCAAGAGAATTCATGGAGTAGATAAAGGGAAGGGGTTTGATAACAAGCTGGTGTCCCCAACAAGTGTTGTCCCACCCGGCGATTGGCCTCTTCTTGACACACTGCGGGTGGAATTCTTTATTGGAAGCCCTGACCGAAGGTGTGCCTTTAATATGCTGGCCTTTCTTCGCCGATCAACATACGAATTGTCGGTATTCATGCACCACATTGGACACCGCCATGGAAATTGTCCCCGACGTAAAGCGTGAGGATGTGGAGGCTTGTTAAAGAGATGATGGAGGAAGGATATAATGGGAAATGATAAGACGAAAGGCCTTGGACTGGAAGAACAAAGCTGAAGCTGCAGTTAGTTGCGGAAGATCTTCCCTTACCAACTTCGATAGAATGATCAAGGAGGCCCTACGTCACGGATGAGCAGTAAAATAACTTTACAATCGATAAATATTTGCAAGACTGACACGTTAAAAATTAGGGTAAATTACTTGTTTAATATTTAAACTATCAATTTTGATCCGTTTTAATAGCTAAACTTTCAATTTTTTCAAAACCATACGTTAAGTTTTGTTTTTATATTTTTTAGTAACTCGTTCAAAATTTACGTTAAGTTTAAAAAATATTGAAAGTTTAGGTACTAAAATATACCAAAACTGATATTTAGGTATTAAACGCATTATGCTTTAATAACGATGTACTAAAATGAAACAAAAACTAAACATTACATATGATTTTAAAAAAAATTAAAAGTTTAGATATTAAAACGGAAAAAAATTAATAATGTAGATACTAAATACGTAAATTACCCTAAATAGTACATATACATGTAACTTACAATTGTTATTTGAAAGCTATAAATTAATTAGGGCTAATTCAAACGAACGAGGTAAGTTTTATCGTCATTCATTCATAATAACTTTGAAAGAAAAAAAGAGAGACAAAATTGAGGGGTTACATTGTTGCCCAAATTATAGTTCAATCTCAAAGAATGGCTAATAAAAGACTGTAATCACAGAGGAATTTATCTCTTCTTACACCTCGCTGTTTACATCGAGATTCATTTATATGGGACAAAACTATCACAGCATAATCTTACCTTACCTATCACTCCAGATATTAGAAGCTTTCAGCTTTCCTACTTCATGCATTTTCAGAACATCGAAATGTGTTTTCGCATGTACTGGTAGTTCCAACTTCGGAAGCTGCAAACACCGAACAGCGAATACGATTTCCGGGGCAGATAGCACCTAATATCGGTTTATTCACCTAAAAGACTCGATCTCTCTCCTATTGCTTGCTGTCTTATCCTTGCTTAAGTCGGCAAGCTCCTCAATAAGCCTCTTCTCTTCACTGCTCAGTCTTTTCGGAATTTCAACTTGGACGCGGACCAACTGATCACCCCTCATGTTGGTTTTATTTAGAACAGGAACACCTTTCTTGGCCATTACAAGGGTGGTGTTTGGCTGTGTTCCGGCTGGTATCTTCAAATCAACCATACCATCCACAGTTGGAACCTTGATTGTTGTTCCCAGTATAGCATCTATATATGAGACCTTGCAGGTGTACAATATGTTGGTATCATCACGTTTTAGGACAGGGTCTGGGATGACTTCAATGACTACAAATAGATCACCAGGGTACCCACCTTTCCTTCCAGCATTTCCTTCAGACCGGACCCTTAAACGGCTACCAGAGTCCACACCAGCCGGCACTTTCAAACTAATCCTCTTCGTTCTCCTTACCCGCCCATCACCAGAACATGTATTGCATGGGGTAGAAATTTCCCCTGCCCCGCCACATGAAGAGCATGTCATTACCTGCTGGAAGACCCCCAGTGGAGTCCTTGCAGATGAGATAACCTGGCCTTGCCCACCACATGTGGTACATTTGGACGGTGTTGTTCCAGGTTTTGCACCAGAACCATTGCAAGTTCCACAGCTTTCTAATCGGTTTATGTCGATTTCTTTCTCAACTCCAAACACTGCTTCCTTAAAATTCAATAATAGACTGTAATATTCATCCTGCCCATCAACAGCTCTACTCCTGGAACTTTGTCCGCCCATGCCCATGCCACCCATACCACCCATGCCTTCAAATAGCGACTCAAACAGATCAAAGGGATTGCTGAAATCCTGTCAAAGCAAACATGGCATATATGCCGAATGAAATATAGAGAAAATACAAGAAAAGTGATTTGGAAATGAATGATCTTATTCAGCATCAGTAGAATTAACTTACCCCCATTCCCATACCACCACCTTTAAGTCCAGCCTCCCCATATTTGTCGTATAGAGATCGTTTCTCATCATCCGACAATACCTAAGCAATATAATACACCTCAAATACTAGATATGATTATACATCCAAAAGAAACCATAATAAGCACAACATAGTATTCTTACCTCGTATGCATTGCTAATTTCCTTGAACTTTGTCTCTGACCCTGGATCTCTGCAGAATATTATATGATGATGAGAAAGGTGGGGGGAAGCACTATTGTTCGAGCATACATGAGTTAAAGAATATATTTTAACTAGCAAAACAAAATGAAAACAACAAATTTTCAAGAAAAAGTACTTGTAAGTCAGAGATCTTCGAAATACTGCTCTACACTCTCTTCATTTCAGCAATTAATTCTACGAATATAAGAACAAAACTCAACAAACACCTAAGTTAGGAAATTTAGGACTACTACATTTTCTCTTTCTTTCAACCACCACATTCTGTAAGAGCTCATTTTGGATAAACTTTTTATTAAAGCCCCTGCTTGAAATAGACAGACATCTCTTCGGCACTTTTCTATTGAAAAGTTCTTAGCCAACTTCAAATACTCAAACCAGAGAGAGTGTGCTACATCAACAAATCATCACAGTTAATTCCTCCATCCTGAGATGAGGATATTATAATGAAAATAAGTGGATGTTGACCCAGCTCATTAACATGATCTCTCGGGGAATTCTAAATTTCTATCCTGCCTTTCAACAGTACTAAGAAAAGGGTCATGCAAGAACTAATGAAACCCATTTCCCAGAACCCAGCAAGGAAGTTAATTTCTATCGTTCGACCAGACTAAGGGAATACATTTTTCTGAACATCATTGTGGTCACTTCTACATTAAACAACTTGTACCACCACTAGATCTTAAAATGGGAAAGAAAAAAAACTAGTAGAATAATTAGAAACTTTGATGATTCTCAGAGACTAACCAACACCACATGGCCCAAAATATTCACACAAGTTTTCTCATATGGGTCTATATAGCCAATTCAGATGTGAATTGTCAGCTATTTATTTCTTCTGAGATTAACTTTCAGTGAGCAGATTGTTGCCAAT
Organism: Hibiscus syriacus; assembly: GCF_006381635.1. NCBI lineage: Eukaryota > Viridiplantae > Streptophyta > Magnoliopsida > Malvales > Malvaceae > Hibiscus > Hibiscus syriacus. Next base: position 1,595,583 of record NW_024062686.1, on the reverse strand, counting down.
CTGAATCTGATTTTCAGATCGCATCACATCAAATCCAAGAAAATCCAGATGACTAGAGCTTGCTAATATAATCATGTCATGTTTTTATTTGAACCACATCAAATTGAAGTTCCAGTTTACTAGCACTGCACATCACACATAAATATAATGAAATATATAAAAATGCAATGAACACAACCATAAATAGAAGGCAAGAGATATAAGGTTATCAACTGACTTGTTCACATCCGGATGGTAACTTCGAGCAAGCTTACGATAAGCTGAAAAAACCAACAGATTTAGAAAAAGTAAGATAATATAATACGGAAGACAAAAGCAGGAAGTAACCATGGAAAAAAAATTGAAGCTCCAATCAAAGCAGGACAACCACAAAATTTCCTTCATATAGTTTAAACACCTAAAATCTTTTCATTAGCAAAGAACATGAATGTGAATACCACCAAATGTTAACTACCCTGGTTGATCCATTGTCTTATTCTTAAAGTTGCAAGCATTCCTTTTATTCCCCTTGTAATTATGCACCTTGATGTATCCCAACCGAAATATGATGAGACCTTTTCAATTTTTATACATGCTCACTGTGTACTTAGTTATACCCTCAAATTTGTCTTAACGTCACTTCACATCAATCCAAACTTTCTAGATTCTCTTTTATTTATGTTATTAACACCTACCCTCCCTTAACATTAAAGCTTGTGCATCAGTGTTTTACGACTTTACATGCAGAAACCCTTAAATCCTGGATAAACTTCACTTCATCAAATTGAAAAATCATCAGATTTGACATTGGAGGTTCTGTACAAGGAGGTTTTTGAGTTTTCAGGGTTAATCTTGTACAAGGAGGTTCTGTATCGCTTTGACATTGGATAGGCCGCACTCTTTTTCCTCCATTTAGGACTTGGGAGTTTTTTAACGAGGTCCCTAACAATGCATTTTCTCTTTGCTATCAATAAAATTAATTTACCTTTCAAAAAAAATCAAATTGAAAAATCATAAATAAGAAAGTAAGTTAGCAAACAAAAATAAGCACATAAATGCAGCAAAAAAAATTATGTAAGGAATAAATAGATGAGTCACTGAACAAGTTCTGCTAACTCAGCTTACCACTTTTGATTTCAGATTTACTTGCATTTCTCGACACCCCAAGGACAGTATAATAATCCTGCTCAAAATGTATAATTAAGTCGTTAAAAACCAGTAAAGCCTATTTTCAACCCGAAAAAATTACAACAAAAAAAAGAAAAAGAAATTGTAAGTAGTTTGCACTCACAGTTTCAGCTCTAACAATGAAGCGTGCTCCCCTACGATGATGTGATGTTTGAGATGACCTCATAAATGATAAAAACGGTAAGGAATCACGTGAAAACAAGCCAGAATTTGATGATCCCAAATAACTCATTGTATTTGTGACTCTGCATAAGAGCAATAAACCCCAAAATGATTATTCCATGATTACCAACAAATAGACTACTATGGTTAAGAGGTAAAACATCACATTTTTTTACACAGGTATATCTTTAATCAACCATCAAGTATCAACAAACATAAATACAGTCTAAACAAAAAGAGTAACTACAAAGGGGGTATATCTGCCCATCTAACCATTATGTTCACCAATATGCCATGCATCAAATTCACAAATGCAAATCAATGCTAGTGCAGAAACCAAAACTAGCGAGTAGCAATGAGCCCGCAAATTCAGTAATTCCAAATCCATATAAAGGTCTAGAAGGAAATAAGTGCACTTCAATGATCAAATTCAATAATACCCTTTCTATATGCAAAAGAATTAAGTAGAAAACTAACCCCAATCTAGCTGTCACCATTCGATTTGGGACATAAGGACGTATTGCAAATTGAGGACGAATACTCCACTGGGCAACAAATGTGCTTCCACATGGTATAATGGCCATCCAATATGCGGATAGAGGACCTGAACTCCAACTTTATGCTGAATGACCTTTAGCAGGCTGAAATAGATTAAACATTTATGAAACTTGATTGATTGACAGCACAATAAAATGACCAAATTCAATCCGTTATAAAAAGTAAATGAAAAGAAATAATATGACTTTCATTTCATCTATCACTGATTTAATACATAAGTATACCAATCAAAATAAAGTCCAGAATAGAGAAGTTTTCTAATAATTACAATTATAATATTTATGTATTAAGAGCAAATAAAATAAACTGGAAACTAGTTTCCGCTAAACTTCACTGACCACTGACCCTAGAAACAAAGGTATTGATTTGGTCGGCATTAAACACTTCTTCTTATTCACTATTTCAAGGCCAACTAGCTTTTCTTTCAAAATTAATGCCTTCAAAAGTTAGTTTTGGTTTAGGTAGCATCTACCTTTCCTTGAGGATTTCAACTACCAACCCTTTATGAAACACATTTCTCGCCGAGCTATTATTATTAACTAATCTACAAAATCATTTTTCTTCCTTCTGTAGGAAAAATAAAGATTTTTTAACATGTTCTTTTTTTATTTAAAAAAAAAACACTTGATCAAAAGCTAACCAAAGTACTCCAAAAATTCCTATCCACTAGAGTTAACTATCCACCACCCAGTAATCAAAACTGTCGGCAACAATAAATCTAATAAGAAAACACATGAAATTACAAAAAACTAGAAGCCAGATAATTGATATAAGATTAAAATTTTCAACATGTATGCCATACTTGTAGAACTAAAGCAAATTGGTATATCGATTCTAAGGGGAAATGATTGAATAGAAATGGAGAATTTAAATGTAAAATATGGGGAAGGGGAAGAAGAGCAAGCCTTGTTTGGCTCCAAAGCGATTTGCTCTCACCGAGAAGGAACAGAGGATGAGGTTTGCTTAGCGCCTCTAAATATAGAGTTTTATTTAGTTAGCTGATTTTCGTGGTAGGTTGTTCTCAACTTGCAACCTATATTTTCCACCGTTAGATTGAAATGAAATGGAAATTTTGTTACTTTGTTCCCTCCGATTTTATAAAGTAACTATATTTTTGTCTAGACTAAAAAAATTTTGAAATTTTTTTATAATTTTTATTTTAAATTATTGGGTTAAACTATGCATTTAGTACCTAAATTATCAACTTTGATCCGTTTTAGTACTTGAACTTTCATTTTTTTTATAATCATACCTAAAGTTTAGTTTTTGTTTCATATGAGTACCTCGTTCAAAATTTAATGTTGAATTTTGAAATAACTTGAAAGTTTAGGCACTAAAACGGACTAAAACTGATAGTTTAGGTACTAAACACGTTAAATTTTTAACGGTGGGTACTCAAATGAAACAAAAACTAAACGTTAGGTATGATTTTGAAATAATTGAAAGTTCAGGTACTAAAATGAATGAAAACTGATAATTTAGGTACTAAATAAATATTTTACCCTAAATTATTTTTAGGATAAAGTATACAAATGGTCTTCAATTATAAGGCATTGTCTTGTTGAATTCTTTAACTATTAAAAGTTACAAAATAATTTCTCGAATATAGGATATTATTTTGTTATATCCTCCAACTATTAAAAATTACAAAATGATCACCCAACGATTCATATGTTCTAAACTCATTCTTTTCATGAAAAAAAATTAACAATCATATGAGCTAGACATTAATCTGTTAACTAGTATATGATAAAATTATATTTAATGATGGTCATTGTCATCGTTATTGCTTTCAATCACTAACTTAATGACATAATATAAACGAAAAATCGACCCACAAAATATAACTCTAACGATTTTAGTATCAAATTTTATCATAATTTTAATTTAACGAAATATTAAAAGTTTGAATTTCAATGGTAGGGGTGGATAAGTGCTAGGATAATGGTTTAAGAAAAAAATAGCTTATACGGGTACTAAAAATATTTTTATAATAAGGTGAAATGAATAGCGTAGGGGAAGTCGCTAGGAGCATATGACTTTTTGGAAAGGCAATCGGAACATTTGGCATTTTCAAAAAATTAATCGGAACACCTGACGTCTTCAAGCTCTGCATCTTCGTCAACAAAATTTTATTCTATTTTTTAAAAACAAATCAACCCTATATTGTACTTGTTAAAGACGCCAAATGCTCCGGTTGACTTTCCGACGATACCAAGTTCTTTAACACTTCCTCCTACCCTATTCATATTTCACCCTACTTAATAAAATAATTTTTTTAATACCCATATATACCATTTTTTTTAAACCTTAATCCCAACAATTTTACCGGTAAGAGCATATATCGTCCTGTCATTTGTATACTAAAGTTAAAACTTCTTGCATCAGTATGGTGTGATCTCCACCGTTCGAGTATTTTTTTTAAAAGTATAATGTTAAAATTAGACCTTAACATTTGTTTTAATAGCTATTTTTTAAATCATTTTAATTTTTAATGTTTTATTTTTTTTATCAAAATGGTTTTATTGGATAGAAACCATTAGTTTACTAACAGTCAATACATGTCATTAACGTGATATTTTTCATGTGATTAACTACTAACATGACATGTGACATATCACCTAAAGTGATGACATGGTATATGACATGATAACAATTAGGCACATGAAAAAAATTGTTAAGTCAACTACACACGTTAATCGTTAGTCAACTAACGTGGCTTCCATTCAATAGAAATTATTTTGACCAAAATTAAAATATTGAGGGAGTAAAATGCTACAAAAAGTAAGGGTTAGAATAATTGTTCCAATAAATGTTGAGGCTAATTTTGATATTATTTTTCTAAAATTAAGTACTTTGTTCACATAAGACATTACTACTTTCGGAGAGCGATCTGATTCATTGAAGCAATCATTTGAACCAACTCAACCATTTCAGGTTTCACCAATAGTTCATTAACCGAAAACTCGTTGCTTCCGCCACCGCCGATTGTCTTTTTCTCTACTTCATGGCCGGAGTTTGGCTTTGCTAATAAATAAGGGGGTGGTTGCTCTACTTCTTCGTGCTCCCAGACTTCGAATTCGATACCGCAAACTTCATAATAGACCCCTGCCATTGCCAAAGCTTCGATTGACATCTCTAAACTTAAGCTACACTTTGCTCCAGATATTTAGTAAATGTAACTCTCAACTGTTCATGGCGAGGACTGGCATGAAGCATTGATTTATATAGGAGAAGCAGTTTCAGAATTTTTCTTTTTTGGATGGTGATTGCATGTATATGACCTTTAATCCGTGAATCGTGACTGGGGTCGTGGTTTTCGGGAGGTGGAAAGTAAAACCATTCATTGTATTTCTGTTGAAGGAATCGTAACCTCAGACACCTAGATGATCAAAAAAAGTTTGAACACTTATTTAAGAAAAATGTTATAATTTAGACACTTATTTTGTAATTACGCCATTTTAACTGTTCATACTATTTCCGTTGTCCACTTGCATTTTGAGATGCTCGTACCTTGTGCAAATATTTTAAAAATATCATGAAAAAGTCAATCTAAATTGGGTCAAACCGATCAAACTAGACGGACCATCCAAGCATTGAACAATCTGATAATAGAGAAAATTTCGAACCTTTGAAAAGAATAATATTTCGTTTTACCACTGATGTCACTTAACGCTATTGTCGGAGGCGTCACACATCAACTCGAACAGATGATTCCAATTTGGTGGTTGCACAATCAGAGTCGTGATTAGTTTCTCCTTCAACGTCTTGAGCGACTTTTTTCACTATGGGTTGAAGTCAAATACTTGATCTTTTTAGAGAAGATTGTTTAACGGTTGTGCTATCTTTGAAAAATCCTTGATAAATCGTCAATAAAATTCTACGTGGCCAAGAAAATAATGTATTTACCTTACCGTGGTAGAGTAAAGGAGTGAACGAATAACATCGGTCTTGGTTTATCAACCATAATTTCGTTAGAAGAAACAATGTGTCCTAGAATCAACCCTTTATCGACCATAAAATGACATTTTTTGTAGTTTAAAACAAGGTTGTATTATAGGTACCGCTTTAAAGTATTCGATATATTAAAAAGGCATTCAGCAAAGGTATTACCATAAACCGTGAAGTTGTTCATGAATACCTCTATACCCTTCTCGATGAAATCAGAAAAGATGTTGAGCATTGATTCTTCGTATATGGCATCATTCGAGTCTTCGAAATTTGTTTGTTCTTTTCGTTTCTTTCTATTCTCTCGAAGTGTACAATCGTGAATTCGTCTAGCTCGAGCTTCGATTTCTTGATTAAATTCTTCTAATGTGCCCGGATTCTACTTGGTCATAAATTAAAAAACAAAAAAATTAAATCGGTTATTTGTCGTAGTCTCCGACAACTGTGCCAATTTTGGCAGTGTGTCGTTTTGATGTCAAAATTAAATGTTCCTTAATCTCAATAAAAGAAATGAATTAAGCAGAATAGAGATAGTAAGGGTCGATCCACAGGAACTATGAGGTTAACAAATTCCTCGCTTTTAATCTAGCTTCAGGCGTGGTTTTTAGAGAAGAGAAAACAAATGGGGATTTGAGAGTTGAAATAAAAGTGAGGTTTGATTCAAAGAAAACAAGAAAGTAAACTAAGAAAATTTAAAATAAAATTTCAGTTGATAAACTCAGCCTTGGTTAAAGCTTCTGACTCGATTTAAATCAATCTTTGTTTACCCTTGTGTGGTATTGATTGATGTATGTGGCCTATAGGTGTTGATGTATGTGGCCTATAGGTATTGTTGTATGCTTGTGTGTACACAACAATCGTCTTGTTTGATTGAAATATCTGGATATATTATAGTTAGTACCAAGGCACTTATTTTCTAGTTGGGCGTAGATGTCCTGAGTACTCACAATGAGAAAGTTTGTCTGGTGTACATTTTCGATGCAAAATTTTCGAATCTCACCCTAGGTATCCGAGGGTGCCATAGGTAGGCTAGAGGGGTGTGAATCCCGAGCGTGTATTGAATTTTATGATGGATGATAGCATGGTATTATAGTTAGAGACTAATATATGCATACTCATGGCAAGACCCTTAACACTAGACTAAAGGAAGCATGAGATTCAAACCATTATGATAGTGGATGCACCTTGAGTATATGGTTTGGTAGTATTGATGGCATTTTAGTGTTCCTTCCCTGATTATACTTGTTAGCATTCTTATTTTATGAATGGATGTAGTATAGTAGAGGTACTGTGTGGCGCAGGGCTTGCGAGCTCAACATTCGAAATGTTTTTCAGTTCGTAGGTTTCAGGTTTCATGAAGTGCGATGGGACAACAATATCATCAGAGGAGTCTCAACGATATACCAGAGTATAATGATGACGACTTAGTGGGCATGTAGAGGTCATAATTTGAAATGATTCAACTTGTAATAATTAATTATTTATTTTATTTATCGAGATTTTAAATTGGGGCTCCACTTTTGTATATGGTTATGGTTTCATATTTGTGTAAATGTTTTAAAAGTGAATATGGTTTCAAAAAAAAGTTTGGTTAATCCCTTCGATGATTCTATGTGATACTTGAATCTTCCGATTTAGGTATTACAGATAAACTTACGATGTTATATTTGGGCCCTTTAAATGGCCCAACAATACGAGCATAAAATTCAAAATATAAAGATCAAAGCCCCAATTCAAATATACACAACTGATATCTACATTCCCAAATACATATTACAGTGCCAATCGATCATACACGCACAATAATTTCAATAATATATTACCTCATCGCTTAGATTGCTTAAGCAGATTTTAAGCACATTGTAGGATAGGTGATAAACATTAATAACATTAATAATATATATATATATATCATTTATACAGAATATTTTCTTCCACCATAAGTATGTCAGTGATAAAATCTGGGGTAAACAATGTATTTAGTATCTAAACTTTTAATTTTTTCAAAATCATATCTAACATTTAGTTTTTGTTTCCTTTTAGTACCCTACCGTTAAAAACTTAACACGATTAGTACCTAAGTTATCAGTTTTGGTCCGTTTTAGTACCTAACTTTTAGTTTTTTCCAAAAATTAATGTTAAATTTTGAACAGAAGTACTAAAATGAAACAAAAACTAAAATTTATGTATAGTTTTGAAAAAATTAAAAGTTTAAATACTGAAATGAACAAAAACTGATAGTTTAAGTACTAAACACATAATTTACCCTTAACCTCCGATTTTGGAGAACCTTCGTTTGATCGTTTCAAATTAAAGACCGGGCCCTTTCCTAGGGACACTCCGCATCCTCGTATTTCATTTTCTTATTTACTGTTAATAGAATATGGTTACGCATTTTTCCCTTTTTCTCCTCAAATACAAATTGAAAAAAGATATGGATTTGTATTTGATTTAATTAATTTATATAATCCTGATTATTAGGGACTCTCCGGCTGTTCTTAAATTACAACAATATATGTATATATTGCATATTTATACACAATAAGAGCTTCCAAAAAGTTTAAACCCAATGGCGACCACAAAGCTGCTGATATTGCCTTTCTTCCTCATCTCTCTGCCCTTCTCCTCCATTGCTTTTTCCGTAAGTAACCCTCTTTACCACCTCCATTATCTCAGCCGCATGTCTAAACTCTCTTTTCTAAAACATGCAGGACGATGTAGATTGCATTTACTCAATGTACATTAGAACCGGAACCATCATCAAAGGCGGAACCGACTCCATCATCAGCCTAACACTCTATGATGCCATCGGCAATTATGTCAATATTAGCAATCTGGAAGCATGGGGAGGGTTAATGGGTGCAGGGTATAACTATTTCGAACGTGGAAACTTGGATATTTTCTCAGGTAGAGGACGTTGCTTGACTGCACCGATATGCGCCATGAACTTAACATCAGACGGTTCGGGTCCTCACCATGGATGGTACTGCAACTATGTGGAAGTCACCACGACCGGTGTCCATACCCCTTGCACCCAGCAGCTGTTCACAGTGGAACAATGGTTGGCACTCGATATTGAACCCTTCGACCTCACTGTCATTAGGAACTATTGTCCCGCCCAGACAAGTGCTGATCATCATCGTTCTGAAATGTAGATCAAGCACCTGATGAGGGCTGTAATTAATTTCTCAAATCATAAAATCGCTTTGCAAGCCATCTTGTTGGTCATCCAATACTCATTTCAAATTCAGCATATCCTCGAATTTTATTAGGATTTCAAAATTCAATTCCTCCAGTCAAGTTCAACAACACCCTATTCATTTCGACAATTGAATTGTCCTACGAGAAATCAAACTATATCCGAGAAAAATGGACCCAACAAAAAACTATAAGAAAGGAAAGATAGGGATTGGTTTCAATAGTTTCTATGCTATCCGAATTTCGAAGTGTGAGATGAAACATTACTCAAGTACACCAAAGCCTTGCTACTCGGCATTAACTTGATGTTTGTTCATTTCCTTCGATATTTCCTTCAACAGTTGCTCAGAATTGTACTCTACTCCAAAGCATCTTACAACCTTCATTTTCGGGTCTATCAAATACCTGGGCATTTATAACTTATCTATATCAAATTGTAAACAATAACAGCAATAAAAAGGATTGAGCAATGTTTGGAACATACATGTTGTGAGAAGACTCAACAAGATAATCATCACCCTCTTCTTCAACCTTTTTGAAGTAAACACGATATTCTTGTGCCATTTGCCTTACAGCACTAACAGGTCCTGTCAATCCCACTATTCTTGGATCAAACTCTGCACTTTGAATGCAAAAGTGGAGAATATATTAGCCAAACACATGTAAATGTACACAAGAGTAGCTTATTATTGTCAAATATTCAGTTACAAGTCATACAACAAACCTTTGAGGTAAGCACGGAGTTGTGCAGGACCATCACGCTGAGGATCAATTGTCACGAATACAGGTAAAACCTTCAGATTCTCTTTTGACTCTTGATACAAATAAAAACAAAAATTGTCATCTATATTACAAGACTAATAGCTATATATAACACTAAATCTTTTTTAAGGGGTTGTACCTAATGTATCTATAGCCTTGGCCATTATTTGGACTTGATCAGGTCCACTATCAGGAGATGATGTATAGCCAAAGTACAGGAGAACCCAATTTCCAAGAAACTCTTGTTCATTAACGACCCGGTTTTCTGTATTTACCAAAGTGAATGGACCACCGATAATTGGAGCTGCTGCCGTATCAGAACTACCAGTATTGTATTCCGTGCCTGCTCAATAAAAACACATTGCATACTAAAGATAGTAGTCATGTTTATACTGTCCTTCGTTCACTTGGCATTGGACAAAACACCAAAAAGTTGCATATGAAATTTCATGGATCTTTAAACCTCAAATTGATGCAACCAGAGGAATATTTTGGATCGTGCAAGACAAATCACTTAAGCAAACTAAATAAGCAGTAAAAAGTAAAAACCCCTGCCCAGTATATACAATCTTATGTCCACTCTTCTTCACCAGCTTCTCCAAAAAAATTTGGAAGATCCAAATCAGATGTAGCTTTTAATAAAGCATACTCCTTATCTTAACATGTAGCTTTTAATGCCCATCAATATTGTTTTAGGCATTAATTACATCTTACTGCTTGCATGGCCTTTACAAAAGAAGCAGAAATTATAGTAAAATGATTTTGTTTTAGGTAGGGGTAAAAACTATAGCCCCAAGCTTTATGGTCATATCTCTATTTTATCCAGCCATATTTCCACTGTTTTTAGATATTTTATTGTATGCCAACCAAAGCATACTTCAGAAAAAGATAGCGAAACACATACTTTTCTACAGCCTAATAAGAATCAAACAATAGATTATCTATGCACAAATTCAAGCACACTCTGTCACTTGATGATAACTATTCAATTAGATATATGACCATAGATAAAATAATACAGAGAACTTCAAATGCTTGGTTTCCAATAGTAGTGATGTATCATGGAATCATCTTGAGAATAATAATATGGAAGATCTACACCAAATGATTTCATTACCATAAATTCCTTCTATTTGCTACAGGTCAAAGTCATTCACGAATCAAGAGACAAATATAGTAATGCAAAAGAAACATCCGACAGAGTTATCTGAACTATCAGTGATTGCATTTTGGTTCAACTTAGCATATCTTTAGTTAACCTTACCAACCTCCTAACCATTTAAGAAAGTATCATAAAGCAATAAATCTGTTTGAAGACCTTCTAGTGGGCATTTCTCACAAAACTAGAATATGATGCTATTATGATACTATACAAACAGCAAAAGGACAATAATTGGGACATTTAGGCACAAGCATAATCAAAGAAGCGCAATAACATTAAAAAAAAAGTTAGACCAAAACTGGTAAGTAGAAACTTCTCAACAATTCCCAGCTCATTTATATAAAAGCACAAATGCAGAGGAAGTCGATGAAATAAGCTACTTGTAGGTAGTTAAATATGAACCCTAGCAATGAAATTCATGATCAGCTGACCATTAACTAAAGCAAACAATTGCTTGGTCTCATCTATTTTAATAGTTTTTTCTTCAGAGAAATATCAACAGAAAACAAATTGTGTAACTTCTACACAAGAAAGAACAGAAAATGTAGAGACCTTGCATATCTGAACAACCTAGTTTCAAACTCCTGGTGAACAACTACTAAGATTCCAACATCTAGCCAGGCATGTACACGACAAGTCGACAACAATAGAAGATAAACAGGTACCTCTCTTAATTGCTCTTCTCTCATCATTATAATGCAGAAAAGCTACCAATCCACCAAAGCCTAGTAACATAGGTGGCTGCACAAAAGGAGGATAAAAATAACTATTAGACCATTATTCCTACTTCTTATGCCCATAAAAGATGTTCGAACACAATGTAACAACAATGGAAAGCACATATGAACAAGCAACTTCACGAGCATACAATAACATAAGCACCCCATGAGCGAGAAGCCTGTGTTTCAACATTCACAACAGGATGACCAGTTGGCTTTTTGTAACCGTTCTTTGCTGATTGAGCATACCCACAAGATTGAATTCTCCTAGATGGATCAAACCTACATTTCCATAAAATCATTAGAACCTATAGCTTCACCAATTACACTAAAAATTGCTTCATACCGTCTATAAGACTAAAACTATGATCCCAATATCCTATATACAAGGAAAAGAAGTTCGAACGGTAATTACAACAAACACCCAAACCACCATTCATCGTCAAAATACACGATATACAGAAAAAAGACTCGTTGAAGAACAATCCCAGCATCAGAACAATTCAAAACGACAACAACAACTCCGGAATAATATTAGTTCAAACTAACATTCAACTGAAAAAGATCAGGTATCATCGATTGAACAAGATTCTTCAATGTTCCCTAGAAGAAACTTAAGAGCATAACGATCGTAGTCTTCATTCCTTTTCATTTTATATGATAATAAAACTTCAAAAATGAAAACCCAGTTTGTTCCAACAGCAAAAAGAAAGAAAGAAAAAGAGAAGGAAAAGATTAGAGTGCGACCTTGGGAGAAGAGCAGGAGAACGAGCGAAGCGGTGCTTAACAGAAAAGAACACGAAGCGAGAAATGGGCATATTACAGATTTGGGGAAATAATTTGGAGAATTTACTCTTGGGAGCAAAAACCCATCTGTGATTCCTTTTTATTTAAGCACTCAAATTATGAAGCATCATCTGCCTCTCTAGCAGAAATTTTATTGCTCGCAATCATGTATATATTAAAATAAATAAATGTTTTTATTTTAGAATTATTACATTTTCTTGTATAACTTTTTAATATTTTTGACAAACTGTATGTAATTTTGATTAATTTGTTAAAATCCATTTCCCATATATGCATTGATAAAAATTAAATTCATGACTATTGTTGTATTAATTGTAAGATATAATCACATTTTTGCACTCATTTTTAAAATATCATTTTAGTCTTTTATAGAAAATAAAGTAATAATTTTAAAATAAAAAATGTTATCGGCCCTATTTATAATAATAGAAGATGTTGCCAATCTTACTTTTGTATAGATTTATTTTACACGAATCAACTTACGTTAATGGTTAAAATAATTATCGTTGTTTTTACAAATCACGAGTTCGAACACCAACAACTGTAGCAGGATGATTGAACGTTCATTGTCAAATTGTTTAGAGTATTTAGAACATATGCTACTTTATAATCACTTTAGCTTAATAAAAAAAATATTTTATTTAGCGTAAAATAATGGGGCAGAATTTATTAACTAATCTTATTTTTTTATCACCAGTAATATTCTTTCAAACAATTAGTTAAAGGTAGTATTATTCTCACCGGAGGTCTTATGTTCAAATAATGCATTTATAAGGTATATACACATTATCAATGATTAAGAAAGATTCTGAACATATATTGTTCCGTGTTGTGTGTGCTTAATATTTAATGCAAATGATGTGCAAGTATACACAATCGCCAAAAATAATATAATGATAAGTGAATATCGTATTTACAGGGATTGGTGAAGTTTATAAGTTTAGGCACAACAGCAAACTAAATTATCTAAGTATAGTTAATGATATTTACACTAGTTATGCCTAGGCAAAGGAAATGTGTATGTATGATGGAAGAATAGTGCGGTGATATGAATAAGTGATCAAATAGGGTGTCACGACAAAATGGATGGAAATTTCATGACAATGGAAATGTGTATAGTATGATCAAGTGAAATGTCAAGACAAAACATAAAGGTAAACACACAAATTGAATAAAATAACTTGATAATCCTCACACTGTAAACTTCTATGGGAATGAATGGTGGAGTCACTTAGGAAACTTAAGTCTTATCTTCTAGGATGATCTAATCTTCTAATGCCTTACTTGTTCGACAGAGTTTGCTAAAGGTGTTTTATGCTATCTCTAGTCTAATAACCTAACAAAATAGGATGTCACGGCAAATCCTCTCAGCCCGAGCAACAACATTCTAATCTATTGACTAAGCTCTACCCCTCTTATTCATTGAAATCCTAACTTAATTTCTCTCGAACACTAAGGGATTAGGCTCTAGTAATTAACTAAAACATATTGATTATGCTAATCTTCCTTTAGTTTCTCTCGAACACTAAAGATTAGTGACTACGTTTCTCTCGAACACCTAGTCTTCTACTTAAGAAATGGACACTCTTATGCATCATACAATCTCAATTGATTAAGAACTCATAAGCAAAACAAGTAATGAGCAAAAGAAATCAGTAATCAACCATTTAAAATAAAGATTCGACCATCCATAATTAATCTACTAAATATAATCTAGTTCATGGTGGGGTTCGAATAAACCATTGAATAACCCAATACGTTCATTCGTTACTTACAACCCAATTCAAGATCAACCATAAAATAGAGCCAAGGTTGGAGAAGAAGGCACTCTGACATGCACTGTCGGCGCTCCCTTCAAACCACCACGAACGGTTAGAACGACTAGCTTCTCTCGGATGCACGTATCACTTCCTCGAGCTTCACCAATGGAGGAACACCACGAAAGTTGGAAAAAAGAAAAAGGAAAAAGAACTTGAGCTCGTCAATGGAGGAATGAAAGTTGGAAAGAGTGATTCATTCTTTTTTTCAAATGTGGTGTCCTTTACAAAATAAATCTAAGGAATGTACTTAGGGAATTTTCACCCAAAATTCCTATGATACCACAAAGTACATTTCAAATGCATGAGGGTTGGCTCCATAAGTGGCAGTGGGTCCCATTCAGGTGGTTAACAACAACAAACACGTGCTAATAAACAGTTGTCGTTTTTTAAAATATCTTTTCGTCCTATTCTACGCCTAGAAATGTCAACTTATTTCAGCCTGCTTCAACAACTTGTTATGTAGCGGCATTTTTCTCGCACACCTTATGCTCATTGCATTTTGCACATCAACAACTAACCAAACATTCCTCACAACATAGCACCTTAACAAGATAAAACTCCGAGTCAAAACACATCCATCAAATGCAACTATATGCTCATAAATACACCTAAATGAACTTATATGAGCCTTTATAAAATCAATAACTTAAGTGAAAAGGCCCTAAATATAGCCTTTTTACAGAGTTATCACATCCCCAAACTTAAGATATTGCTTTTCCTAAAGCAATGGATAGTAGTTAACACAATCAAAATGTCATGGAAATTTTCAACAACAAGACAATTAGATAAAATTGAATTTCAGCCTGTCGAAACGATTTTTTTCTAAAAGGTGAAAAAAGGTGAGATTTTGAAAAACCACATTAATTTTTAATTTACCTTTTTCAATTGATTTTTAATTTAAAAAACAAATGTGATTTTAAAACCTCTCGTTTCGAAAAATTTGAAATTTTCTTTTCGTTAAAAACATATTGTTCAAAGAGTCGCCACCAATCTTTGATTAGGGTGTGATTGGGCACCCAAATATGTTTGTTATTTTAAATAAAAAATTAATTTTAATTAAAACAACAAATTAAGGTCTGCGTTATCAAAATCCGAGTTCGGGAGTCGGTTACGTGTAGGGAAGGATTAGCACCCCCACGACGCCCTAAATTGGTACCTAGTCGATTAATTAACGTCCTTGCATTGAACTTTACAAATTCGAACTTAATTTGATTTTTGATCCCATAAAACAATGACGTAAATTTAAAAACATTCAAAAGCACTCAAACAAATTAAATTAAAATTACCAAGTCGTTTTAGAAAGATAAAGAATGTTCGATTATTTACAAATCGAGACCAGATCTTAAAGATATAACAACCTTTTCTCGATAAATTTAAATAACGAACATTCCTTTTCTTTTCGTTCCCAAATTTTAGAGTGGTTGATCAATTTTTAGGCTAATGGGATAACTTTATTTTAAAATCATTAAAAGCGGACCTCAAATAAGTTATGACTGCACCACTTAAAACAATTTTAAATAAAAGGGTATTACCCTTAGTCGTTATGTAATAGGTCGAGTTATGCACGTGAGGCTATCATGCAAATTATGCAAAAAGTGGATGTCATGCAAAAATTAATTAAACAAAATTAAAAAAATATCATACAACGTGACATACAAAAAATGATATACATACATTTAAAATTAAAAATTATAAACCATGCATTTATAATGTACAAGTATGACTCAAATATAAAACAAATCATAACATGCTAAACTATAAATTAAAATATATATATATATACATATTAAAAAGTGACTAAATTTAAATAAACATAAAATTAAACATACTAATTAAAAATTAAAACAAATACTTAAAGAAAAACAAACATAAACATAATGAACTTAAATAAAACACGCATAAATATAAGAGATTTACACCTAAATAATTCAACAAAATTATAATTAATACTAAAATTGGAAAATGATGAAATCGGGACAAAAAAAAGTCAAATTCAGAAATTAATCTCTCGGGTGGCAAATTTACAAAGGATGCTTAAGATTTGAGGACTAGGAACTAATTTTCCCTAAACAATTAATATAAAACCTAAATACCCTAAACCTAGACTAACCTCACAGGAACACTCAATCACTCCTCACCTTTCCAATCTCTCCACTCACGCACATATATATAATATTTGAAGAAATTTTAAAATAATCTAACCTTTCCATTCTCTCCACTCACGCAAATTCCCTCTCACAGAACCCATGGCTTCTCCTCAGCTTTTCACTGCTTCAATCGAACCCAAAACTAAGCCTCCTATTCAACGCTAAACTCAACCCGAGTAAATCTCTAATCTCTCCCTATTTTATAATTTTTGAAAGAAAAATAAAGAACTACACATAGCAGTACTAGATATTTCGAAAAACAAAAAGGAAAAATAACTACTTACAAATTGCTTGTATTGCTTTCAAAAAAGATAGGGAAGAACCCGATTACACTGTTTGATCTCTGAATCCTAGAACGTTGTTTTCACAGTTTTTTTTTGTTTTTCTATTTGTTCTGGTGTGAAAAAAAATCTAGTCTCTGTAATCTCTCCTATCGCTCTGTGATCTCTGTTTTTTTTATAATCCCCCTCATCGTTTTTTCTGTTGGTTTTTTAATGGTCTCTGTTTTCTCTCCCTGTCCTCTCGGTTAATTCTTCTCTGCTCCTTCTTTGTCTCCTTTTTCTGTAATTTGTGATTGTGTCCTCCCGTGATGTATATAGTTTCTGATGGTTTTTAGTAGTTAAAAAAAACTGACCTCTCTTGATAATTACTTACTAACCCTTCTCATAACTGCCTTTGATTTCCATGTTGGGCTTCCAATTAGTTTGGGCACGGGCTAGATCCTTCAGGGCTCCAACTTAATCTACACTGTAACTCATATTGGATCTAGAACTCGAACGGAGTTCCCGGACGAAACCGAGCATCTACAGCTGCCCCTCTTTGTTCATTGTCGTGTAACGAGAATAGGACAAAGATCAAAAGATGATCGAGTTTGTCCGGTTCTACGAGCTCCAAAAGATTAAAGCACTTCATTGTTATTTCGGGATAAATGAAACTTGAAAAATCTTCAAATGATAAGTCCACTCCCTATTTCTTCAGGGAGTATAAAACTCGAACAATCTTCATAAAATGAGTCCGCTCCCTATCCGTTCAGGGAGTATAGAACTTGAACAATCTTCATAAACCGGGTCCGCTCTCTATTCCTTCAGAGAGTATAGAACTCGAACAATCTTCAATAAACGGGTCCGCTCCCTACCCGTTCAGGGAGTATAGAACTCGAACAATCTTCAATAAACGGGTCCGCTCTCTATTCCTTCAAAGAGTATAGAACTCGAACAATCTTCAACAAACGGGTCCGCTCCCTATCTGTTCACGGAGTATAGAACTCGAATAATCTTCATAAAACGGGTCCGCTCTCTATTCCTTCAGAGAGTATAGAACTCGAACAATCTTCAACAAACGGGTATGCACCCTATCCGTTCAGGGAGTATAGAACTCGAATAATCTTCATAAAACGGGTTCGCTCTCTATTCCTTCAGAGAGTATATAACTCGATCTTCATGAAATAAGTTTTCTTCACTACTCTTCCGTGAAAGCTTAAGATTGACTTGCTTCACTACTCTTCCGTGAAGGCTTAAGATTGACTTGCTTCACTACTCTTCCGTGAAGGCTTAAGATTGAACTATTTTGAAGGTCAAAGCTGAAAATCAAACATTGCCAATCATTAATATACGTTTGAAAAATATTATACTCAAAAATTTAGAATTTGAGAAAATTTCTGAAAATTCATCTCCATCGCGAAAACTTGTCTGGAAACCATTGGATATCTGAATCTACTTTGGCTTAATTGTCATCTAAACATCATTCTTTTCAAGATTTCAAAACTAGTTATCCTCATCTTGATTTTTCCATATCTTCAATCTTCAACTGTCCCTGGGAAACCTGTAGATATTCAAGTCATCATGCAATTATGAATGCCATGATCCTATTCATGTCTAAAATGTATGCAATTATGCAATTCAATGTGTGTCCATCTTCGAATGAACTCTATCTCCTTTTGATCTCAATGGAACTCGGTTTCGTCTTGGGCACAGAACATATGACCAGTTCACCCCAGTTAACAATCTCAATTCCATATCTCTCGGCTTAACAGGACCTTGACTCTTTCCTTTCTTGAAACCCGCCAGTGCCCATGACCAACTTCTTGATCAATGACAATCTCTTTGGGTCTTCTTATCATGACTGAGATTTTCTATGAATTCCAAGGTTTTAGCTTCCCGTAGCCACACAAGCTTACATGTTTAAACCATTGTCAACTTCAGAATACCTGCATTTTCAAAAACCTTTTGCGCAATAATACAAAATGATCTCATGTACTTCAAGTTAAGCTATATGTTTTAACTTTTCAAAATAAGATACTTACAAAAGGGAAACGAACAAGGAAATACATCTCTTTATTTATATAAATGTCGAGAATTTTCAGGTAACTACATGACAAACTTTTAACTGGAAGAAGTAAAAGAACAAAAGAGTAGGCGTCTTCAAATATCAATAATGCAAATGCTTTTGAACTGGCACGCCGTTAGAATGACTCTAGTGTAGCTTCTGTCGAAAGGATCTCTAAAATTATGATGATGCTTAAGAATGTGAAGCTACTTCTAAACTCCCAAATCTCCTTCATTTGATGCCCTAAACCAGTATCGAATCTCATGTACATTCAATTTCTCTCCTGATTATTTCCATCGAGACTCATTAATCTTTAGTCTCAACCCTGATCGTCAACTGTCATTGTTACTAACCATATCGAGAGCTCTTTCCACTTCCAAAATCAATTCAGAACCTCCACCATGCATGAATTCTGAATTTAAACAAAACTCAAGTCGCCCTTTGCGGGTTTTCAACTTGAGACATCCTTTGGTTCCAAGACGCCCTTTTCGAGTTTTCATCTTGAACCCTCCTTTTATTTCTTTTTTTTATTTTTCATTTTCTCTTTCATTTTTTCTTCCATTTTCCATTTTTTCTTCTTTTTTTTTCCTTTTCATTTTTTCCATCATTTTTCTTTTTTCTCATTTTTCTTTTCTTCTTTTTCTTCTTCTCATTTTTATTATTATTTTTTTCATTTTTTCATTTTCTCTTTTATTTCTTCTTCAAGCGAAATATATCTTAACATCGTCGGAATTCACTGGATATGGTAATTATGATCCGTCTATTTCAGTTAGGACTAAAGCTCCCCCAGAAAAGGCCTTCTTGACAACATAAGGTCCTTCCCAATTGGGCATCCATTTTCCTCTGAAATCCTTCTGAATAGGCAAAATCCTTTTAAGCACCAAATCTCTCTCATGGAATTCTCGAAGGCGAACTTTCTTACCATGTGCCCGTATCATACGTTTTTGGTACATCTGACCATGACAAATAGCTTTCAATCTCTTTTCATCAATCAGATTCAATTGGTCATACCTAGCCTGGACCCATTCTGCCTCATCGAGCTTCACTTCTGACAAAATCCGAAGTGAGAGAATTTCCACCTCAATAGGTAAGACAACTTCCATCCCATATACCAGAGAAAATGGAGTTGCCCCAGTTGACGTTCGTACAGAAGTTCGATAAGCAAACAGAGCAAAGGGTAACTTCTCATGCCAATCCTTATAGGTCTCAGTCATTTTCTCTATGAGCCTTTTAATGTTTTTATTAGCCGCCTCTACTGCCCCATTCATCTTTGGGCGATAAGTGGTGTAATTATGATGCTTTATTTTGAACTATTTACAGACCAAGTCCATCATCTTATTGTTTAAATTCAACGCATTATCGGAGATAATCCTCTCGGGTAAACCATATCTACAAATGAACTCCTTCTTTAAAAATTTGCATATTGTAGACTGGGTAACATTTGCGTAAGAAGTCGCTTCTACCCACTTGGTGAAATAATCTATGGCTACCAGAATGAAGCGATGACCATTTGAAGCTTTGGGCAAAATTTGTCCAATAACATCCATGCCCCACATTGAGAATGGCCACGGCGCTGTCATTACATGTAATGGATGAGGAGGAGTATGTATCTTATCTCCATAAATCTGACATTTGTGACATTTTCGGGCATAATTAAAACAGTTTGTTTCCATAGTTGACCAATAATACCCAAATCTCATAATTTACCTAGCCATAGCATGCCCATTAGCATGGATACCACATATTCCCTCATGCACTTCTTCAAGAATCAATTTGGCTTCTTTCGCGTCCACACATCTTAACAAGACCTGATCCAAACTTTTCTTGTATAGAGTCTCACCATCAAGCACATACCCTGATGCCATTCTTCTAATGGTTCTCTTATCATTCTCAGTGACCTGTTCTGGATAACTCTGATACCTTATATATTGCAAGATATCATAATACCAGGGGTTTCCATCTTCTTCCTCTTCAATATTAAAACAATAGGCTGGATACTCATAAGCCTTCATTTCAATGGGCATCATATTTGAATGCTCATTCATCTTAAACGTTGCTGCCAGTGTGGCTAAGGCATCTGCCATTTGATTCTCTTCTCTGGGGAGGTAATTGAAAGTTACTTCTTCAAATTCTTCAACAAGTTCCATAACCAACTTACGGTATTCTACAAGCTTAAGATCTTTTGTCTCCCATTCTCCCCTGAGTTGGTAAATTACCAAAGCTGAATCCCCATACACTTTGAGCATTTTTATTTTGCGATCAACGCCAGCTCTAAGACCCAGAACACAAGCTTCATACTCGGCCATATTGTTTGTACAATCAAAATTAAGCCGACTGGTGAAAGGATAATGCTCTCCCTCTGGTGAGACCAAAATCGCCCCGATTCCATGTCCTAAGGCATTTGAAGCACCATCGAAGTTCAACTTCCAATATTTACTAGTGGATGCCACTGATTCTTCTACCTAAATGGCCATTAAATCCTCATCTGGGAAATCAAAGCTCAACGACTCATATTCTTCCGAAGCCCTGCTTGCAATGAATTCCGCTATAGCACTTCCTTTAATTGCCGTCTGGTTTATATATTGGATGTCAAATTCGGATAATAGGATCTGCCAACGAGCTAATCTTCCAGATAATGCAGGCACACCCATTAGATATTTCAAGGGATCAAGCTTGGATATAAGCCAAGTAGTATGATACAACATTTATTGTCTAAGCCTTCGGGTAGCCCATACTAAAGCGCAACACAACTTTTCAATGGGTGAGTATCTTGTCTCACATTCAGTGAACTTCTTGCTGAGATAATAAATAACCCTTTCTTTCTTCTCGGTTTGGTCACGTTGCCCCAGCACACACCCTATTGAATTTTCATAAACTGACAAATAAAGAATCAAGGGTTTGCCTGAGATGGGTGGCACTAAGATTGGAGTGCTCGACAAATATCTTTTCACTGCTTCAAAAGCTCTTTGACAATCCTCACTCCATTCCCCTGAGTTATTCTTACGAAGAATGTGGAATATGGGATCACACTTTTCCGTCAGCTGTGAAATAAACCGAGCTATATAATTCAATCTCCCCAAAAATCCTCTGACTTCTTTTTGTGTTCGTGGGGCTGGAAAGTCTTGATTAGCTTTTACTTTATCTGGGTCTATTTCAATTCCTTTTTGGCTCACTACGAATCCCAATAACTTCCCAGATGTTACCCTAAAAGTACACTTATTTGGGTTGAGTTTTAGCTGACATCTTCTTAGTCTTTTAAAAAGCTTTCTCAAATTCCCAATATGTTCTTCCTCTGTCTTGGCTTTGATAATCATATCATCGACATAAACTTCTATTTCTTTATGCATCATGTCGTGAAATAACGTCACCATGGCCCTTTGATATGTTGCCCCTGCGTTTTTCAGTCCAAACGGCATTACTTTATAACAAAACGTTCCCCACATGGTAACGAACGTCATTTTTTCCATATCTTCAGGGTTCATCTTAATTTGATTGTAGCCAGAGAAACCATCCATAAAAGAGAACAAAGAATTTCCAGCAGTATTATCCACTAGCGTGTCTATATGTGGCAAAGGAAAATTATCTTTTGGACTAGCTCGGTTGAGATCTCTGTAGTCAACACACATTCGAACTTTTCCATCCTTCTTCGGTACTGGGACAATATTCGTCACCCATTCAGGATATTTAGCCACTTTAAGAAATCTAGCATCAAATTGTTTCTTCACTTTCTCTTTAATATTGAGCAGCATCTCAGGTCTCATTCTTCTTAGTTTTTGTTGTACCAGTTTACATTTAGGCTTTATTGGCAGCTTGTGAACAACCAATTCTGTATCAAAACCCGACATATCTTCGCATGACCAAGCAAACACATCCTTGTATTCTTGAAGCAATTCTATCAAATCATGTCGACCTCCAACTGACAGAGTTGTACCAATCTTTACTTCTCTCTTATCCTCATATGTCCCCAAATTCAAAATCTCAGTAGACTCTTTATGAGGCAGAATCTGCTTATCTTCATTCTCCTGCATTTTCAGCAATTCAGAAGGCATTTCACATCCTTCATCATCATCACAATCCTCGATTTCCCCTTGACATATAGGCTTCTCGAAATCAATCTCCGGGTCAGAGTCATTAGCATTCATATTATTGATATCTGAGCTCCTGAAAAAATAATGAAAGAGAATATATATATACATATATACATATGGGAGGATATTTTCCCATATAAATAAATAGAAAGAAAGAAATACCTACATATATACAACAAAAAATGAATGAATGAAATGCATGGGAGAATGTTTACCATTTGAAACTAACCGAATGCATCTTTTATTGAAAGCAAGAAAAAACAAACAGCTTAACCCTTTACATAAAATCACCTATTGCCCCAGGGTATGAACAACAGGGAGAAAGTTCCAGTGCATTACTCTGTAAAAGATTTGTAAACTACAGGCAGTTCTTCCACGGTCCAATTGTTCAACACGAAGCCCGGCGGTGCAGGATAAATGCCCATAGCTCTCATTTCCTCAAACTCATCATCAGTTATAACATTAATGCCTAAATCTCCCAAGGCATCCTCAACCATCACCTTAATGTTCCTTGAATTCCCTTTAAATATATGTCCCCCAGACATGAAAATGCTGCTCAACGGCGGGAAGATCATGGGTTCCCAGCTAAGGTCTTCACCAGCCAATCTGGCCTTTCTCATTTCCTGACCCTTCTTAATTCCCCTTAGCTTATCCCTCAGAGTTGGCTAATACCCCAAACCAAATCGATCTCTTTTAGTAACAGGGCATATTGGATTCACTGGTCCTTGTAACTGACTTCCTAACCCTTTCCCAACTTTTGCTCCTCTTCCAAGGGTCAGCTTGAGTCCCATTTTAGTACAATTTGATAGTCTAGGCTTTGGTATCTTCCTGCCTTAAGCCACAAACGTAGCATTGACAAACTCCAACGATCTGAAAGAACACTCGATCGCTTGCTCATCCACTTCAATGTACGGAGCAGTAGTAAAAACAGAAGCAATAATGTCCTCTTCAGCATGAATACATACCAACCTTCCATCAATCACAAATTTCAGTCTCTGGTGCAATGTGGACGAAACTGCATCGGCCTGATGAATCCAAGGTCTTCCCAACAAATAATTGTACGTAGGCATAATGTCTATTACGAGAAATTCCACTTCATAAGTTGATGGACCAATATTCAGAGGAACATCAATCTTCCCCAACACTTCTCTTTTAGTCCCATCGAAAGCTAGAACCACACTTTGACAGGTTCTCATAAGTGTACTATCTAATGGAATCTTCTTTAGAGTCACTAAGGGCATCACATTCAAAGCTGAACCATTATCAACCAAGACCCGAAACAACACATGCCCTTTACATTTAACTGTAATGTACAAAGCCTTCTGACTACCAATCATCCCAGAAGGGATCTCATTCTCAGAAAAAGATAAAAAATTATTAGCTTGTATATTGGAAACTAACTGGTCCAACTTTTCAATGGGCAACTCTTTCGGAACAAAAGTATGGTTCAAAACCTTTAACAGAGCATTCCTATGGGCCTCTGAACTCAAAAGTAATGATAAAATAGAAATACAGGCAGACAACTTGTGTAACTGTTCAACAACACTGTACTCACTGTGTTTCATAAACTTCAAAAATTCTACCACTTCACTCTCGGTTACTGGTTCATTGATAATAGGCTTATCTTCTTCTATCTGCACATCAACCTTTTTCCCCTTATCAACTGCAACCTTCTTCTCAGACTCTTTAGGTGGATTAAGAGAATAACACCTACCGCTTCTAGTAAAACGTCCCACCTCATCTACTTCCTCATTCTCTTTTGAAACATCTCCCATCTGGCAATCATATCTCCAAGGCACTTGTTTATTATCCCGATATGGGAATGGAGATGGAGGTGTAATAACCACTTTCGGGGCTACCTTCTCAGCAACTCGATTTTTGGGAGTAATAATTAGGGGATAACTGGCATTGTATACCCCTTTAGATGATCCTTCTGAAGCGCAAACTTCCACTTCCTCTTCTTCAGCAATCTCTCTAAAGAACTCAATTTCTTTACTGTCCATCATGTCTTGTACCAAAGATAGGAAGTCAGGACATTGCTGAATACTGTGTCCTTCATTGTTATGATACTAACATACCTCTCCACTGTTAAACTGTTCACCCATCAAACTGGGCTTCAACAATCCTACCTTGACCATCTGGCACCACACCCAACTCATGGGTGATACTACCTCACTAACATTCCTTACAATTCTCTTTCATTTCTCTTCAATAATCGCGTTAACTCCTGCCCCTGCATGGCTTGGCAACGAATTCTGAGCTATATTCGGCTGCTCACTATCACCAAAGTGGATGACATTCCTCGTTCTCAAAGCTTGAACAACCTTCTTAAAAGCAGTACAATTCTCAATGGAATGCCCAGGGTTCCCTGTATGGTACTCACACTGAGCACTAGTATCATACCATTTTGGAAAAAGAGGTTGCATTGGTGTCACGTGATACGGTAAAACCACGTGTTGATCATATAAAATCTAAAACAATTCCTTATAAGTCATCGGGATGGGCTCAAATTGAGGCCTCTCTCTCCTCTAGTCCCTTGCCCATTTTCTATTATCATTTTGTGTTGACGACCCTGCTCCTTGAGGACGGGAAACAGTGATGTTATTAGAATCGTACTGCCTCACATTACTGACTTCGTTTTCCTTTTTCCTCGTTGGTGGCCTCTTACTAGACTCTCCTCCCTTGAGCTTCCCACTCTTAACAGCCATTTCAATCATTTTTCTCGCCGTAACCACATCAGCAAAACTTCGATAAGGATTACCGATAAGATGCGAGAAAAAAGGAGCCCTTAAGGTGTTGACAAAAAACATATTTGTTTCCTCCTCTTCCAATGGCGGGTGGACTTGCACTGCTACATCTCTCAATCTTTGAGCATATAGTCTAAAACTCTCGTTAGACTTCTTTTCCATTCCTTGCAACATCATCCTGTTGGGCCTAACATCTTTCACATGTTTGTATTGCTCAAGAAATGACTTAGCCAAGTCTTTCCACGATTTAATATTAACTCTACTCAGCTGGTTATACCATCGGATTGCCGAGCCAGTTAAGCTTTCCTGAAAAAAGTGTATCAACAATTGATCGTCCCCTATGTATCCGATCATCTTCCTACAAAACATTGTGATATGCACAGAGGGACACCTGGTACCATCAAACTTCTCAAAGTCAGGAACCTTGAACTTTGGAGGCAAGACCAGATCAGGAACTAGACTTAACTCCTTTGCGTCAAATCCATAGACACTGGTATCTTCCTTCATGGCTCTGACCTCTCTTTCTAACTGCTTCCATTTCTCTTCCAACGGATTGTTTTGGTCCTTCTTGGCTTCTTCATCAAGGTCCAGAACTTGATGATATTGATGTTCTTCATGATATGAACTAGATCAAGGTTGTACGTTAACAGAAGCACCGACTGGATTAATGTGCACCTTCCCGACATGAACATGGGTCACTTGAACGTTCTGAGATTGTTCTGGGGTTAACCCTGGATGATGAAGTGGGTCCTCAGTTACACCTTCTAGCATAGGGTTTTTCCCATGTTCTGGATTTCTTCTTTCCAACATACTCGCAAACTTGGCAAACATCTCCTTTTGGGCATTCATCATATCTTCTTACATTTTCTTTATATTATCTTGTAACTCCAACTGAGCCTTCTCAATTTGGGCAAGTTTGTCCTCCATAACTTTCTTCCTGGTTCTTTAGATATGCTTGGGATTTTCCAGTATTACTCTGTCACAGAGTCATTTTGTTATCGTTGATATTTATTAATGAATATGAAATATATGATTATAAATGAATAAAATGCGATGCAAAAATTTAAATGTATTAAAAATGCATATGGAAAATGCAGGGTGTTGATCCTGGAACGACTCCTTAGAACAACTCTTTATATTATAATGACGTTCAATTACAAAGTTGAAACATATAACAAATAAATCTGCACCATCTCTCCTATTTGCTGTACATGTGCTAGCAACTCCACGATCTTCTGGTTTTCTTCAGCCTCGGGATCCAGTTTTTCAGTCACATCAGTAGCTTCCTCGGATAAAATGACCAAATATTGAGCTATTCTCCGCGCGTGTCCTAGGTAACAAGCAATAAGATCTTCTCTTTGCTTAACTCTCGCCTGAGCTCGCTCCCATCGAAAACGCCATTGTATATCCCCCTCATAAGGAACTATCGATAGCTCACTTGCTTGCCTCTGAAAATCTTAAACCATGGCTTCAAGCTCACTCACTTGTTTTTTCAAACTCTCAACTTCCCCACGGCTTGAGCTACATTCCCTGTTTCGGTATTGTCGTAATGTAGTATCTAAACTTGAAATCCTCTCCTTCAACTTCTTGTTATGGGCTTGACTCTCTTGTAACTGCTGCTCTAAAGAATCATTTTCTTTAATAAAATCTTCACTTGGTGCCTGCTTTGTTTGAGCTCTTCTTGACTCTCTCCAGCTACTCTCTTGAGGCTCGCCACCTCTTGCCTTAATTCGACAGACTTACTCGAGCTAGAACCTACCTGAGCTTTTACCATTCGCTGATAAGTTGACCGAAGATCGTCAAAATCTAGCCGAAGTTGCTTCTCTATTTTTTCAATTCAATATGCTCTACTCTTCTGAACGTCAATCTCCAATCCCTTTTGATACACTTCATCTTCCAGCTTCTGCAAAGTCATTCTCCATTGTTTTCGTTCTGCTTTGAAATCGCGGTTGGCTAACTCTAATGGAGATGGCACCACTCTCAACTGTTCCTCCACCGGCTGAATATTTTCAGGATTCACCATCGGGATGTTGTCATTTATTCGACCGCTTCTCCACTGCTCGTACTCTTGAGATAACTCGAGATCATAGGTGAACAAATTCACGCGACAAGTTTGCTTTAAGGCCTCAGCAACCCCTTTAACTTTACCCTTATACTGATCTCCTTTGAATGCAAAATCCGACCCTACCAAGTCCCATGTGGCTGGAATGAACTGCCTCGACCCATACTGTCTGGAAACTAGTAGCGGTGCATACCCAACAGAACCCCATATACCTGGTAAAGGAACCCAATCTCGCTCTCCACATCGGTAAAGTATAGCCGAAGAGACATTCCACGAAGCTCGCCACAAAATATCACCATCTCTGATATCCTTAAAGATGACCATCCATTTTTCTTCGGTGAAGCCCCCATGCCATTCTTTAGAAAGAAAATCCTTCAAAGGCGAAAACCCCTCTAGAAACACTCGTCCTGGTGCTCTTTCAACATGTTTGAAATGACTCAGAATCCACACTAGCAGCAAAGGCGCACATCATATAAAGCGTCCTTCTCCCTCGCGCCTACAAGAACTCAAAGACCGAAACGTCTCAACTAAAATGGCTGGAATAGGATCCACGTGCTTGTCTAATCTTTCAAACAGGTCAACGACTGATATGTCTACATATCCTAGTACCTTTGGAAAAATAACGAGCCCATAAATCCCTGAAGCAAACAAGTCAAGCTTCTTTCTCTTATCAGGGTGATGATCAATTACTTCTTTCAAAGCAGCCCAAGAGATACACTCATTGTCTCTCTTCTTCTTAATGTTTCTGATTACCCAATCTTCACTCATTCCGATCATCAATAATAATTTCTTCTTAAACGAAGGAGTGAGTGGCAGCTTCGTATATATTCTATCTATCTGGGACCTCGGACAACTGACGAAAGCTTGATACTCCTCTATCGTTGGTGTTAGATCCACTCTACCAAATGTGAAACAACTATAAGCCGGGTTCCAAAACTGTGTCAATGCACTAAACAGATTTCGATCAATAGGAACATCCAGAAGATAAGGCATATCACCGTACAAATGATAAAATATCTCCTTATCGGTTACTGTCCATCTTCCCCATATCTCCTTTAGCTCACTTAGATCATTCTGACGCACATTGATGTGAGTATAACCAAATAACTCCGACACGTATCCAGGCATCACACTGTCCGCATTGGTCAGTTGGGACTGTTCCGACCACCTCAGAACATTGACATTGTCTTCAACCTCTTTTTGAACCGTTCGTTTCATATTATTGGCCTTCTATATGGACATCGATCCCAAATAAACACCATGTAATGGATAGTGCAATGCAAAACATAAAATAAACAAGGCAAAGACAACAAGAGATCGGTTAGCAAACATAAAGCAATTAAGTCGGGATAATAATTTGTTCAAGAATCCTACCCATATGTTGGCTACCCAATCATGTTTTATCAGATCCTACCCAACATGATATCTACCCCCATGCTTTGTTATTCACAAAAATAAATCCTAACCGCATGATATCTAATTCGCATGCTTATTCAAAAAATAAACCTAACCGCATGACATCTAGTTCGCATGCTTATTCAAAAAATAAACCTAACCGCATGATATCTAGTTTGCATGCATTTATTCGAAAAACAAAAATAAATAACTCAAAAAAGCTTTTCCTTGTGTACCCTCCTCACGGGATCTTTAAGGTTCGGGTTTGGTTCAACCTAAGTTCAGGCTCTACGTTCACTATATGCCGGGTTAGGTTCTAAAGTAATAGGTTCTCAAATTGTCCTTGCCGGTGCCCCCTTGGGCTGTCGAACCCTCAATCCTAGCCCATCACAGGTTTTAGGGGATCGAGTTCAATTTCGAGGGAACACACCTCCTTATGTCCGTACGGAGGTGAATACCATCACGAGGACCATAAGGCGTGAGCTCCAGGAGCGATCCACTATCCCATGCGGAGGTGAAAACCACACGATGGCATAGTCTCTCACTCCTACTTAATTAGGACGGAGCGGGGTTTTAGCTCATGTCATGAAAATGCAACTGTGCAGTGTATGAGGAAAAGCAAAAAAGCATAATAAAAACACTCAAAATTTCCTAAATTCATACAATTAATCTGAAATCATTAGCAAACAAATTAGTACAACTATTTAATTGTTAATCGAATTAAATCAAAATACAAACAAAACTTATTAAAAACCAAACAAGGGGTAAAAAACCAAATTAAAACAAATTTATAACTTTCAATTGCAAAGACACTTAATTAATCGACTATCGGCCTGACTCTCTAAAAAAAAATTCCCCAACAGAGTCGCCAAGCTGTCGAAACGATTTTTTTCTAAAAGGTGATATTTTGAAAAACCACATTAATTTTTAATTTACCTTTTTCAATTGATTTTTAATTTAAAAAACAAATGCGATTTAAAAACCTCTCGTTTCGAAAAATTTGAAATTTTCTTTTCGTTAAAAACATATTGTTCAAAGAGTCACCACCAATATTTGATTAGGGTGTGATTGGGCACCCAAAGATGTTTTTTATTTTAAATAAAAAAATTAATTTTAATTAAAACAACAAATTAAGGTTTGCGTTACCAAAATTCGAGTTCGGGAGTCGGTTACGTGTATGGAAGGATTAGCACCCCCACGACGCCCTAAATTGGTACCTAGTCGATTAATTAACGTCCTTGCATTGAACTTTACAAATTCGAACTTAATTTGATTTTTGATCCCATAAAACAATGACGTAAATTTAAAAACATTCAAAAGCACTCAAACAAATTAAATTAAATTACCAAGTCGTTTTAGAAAGATAAAGAATGTTCGATTATTTACAAATATCGAGACCAGATCTTAAAGATATAACAACATTTTCTCGATAAATTTAAATAAATGAACATTTCATTTTCTTTCGTTCCCAAATTTTAGAGTGATTGATCAATTTTTAGGCGTCACTAATGGGATACACTTTTATTTTAAAATCATTAAAAGCGGACCTCAAATCAGTTATGACTGCCCACTTAAAACAATTTTAAATTAAAAGGGTATTACCCTTAGTTCGATTATGTAATAGATCGAGTTATGCACGTGAGGCTATCATGCAAATTATGCAAAAAGTGGATGTCATGCCAAAATTAATTAAACAAAATTAAAAAAATATCATACAACGTGACATACAAAAAATGATATACATACATTTTAAAATTAAAAATTATAAACCATGCATATTAACATATAATGTACAAGTATGACTCAAATATAAAACAAAATCATAACATGCTAAACTATAAATTAAAAAATATATATATACATATTAAAAAGTGACTAAATTTAAATAAACATAAAATTAAACATACTAATTAAAAATTAAAACAAAGACTTAAAGAAAAACAAACATAAACATAATGAACTTAAATAAAACACGCATAAATATAAGAGATCTACACCTAAATAATTCAACAAAATTATAACTAATACTAAAATTGGAAAATGATGAAATCGGGACAAAAAAAGAGTCAAATTCAGAAATTAATCTCTCGGGTGGCAAATTTACAAAGGATGCTTAAGATTTGAGGACTAGGAACTAATTTTCCCTAAACAATTAATATAAAACCTAAATACCCGAAACCTAGACTAACCTCACAGGAACACTCAACCACTCCTCACCTTTCCAATCTCTCTACTCACGCACATATATATAATATTTGAAGAAATTTTAAAATAATCTAACCTTTACATTCTCTCCACTCACGCAAATTCCCTCTCACAGAACCCATGGCTTCTCCTCAGCTTTTCACTGCTTCAATCGAATCCAAAATTGAGCCTCCTATTCAACGCTAAACTCAACCCGGGTAAATCTCTAATCTCTCCCTATTTTCTAATTTTTGAAAGAAAAATAAAGAACTACACATAGCCGTACTAGATATTTCGAAAAAGAAAAAAGAAAAATAACTACTTACAAATTGCTTGTATTGCTTTCGAAAAAGATAGGGAAGAACCTGATTACACTGTTTAATCTATGAATCCTTGAACGTTGTTTTCACAGTTTTTTTTTTGTTTTTTCTATTTGTCCTGGTGTGAAAAAAAATCTAGTCTCTGTAATCTCTCCTCTCGCTCTGTGATCTCTGTTTTTTTTAATAATCCCCTCCTCGTTTTTTCTGTTGGTTTTTTAATGGTATCTGCTTTCTCTCCCTGTCCTCTCGGTTAATTCTTCTCTGCTCCT
The DNA here is from genome assembly GCF_006381635.1 of Hibiscus syriacus. Lineage (NCBI taxonomy): Eukaryota > Viridiplantae > Streptophyta > Magnoliopsida > Malvales > Malvaceae > Hibiscus > Hibiscus syriacus. The sequence goes on along the minus strand of NW_024062686.1, from coordinate 1,563,743 downwards.
TCTTTGTCTCTTTTTTTCTGTAATTTGTGATCGTGTCTGCCCGTGATGTATATAGTTTCTGATGGTTTCTAGTAGTTAAAAAAAAACTGACCTCTCTTCAGGGCTCCAACTTAATCTACACTGTAACTCGTATTGGATCTAGAACTCGAACGGAGTTCCCGGACGAAACCGAGCATCTACACAGCCCTCAGAAAAATGGCTTCAACATGCTAGACATATCAAGAAATCAAGTATTTTTCCCTATGACAAGATTCTTTGTGGGTGCGTGTGTGTGATTGTATCTAATCTATGCTTAACGAATCTAGACAATTTCTAATTAAGTTCCCTAGCTTTGTCGCGACATTTATTCATTCATTAAGCACACTTTTACTTCCTTTTACTTAACATTTTAATTAATATTTTTTTATAAATGCTTCTAACGAGGAGAGTCAGCCTATCACAACTACGATTTATAATTTTGTATAACATTTTAATTAATATTTTTTATAAATGTTGTTACGAGGAGAGAAAATTAAAGAGGTATAATTTTACACAATCATCGATACACATTCATTATCAATCAAGACGTTTTCATATATTCCCAACAAAACATCATACTTGATTTTTAGTAATAAAATGTGTATATTTAATGTATTTAAAAACTCACTTGAATAAAAATGTTACTTCGTACGAACAATTCTCGGGAACATGATATTTATCAAATAAGGTGCATTCTCATAAATTCCATCTAATCTAGTGGCGGATCCAGAAATATTTTCAGAGGCACACATATGTTAACAATATAAATTTTTTAAATGGAATGAGTACAAATAAAATTTTAAGGTGGACACCGTCCGTAAAATAAGTAACTAATTGAAGAAAACTCAGATTTCAGAATGAACATCATCAATAAAAACAAGTAACTAATGGAATATAATTTGAATTTCATGGTGGACACATACTTACCCTGATTAATTCGTGGCTCCGCCACTGATCTAATATATCTAGTATGTAAAAAGTTCTTTTAATTAAGAACGTATTTGATAAGGTACTTTCAATTAAATGGACCTTTATCCATTATTACTAAAATAAGTATAATTTATTGAAATAATTTTTAAATACTATTTTTATAATTAATTTTAAGGACATATTGTTCCCATAAAAAAATTAAAAGTTATGTCCTAAGGTCTAAAATGGCGTGTTTCAAGTATTTTAACACATCCTTTTTCCTAGAGAGTAAAGGTGAGGTAATGAAGCCGTAGGCACCGAGGGTCAGTGTGAAAACTGGTTAATAATAATGGAGTCATTAAATTATAGGGTAAGAATATAAATAATTTTAATTATAGGATATTATTCTATTGAATCTCTTTATTATTAAAAATTATAAAATAATCTTTTAATTATAAAAATTGTTATGTTAAATCTCTTAATTATTAAAAGTTATAAAATGATCACTCGACTATTCATTATATTCTAAAGTCGTTTCTTTTCATTAAAATTTCGACAGTAGTCTGATCTGTACATTAACATGATCATTGAGATATAATAAAATCTGATATCATAATTTCAAATGAGTATCATATTTCAGTTAACATATTAACATTTAGCTTATACAATCTTAATTTTTTTAATTGAAAAGAATGAGGTCAAAACATAATAAATAATCAAATGATCATTTTGTAATTTTTAATAGTCGAAGAACTTAACAAAAAGAACTCCATATAATTAGGACCATGTGTATACTTCACCCCTACAAATACTTTCCCTCACTTTTCATTTAATGCCGTTTCATGCAAGTGAATCTACAACTATATAAACACACTGTTTTCTCTTTTATCTCTTTCTTTTTTAGTTGAACACTTTAGATCCAATCCCGACCTTAAAAATCATTGGATTTTTTTCATCTTTCAAGGCAGAGAATTTCAGCAATGGCTCCACCAGTGTACCTGAGTTTCCGTATGGTATTCTTGCTTCATCTTGCTTTCTTCATGTTGATCATTTCTCTGCTCTTTTGTTGTGCCTCCATTCATGGCCACGAGCTTCAGAGCAGTCGGTCTTGGTCTGGTGTTGGAAGAGGGTTGTTAGAGCTAGAGGAAGAAGACAAGCAGCTGTTGTTAAAGAAGAAAAGCTCCGGTTTGTTCCCCAAGAAGAACCAAACCAACCTCGTCAAACCATCCAACTTATCAATCAAAAACCAAACCAAACTCGTGAAATCATCGTTAAATTTGTCGGCCAAGAACCAGACCAAGATTTCAAAAACAACCAAATCGACAAAATCGATTTGATTTTGATTCCCAAAATCAAAAAACTCAACTCCACGACATCAAAAGCCACCAATTCGTCCAAGTTCACAAAAACCTCGGATCTACTCAAATTAAGCACTTCCAATAACAAAACCACCACGAAAACACTGACCGACAGTGCTGCTCAATCTTCAAAAACTGAAAAGAAGTCACTCCAAGGGAGAAAACCAACAACCCAGATTCAGAAACAACAAGCCAGTTGGATGGACGAGGAAGATGAAGCCGATTTAGTGGCCGAGTTTCGAGATCTCCCGACCAAGTTCCAGGAAAACCTTATCCCACACCTAGAGAGAATCTCGGAAACCTCGAGAGTTTACATCACCAAATACAACAACTAGTTCACGAAACAGTTCAAACCATATGTCGGCAACAAGCATGCCCCCACCATCGCCACTGTAATCTCTTGTGCTTTCCTCTTAATCCCTTTACTGTTAGTTTCCCTCATTTTTAACCGCATCAAAGCTTACTTTTCACTCCAGAAAATCCTCATTTTCATCCAAATTTACCTCTCCATTTACTTCTCAATCCTCTGCCTCACTTCCCTGATCACTGGGCTCGAGCCACTGAAGTTTTTCTACGCTACTTCGCCCTCGACCTACTTGTGTTTACAGGTCCTTCAAACACTCGGATACGTGCTCTACTTGCTGTTGCTTTTGATGTATCTCATCCTCGTTTTCTCGACCGATTCGGGTCTCGGATCCAAGATGTTGGGTTTGGGTCAAATTTTCGTCCGGTTTGCCGTCGGGCTGCACTACTACGTGGCGGTGTTTCATAGGGTGATGTTGCATCAACCGCCCAGGACGAAGTGGAAGGTCCACGGGATGTACGCCACCTGTTTCCTTGTCATTTGTCTGTTTGCTAGAGCTGATAGGAGGAAGAAGGCTTACTTGGAAGAAGGCGGTGAAGAGGGACAGAAAAATTAATTACTAATTATTTTTTTGGAGTACATTATTATTATTATTATTTAGTCTGTCCAAAAATGTCATAATCTCAGCCTCTTGCGATTTTAGCATTAATGAACAAAATTGACGTCAAATAGATGAGCTGAGAAATATCGGAAGGTAACCTATCTTCTCTATTCCTATCATTTTGGTCATTGAAGTTTAAACAATTTTAGTTTAATCACTCAACGTTTGAATCATGTTTTGATAACTCCGTCGTTGAATAATTATTAATGTTACAACATGGAAACCAACACCAAAACGATGTAGCTTTAGATCTCGGAGACAATAAAATTTAAAAATTATCCAATCAAATATAGAGATTAAATAAGAAAAATGATATTGAACAGTTAAACTATTATCAAAAGTGAAGGTTATCCAATAATAATACAAAAAAAAGAATAAAATATTAATCATTTTACTATTTATCAAATTATTATAAAAAATAAATTATTCATTCACTTAAACACAATTATCAAGTTGCAACCCAATCAATGCTCAATTCATATAAGATGCTGGTAAATTTAATTCGAGCTGTTTTCAATTTAAGTTAATTTCAATTTTGATTGTTTTCAATTCGGGTTGATTTCAATTTGAGCTTATATTGATCCAGCTAAATCCAAATCGATTTTAGTTGAATTCAATTTGTTTCAGGTCAAGACCATATCAAGTCCATGTCTATATCGGATCTCGATGCAGATAAATTTATTCAGAGTACAATGCAAGTTTGCTAGGTCTAACCATGAAGATCGAGGCAGAACAAGGCGCTAGTTCTACAGGTACACACGTTAGGTAGTAGTTGCTCGTGCCGTTATATGCAGCTGGTAATTTTCATGGTCGATATTGCATATTCTCAGTATTAGCGTTCATTTCCTTCATTGTTTTGAGTCAGTGTAGGACAAGCTTTGACATCTTATCATCTAATGCATCGACATGAAGTGGATTGGAAGCAGGCGAAAAATGCAAGCAATCGAAGAATTTTGCAATATTTTTCAAGCTTGTGATGTTGGCATAGTAATATTATTAAAGAAAACAAAATCCACAACCATCTCTATACCCATAATGTTCATTTACGCTCTTATGAGTTAGTTAGAATATTACATTACCTGCGTCTATGCTGCTGCTCGAATGAGTTATTTCCTGATTTCGCACGTTGCATTTTGCACCCAAATTGAATATAAATGGCAAAATAACAGGCTGCCGGCTTTTGCTGACAATGTCGACTTTGAAAGATGAAACATGTTAATGAAAGAACTAACTATGATTGCATTCAAACTAACGACAATGCTTGTTCGATAAACCAAGCGCTTTATCCCAGCCAACCGATGGTGCAGGAACCTATAAACTGCCTCAGTTTTAGAAACTATCCGAACAACACCCATTCCCTGCAAAACATTTCCTCATTTTATTTTCGCATACACCAACAATATTTACTCACAAAACTAAACATTTTTCTGCCCAAAAAGAAATATGATAAAGCATTTTGAGTTATAAATATCTCATGGGACTACAACACCCATCAAAGTCAAATTACTCTTTACCTGGCTTATGTTGCAACACTATTTCTACTATCAGTTATGTTTATACACAACAGGGTCGTCTGAATCAACGACTACAAAATATAACATATGCTAACACCAGAACATGACAAATATTGATGAAATCCTTCTTTCAAGTACTTGTATATGAAAAATGCAGTCAAGACAGAGCACAGACAGGGCAATATGAATAGTAATTCATTGAAAATAAATGTGTCAATGTTTGATAGATAAAGAGAGACACATTAGAAGGAACATATGCAAATCTAAATTCACTACTTCAGAAGGAAAAGATATTGAAAGAGCAATTACTGTGATTACAGAAGTGAAGGTACCAAATTGGCACCAGCTTCCCCTGCGTGGAGAGTAGTCACAGGCAATAAAAAGGGAATTTGTCTGGTAGCATATTGAATCCAAAGTATTTGGATGTTCTGCATTAAAAAGGCTTGTTTATGTCTCAAATTAAGTACAACTAGTTGCAGGTCTAAGTCATAAACAAGTAGAAGAAAAACTTATATCTATATAGGTTATTTATATCTTCTCTAATAATTACTATATCTTATAAACTACTCGCTTCAGATGCTACTAATTTTTTTTTTCATTCAAAAAGTAAAACAGATTGTTGAGATAAATGATACCTCAAGTTCTATTTTGATTTATATCTTCTCTAATAAATTACTATCTTATAGATTACTCACTTCAGATGCTACTAAATTCTTTTTCAATCAAAAAGTAAAACAGATTGTTGAGATAAATGATACCTCAAGTTCTATTTTAATCACCAATAATCTCGACAAGAACATATCCCTTCACTGAAATGATGAAACCTCTTAGCATCTCGCATTATGATCATTCTGCCAACAATCTTCGACATGATCTTAAATGCAACATGGCAATCACCACAAACACGGAGATTCTTGATTATACGAATCTGTCCACGGGCCGGAGTAGTGAGGAGACCATTAGCAAGAGCAAGTCTCTCACTATGAGCAAGAAGAGCTTCTTCCTTGCTTTCCTGATCTATATCATGCAAGACAAATTTTGTTTCAGGAACATAACCAGCTTCTTTCATGTGTTCTTTCAAGCTTCTTAGAAGTGCATAGATTCTATCATTCTCAGGATGTGATGTATCTCCTGCACGATACTCATTGACCCTGCTTCTGACTTCAAGAGGACTTTGACTTGCCAGCTTCTTCTTCTCATTTTGTTTAAGGTCCGAATCTTTCAAAGGTACAAGGCCTGCCTTTGATTGCTCATTCAAGCGGGAGGGATCTAGTTCCTCCACAAGCTCAGCACAACGATCCCCAAGTTCCAAGTGCCCATGAACTCTGCAGAGATTCATTAAAGTTTCCCAAACATCAACACTGGGCTCAAATGGGATCTTCTCAATGAATTCCAATGCTTCATCCAGATGCCCTGTACTCCCCAGCATGTCAACAACACTTACATAATGCTCCATGGATGGGACGATGCCATAATCACTGCTCATTGATGAAAAGTGGAGCATTCCCTCATTAGTATCACCCACAACACCACAAGCGTAAAACACAGCAACGAACATTTTGGCGTCTGGCTTCAAGCCTGCCTGCTTAAACTGAGAAAACAGATCAAGGGCATCCTCGCCTAGCCCATTCCTAGCAAGCCATGTTATCATAATATCCCAAGATGTCAGATTGCGCTTCGGCATCTTGTCAAACACATCAAATGCATCAACAGCCGAACCACATTTCATGTACATCTCTAAAATCCTATTATAGATGCTTATCTTGAGAGGTGAAAATGATACTAAGAGGTATTCGTGAACAGTTTTCGCTTCTTGTAAAGCTTCCACTTCTCCACATGCCTTTGTTATGCGTAAAATTTGGGTCAAATCCACAAGAACACCTTGCTGTCTCATCGATCCCAAAACTTCTAATGCTTCTTTAACATTCACTTTATTGCAAAATTCCTCCAGCATCTCAATCGTAGCATTATTTGAGCTAGTTTCAGAAACCTCAGTTAAACCTTCCTTAGATTCAGAAATAGCAGATACTTGACCATAAAAATTAACGTTGCTTGTTACTTGGCCATGAGAAATAGTATTACGTTTCACTTGACCATAAGAAGTAAAATTATAAATATCTTGTGGATTTTGCCGGTACTGAGTCCCCCCATAATCACCCGTAGGGCATACCTCAAAACCCTGGTTAGTGTTTAAGGCATACCCATTTTGTTTCTGCTCATAACCTAGTGAACTTGGAGTACCATACGGAGGATTCTCAAACTGAGAGGTGCTATAAGGGCTAACGTAATCCCACCTTTCAGCCGCAGTGCTTAGAAATTTACTGAAATGTGACCGAGGGAAACGTCGTGAAGAACATACCTTAGATAAAGCGGTGAGATAGTTGGAAGTCAGAACCGAAACCCTCTTGCAGGACATTGATGCTTGCTGCTGAGAGAACCGTGAGTGCTGGGTTGTAGCGGTTGCCGGCTGAGAACAGGTTTGAGAGTGCGGGTTCTTCCTGGACGGCGTCGACTCAGTTGAGAGCTTAGATGAATGCACGGTGGCTGGATGAGGAGGGAGAGTCGACTGTCGTCTGTCGAGAGGGGGAATGCGAGACACTTAGGGTTTTTTTAGTTTTTATTTTAAATTGGTTTTATTACTAGAATTTAATGTTAGGGTAAGCTGTATCTAAACTATTATTTTTGTCCTGTTATAGTCCCGACACTTTATTTTTTTTTAAATTATACATAATATTTAGTTTATGTTTCATTTTGATACCCATTATTAAAAAATTAACAGTGATATTAACGTGTTGCCATAAAGTAACGCTATGTTATCATTAAAAAATAAAAAATATCACGTTAGAAGTTCTGTTAATTTTTCACAGCAAGTATTAAAACTAAACATTAAGTTTGATTTAGAAAAAAAAAAGCTTGGATACTAAAAAAGAACAAAGTTAATACCTTAGGTACTAAATGTGTAGTTTACTCTAATTTTTATTAGAGTAAGTCGGTAAACTACCTAATTGTCACTAAACTATTATCACTTTTCTACTTTGCTCACCAAACTTTTCTTAGCAAAATCATCGCTAACGTTATTTTTTTCCTATTTCGATTGTTAGGAGTTTAGTTTTCGTTGAAACTTAACGGAGATGGTGATATAACTTGATTTATGTATCTAAACTCATTTAGATAACTCCACACTCAAAGTAGTTTTGAAACCATATTAAAAGCGACAACATTTCAAAATAAAAAAAATATTATTTTAATCATTTTTAACATATTAGCTCATTTAAAGTAAAAACATAATTCAATTTTGCAAAACAGGGTATTTGAGGACTAAATCATAAAAATGTAATTTTATCATGCTTGAGTGAAAACCAGAGAGTCCATTAAATTACATTCTTTAGGTTTTGGACTTTAACATTATGGGCCATGCAAAACTGGCCCAACAACTGGCCTAGTTCTAGGTCTGGCAGAAGCGAGCACTGGTCTGGTTCCAGCTGGGCTTCTAAGCGGAAACCGAAAGCAGCTTTAATTTCTGCAGCCAAGATAAGGGGAAATAAGACTTAAGGTCCTTGGATAAAATGACGGATTAGATCATAATTTTTAAAAAAGATGCACTTCTACTCCTCATTTTTATAACATAAACATTTAACTCCCAATCTAGGGTGTGACAAAAATACAATGCAAACAAATAGAAATTTTCAAAAGTTTAGTGTCAAAATGATACATCATTAAAGTTTAGTGCCTATAACAACATCATTTTAAGAATCAATAATCATCGCCAAAATGACTTTGTTTTGTCTACATCATCACAGTGACAAAAAGATCTATCAACGCCATCGTGCCATTAAAATTTAACAGTCCAATGATATAATCAAAGTTAAAACCAAAGTTAGTGTTATAATAGGAGAAATTAAAATTTCAGTAATATAAACGATGCACGACATAAGGTTCAATGGTATCTGGGTGGTTTACCCTTGTTTTTAATAAGTTGACACCATTTGATTTATTATAGAGTAAACTACACCTATGATAATTAATTAGAGGAGTTTTAATCCAATTATTGAATTTCTAATTTTATCAATTAAACTATTTAACTATTTAAATGATATTAATTAAGTTAAATGTCGAAAATCATGTTTTATGCATGTATGATAAAATGATAGTTCACCAACGGATTGGTTCAAGTGGTAAGCAGCTTGATACCATTTAAGTAACTCTCAAGTTCGATCCTTTGTGTATGCAAAAATTCCCCATTGGTCACCCACCAAAACTAGATTTACGATCTGAGTCGGTCCAAACTAGTAAAGGCAAAACCTTAGGAAAAAAAATGACAGTTCATCCCATGGTTGTAATTTGTACGGTATTAACTTTGAAATAATCAGATTTATAATTACGATGACAGCATATTATAATTATATATTTTTTTGTGAAGCTAAGAAATTATTTAGCTTTATAGATATTAACGCTAACACAAGAAATCGATATAATCTGTGTTGTAGAATAAAATTGTAATTAATTATCAAACAGTATTAATTAAAACAGCATAGAATCCAATCATAATAGAGAAGACAGTAAACGAAACAAGAAAAAAATATTTATCTTTTATTTTTAGACAATATAATAGACGAGAACTATCGTAGACTTTTACCCAAATTTTCTTATAAAAAAATGGTTGTCCCTTGTTCCCATATGTAATAGGGTAAGGGGGAGATAAGATAGTAGGTTGCCCCCAACACTAGGTTATGAGCAACTTCCGTAGGAGACCTCCAAATTATGAAATACCCTCCATGAGACTCGATCCCACGACCTCAAGGTTAAGAACCTTGTACTCTATCATCTGAGCCGGATGATCATTTCTTAAACCATATATGAAAAACGACAGTACTCATATTTTTAGACAGTATTGATTAAACCATAGGAACATGTTTTTTGTCATCATCAATGTGAACAACAAGATTCATGCGCATATATGAAAAACGACGGTTCATACTATGATATTAGAACCGTGTGATGTTGACTTTGAAATAATCACATTAATCATCACGATAATAGCATATTATAATTATATATTTTTCTTAAAGCCAATAAATTATTCAAGTTTATAGGAAAGTTCTAACGATATGAACATTAATACATGGAATCAATATCATCCGAGTTATGGAATAAAATTAGAAAAATGGGTAAAATAGCATTGAATCTAATCATATATAAATTTATCAATAAGTATCAAATGTAAAACGAATGTCACACGTCATAATAGAACAACCAACGTGGCTGGTAAGTAGTGACGAATCCAGAAAAATTTTATGGGTTGGACAATATAAACATAATAAATATTGTATCTAAAAGAATTCCTATATATATTTTGATCACTTACGGTAAAAAAAATAACAATGATGTTAACATGGCATTTTTATTATTATTTTTTAGCCATGACATGACATGACATTATCTTATGATGATACATCAATATCACCGATAATTTTTTAAAGATGAGAGACCAAAACATAACCAAAATATAATATTAACTGTGATTTAAAATAAATAATAATCGAGTGACCAAAGTATAAAATAAATAGCAAATGAGTTACTTAACAAGTAATTTACCCTCTGGGCATGGGGGCCATGGCCTAGGTAGGCAGGTCTGGATACGCCCCTGTTGGTAAACGGATTGATATCGTTTAAGTAAAGTCTGAAGATCGAGTTCTTGTGTGTGTATAAAATTCTCGCTGGGAGACTCACCTACCAAAATCAGGTGTACGACCCAAATCAGTCCAGATTAACAAGGTAAAACCTTGGAATTAGAAGGAACAAACAAACAAACTTGTTGGATGAAAATTTGAATTTGGAATTAAAAAAACCCATTTAAATATGTAGCGCCAAGAGCTAAATTATGGTTTGGATTATCTATAGGGCTTTATTCTCAGGGATTCTTTCTGTTTACTGATAATTTTATAAGCTACCTACAATTTTCATAACTATTTTACGCCACTTAATCTTTTTCAATTAATGATCATTTATTACTGATAGATTCAAATTAAATAATGTAGCTCTTGATACCATCGCCCAGTATTTTTTTAATTTCTTCAAATTCTTTAAGGATAAAAGATCAACAATTTGACATGAAACGCTTACGCCTCTTACATTCGTAGTGCTCGAACCCGAGACTTCAAGGAATAACAATAATTCTTTTACCACATAGGTCACTCGGTTCGTCCTCTAGCAGAATTCTTGGTATATTACATATGATACTTTATATGTTAGTTATAACTAACTTTATTTTCCCAGTAATGCAAAATACTCCATCACACGTTTTTATTTGCTGATGTTGCTTAAATTGATCTCACAGATGTGCATGGTCATTGTAGAGAATTAGGTAGGAAGAAATATCACAAGGCATATTCACTGCTTCGAAATGTTCATGTTCAGACAAATCGAACTATGAACTCTTGCCAGAGTCTTCCGTCGATGCAGGATGGTTAACACTATCGGCATTTGAATCGGAATCGTAAGAGCTCGACGAAAGAAAATCGTAAGAATGTATTTTTTTCCCTTTGTCCTGCTTTATATGATTCACAACAGGATATGGCTTCTGGAGAATCTTCTTATGTTGTCTTATGATGTGAATTTGTCAATACATGTCTGAGTCTTCCCTTCTCACTTGGCAGCTAATCTTTGCTAACGTGCCGGGATCCGCCTTCGGCAATGCCATCTCAACTGTTGCAGTTAACCGAGCATGGTCGGAATCTTCTAGCCTCTAGGAGGTATTGATCTATTTTATTGTTGATAATAACAACTGTACTGACACATATAAAAAGTTGGATAAATTTATTTGTTGCATAAATGGCAATAGTTGTCGATTATTCCAAACTGGTTTGAGAATGATAATTGATATCTAGACAAGCAAGGAGGAGATTGAGACTCTCATTTTTCGACAAAGTGTTTGCTTCTGGTATTGTGGCTGCTGCTAGTGTTTTAATATTACTTTCATGGTTTTATAGGAACAGACTACTGCTTGCTTCTGGTATTGTCGCTGCTGCTGGTGCTGTGGCGTATCTGCAATCACGGTTTAGTAGTAACAAGTCTTATTCACATGGTCCTTACAATGGTATCCGAGATGATAGCGAAAATTCAGATAAGGTTCTTAAAAAGAACAATAACGTCAAGAGAACTAGACAAAAGAAAGGTGGATTGAAGTCCCTTAAGGTGTTGGTAACAATTCTTCTGTCCAAGATGGGTAAAGTAGGCGCAAGAGATCTTTTGGCTTTGGTGGGCATTGTGGTAAGCCTTTCTACTTGTGTATTTCGAACCTAATCTGGCTCAACACTGTGTTCGATTCGCAAGTTCTTTCATCTTATACCTTTTGTAGGTGTTAAGGACGGCTTTGAGCAACAGATTAGCAAAAGTTCAGGGATTTCTATTTCGTGCTGCGTTTCTCCTACGTGTACCATCATTCTTCCGGCTAATATCTGAAAACATTCTTTTGTGCTTTCTTCTGTCAACCATTCATTCTACTTCAAAGTACATAACTAGTACCCTAAGCCTGAGGTTCAGAAAAATACTGACAACACTCATCCATGCACATTACTTTGAGGTAGTTTTCTGCCTTTGATACCGGAGTAATCTGTATATACCATCTTTATTCTAAGTTCTCTCCTATGCTATGCTCATTTTTTTGATCTGGTTATTTCAGAACATGGCATATTACAAAATATCACACGTTGATGGACGTGTGCGGAATCCTGAGCAACAGATTGCAAGTGACATACCGAGATTCTGTTCGGAGTTGAGCGAGCTTGTACAGGATGATTTGACAGCAGTTACTGACAGTCTGGTTTATACTTGGTGTCTTTGTTCTTATGCTGGCCCAAAATACATTTTCTGGATATTGGTAATTCTTTGTCTGTACACTTACATGATTGTCTGAAAAATGCTCTGCCAATAATGTATCTACCATAATGCCTAGCTGTCTGATTCACAGAATGGTTTGCTTTACAGGGTTTTATTTCCGGAGCAGGAGCTGCCATAAAAAACTTCTCTCCTGCTTTTGGGAAACTAATGTCCAAAGAACAGCAGTTGGAAGGCGAATACAGACAACTTCATTCAAGGTTAAGGGTCCATTCAGAAAGTATAGCATTTTATGGTGGAGAATTTAGAGAACAATCTTATATTCAGCAGAAGTTTAAGACTCTTGTTAGACACTTGAGGGCCGTACATCATGACCACTGGTGGTTTGGCATGATTCAAGATTTCTTTCTGAAGTATCTTGCTGCTACGTTTGTCGTCGTCTTGATTATTGAGCCTTTCTTTTCCGGCAATCTTAGACCTAACACTTCAACACTCGGACGGGCAGAGATGTTTGGCAATTTAAGATATCACGTCAGCGTTGTGATTTCACTATTTCTGGCACTAGGAACCCTTTCTATAAGTTCAAGAAGAATAAATCGTCTCAGGTATTTCTTCGGCAATTTCTGGCTTTGAGTGTTGTTAGTGATATAAATAACTGCGCTTCATTATGTTGGGGGGGGGGGGGGAACCCAACTGGGAATTATTTAACTGAGCAAATTTATTCTTATTGTTATTTCTTTCAATATTTTGCAGTGGTTATGCTGACCGCATTCATGAGTTATTGCTTATATCAAGAGAACTAGGTGATGATGATAAAAAAACATTCCTGCAAAGAGCTGCATGTAGGAATTACTTAACTGAAGCTAACTATGTTGAGTTTTCTGGTGTCAAGGTATTTGAGATGATATTGAATTATTTTTTATTCATAATATGCCTTTTCCATATTTGTTATTTCTAATAGATATAATGCTATCCAGGTTGTCACTCCAAGTGGGAATGTTTTAGTGAAGGATCTCTCTCTGAGGGTTGAATCAGGCTCCAATCTTTTAATTACAGGTTTTATACTTGCACTCTGGTTTATATGTGTATATTAATTTATAAATATGGCATCTTTCTTCATATTGATGTTTCCCAATTTAAGTGGATCCTGTTTGAAAGGTTTCAGGGGCTTGTTTTGATTTCTAGGCCAATAAAAATATTTTGCCTTTTCCTTTCTGAAGGTCCAAATGGCAGTGGAAAGAGTTCCCTTTTCAGGGTTTTAGGTGGCCTTTGGCCACTGATATCTGGCCATATTGTGAAACCTGGAGTTGGTTCTGATCTTAATAAAGAAATATTCTATGTGCCCCAAAGACCATACACTGCTGTTGGAACCCTTCGCGATCAGTTAATCTACCCTCTTACAGCAGATCAGGAGGTTGAACCTCTTACACATAGTGGAATGGTGGAGCTGTTGAAAAATGTATTTGTTTCATCTCATAACATTTTTTTTTCTCTTTCTTGAAGTTGTACCAGTGCTTTCTTTTCCCTTTTCGAGTTTTATTGGCTACTTTCAGAATAATTCTTCACTTTGTTGCCTATTCAGGTTGACCTTGAGTACCTATTGGATCGTTACCCACCTGAGAAAGAGGTTAACTGGGGAGATGAACTCTCTCTCGGGGAGCAACAAAAATTAGGAATGGCTAGACTGTTCTACCATAAACCGAAGTTTGCAATTCTTGACGAGTGCACGAGTGCCGTGACAACTGATATGGAGGAAAGATTTTGTGCTAAAATTAGAGCTATGGGTACATCATGCATAACTATATCGCATCGTCCAGCACTGGTTGCATTTCATGATGTGGTTTTGTCCTTGGATGGGGAAGGGGGTTGGAAAGTTCATTACAGAAGGTACAAAGCATAGTTTTGTTGTTAACTTGTGATTACATATCTTACCAATTTTTTTTTTTTGGCGTGTTAACTGAACTTCTATAGCACATGCAGGGAGGACTCCTCATTACAAAGTGAAGGTGAGATTGATTTGACTGAACTTTCTGTGACAGACCGCCAAAATGATGCAATTACTGTTCAACGGGCATTCACTGCTGCTAAAAAGGTCTTCAAATTTCTGAAACTTAGTTTCATGTGCATTGCTTTGTTTGATTGGAGCTGTTTTCTGTAACTGCAAATTTTTGAGTGATTTTGTCCCGGACTTCGCATTCTCAAATCCACAGACTCAGGCATATGTATCAGACCTGATAGCAGCATCACCCTCTTCAAGTCATGATGTTAAGTTGCCTTGTGTTCCTCAACTCCATGGGGCTCCAAGAGTACTGTCATTGAGGGTAGCTGCCATGTTTAAAGTACTGGTATGATTTGGAACTGCCTTTTTCTTTATTTGTTAATCTTCTACACTTGAGGATGATTTGCCTATCATGGATTAGTTTTGTGATATTTTACTTATCTTCAATATTTGAATTCTAGTAAACCTGGTTCAAGGCATCATGCATCTCGGCAACGAGCAAGCTTTGTTCTCATGCACTAATACAAGTTTTTGAATTCTATCTACAACCTTAAATTCACGTGTTTCAGGTACCTACCTTATTTGACAAGCAAGGAGCTCAACTACTTGCAGTTGCTTTTCTTGTTGCCATGAGAACATGGTTATCAGATCGGATTGCATTGTTAAATGGTACAAGAAATATATTCTTTTACTTATTATCCATGTAAAAATCGGAGAGATTGGTTTTACTTTTACTTAAATGGATCAATTCTCAGGACGGACTGTGAAATACGTCTTGCAGCAGGATAAGGCGGGATTTATACGATTAATGGGTACAAGTGTCCTTCAAAGTGCTGCATCTGCTTTCATTGCTCCTTCATTGAGGTAATTCTTTCTATTTCATTATGACCTATACATGAAATACTTAAACAAAAAGTTGGAAATAAAAACAGAGAGGATCAATCAGTTAAACTGTTTATTGACTCAGTGCTAATATTAACTGTGTTATTTTACTTTTGAGATATTTCACTTATCTGCAATATAGTTTGTAAATAACCTATTTCTGGGTTTACAGGCACTTGACAGCTACACTGGCCCTTGGATGGAGGATTAGAATGACTCAACATTTGCTAAAGAACTACTTAAGAAATAATGCATTTTACCAGGTTTGATCAGCTAAGAAACAGTGATGCCTGAGTTCTTGGCAGGCATTTCAGAGTTAAAAGCCTTCACCACTATTACCTAGAATTCAGCAATGCTAAATTCACAGAAATGAATCCTATTGTAGGTCTTTCACTTGTCGAGCAAAAAAATTGATGCAGATCAAAGAATAACCGATGATCTTGATAAGTTAACGACTGATTTATCGGGACTTGTTACTGGAATGGTAAAGCCATCTGTTGACATTTTGTGGTGAGTACATTATCTTGATTGATAATGGTAACATTATGTTTTGTCTTTCTAAGAAATATTCTTAACAACCTGCAATTTTTAAGGTTCACCTGGAGAATGAAGCTGTTAACAGGAAGAAGGGGTGTTAGCATTTTGTATGCATACATGTTGCTTGGTCTGGGTTTGCTAAGGACTGTTAGCCCTGATTTTGGTAAATTGACAAGTCAAGAACAACAACTTGAGGGAACTTTCAGGTAAGTCAGTCTCGGTTTAGAGCCCGGGGTAGTAATACTAACTACCTAGTAGTACTAACAATGCTGGATGTACTTGCACATGGAAAAACTTGCATGATTATCTGAATATGTATAATGCAAAAGTGCTGATATAAACTGGTGTTTCCAAATCAAGACTGGTCAGGTCTGGTAGTACAAAAAATGTCCTTCCATGGGTACATGTACGTACTTTTATGAATATCTAAATGTGGTTGCATTCACCATTCTAATAACTTGAACCATATGTTAATTAGGTTCATGCACGAAAGACTGCAGACTCATGCCGAGTCTATTGCTTTCTTTGGAGGAGGTGCCCGAGAAAAAGCTGTAAGTAACTCAATTTGCTGTTGTGTCTGATATGCTTGTATACCAATAAAAAGTTCCTTGTCGAAAAATAGAAAGAAAGCGGGAGTATACTTATCCTTTCTAAGGGTTACCAACTGTATTCCCTATAACTTCCATGCCCTCTTCCCTAAATCTATGTTTCTTGTATTAACAGATGGTTGAGTCAAGATTTATGGAGGTTCTTGATCACTCTTCCTTACTTTTGAAGAAGAAATGGCTGTTCGGTATTCTTGACGATTTCGTCACGAAACAGCTTCCACATATTGTTACTTGGGGTTTGAGTTTATTATATGCCTTGGATCACAAGGGGGACCTATCCTTAGTTTCTACTCAAAGTGAGAAATCTTGATTTTGTAGTACTTTTTGGTTTCTCCCCCTCCTTTTTCTATCTCTGAAAGTCCTTCAACCTTTTCTAGTTGAGCTCGGACATTCACTGCGATTCCTGGCATCTGTCGTGTCTCAAAGCTTTTTAGCCTTCGGTGACATCATGGAGTTGAACAGGAAGTTCCTGGAGCTATCTGGAAACATCAACCGAGTTTTCGAGCTCAAAGAGCTCCTTGATGCTGTTCAGTCTGGTATATCCATTCTTTTTCCTCCCCTTGTATTTTTTTTTGTAATGCACAAGTTACAAGAGTACAAGTGCAGAGAAGTTATTACTATCCTTTGTTGGCAATGGAATTTTAGCACTGATAAGTCGATTCGGTATCTAACCAGTGGATTCAAGGACCGATAAGTTTTCGCCGTCTAACGGGAATGGTCTCTACGGTGAAGATGTTATATCTTTTAGCAACGTTGATATAATTACACCATCAGAAAAGCTGTTGGCTAGGCAGTTGACGTGTGATGTAGTACCCGGAAAAAACCTGCTCGTTACCGGTGAGTATATGTGTCTTCATCGTTCTCTTCGATAGAAGATTCGCAACTGACATGCCTTTTATCTCTTAAGGTCCGAACGGCAGCGGAAAAAGTTCTGTTTTCAGAGTACTTCGAGGTCTATGGCCAATTATGAGTGGGAGACTTCATAAACCATTCCATTATTTGGATGAAGAGGATATACCAGGTTGTGGCGTTTTCTATGTTCCTCAGCGACCATATACATGCTTGGGAACTTTAAGGGATCAAATCATATATCCACTCTCCCGTGAGGAAGCAGAGCTGAGGGAACTAAAGTTGTACGATGAAGGTAACCTGCACAAGTCGGATTGCTTCCCTTAAAGGGTTCCATATGAGAATTCATCTCCATGTTCAACTCTTTGACCCTCTGATCTAACGTACTCGTGTTAAACACATACTCGTATCCGGAACTCATATCGTAGTTACATAGGTGTATCTGATTTATTCATTGAGAATGATTTAACAATTTAGAAGGCATGGTAGAATGACACAGCACATCGAATTTCAGGTAAAAGACCAGCAGACACCACGATCATTCTTGATGCACGTTTGAAAACGATTCTCGAAAATGTTCGATTGAATTATCTTTTGGAGAGGGATGAAGCTGGTTGGGACGCTAACCTCAATTGGGAAGACATCCTGTCGCTTGGAGAACAGCAAAGGTTAGGCATGGTAAGTTAAGCTGAAGCAACAACATTTTTCACTGTTTATACCGGAAGGGAATCCTGTTGTTTGATATCCAATTTTCTGCTTTACCAGGCACGGTTGTTCTTCCACAAGCCTAAATTCGGTATCCTCGATGAGTGCACAAAGTATGTAAAATCACCATGTTTTTTTCCATAAAAATACTAATTAAATATTTAATTTACTCGAGTCTCTTCCATGACAGTGCCACGAGCATCGATGTTGAGGAACAACTTTATAGATTGGCAAAAGATTTGGGTATAACCGTTATTACCTCATCACAGGCAAGTAGTTTAACTAAATAGTAACGGCAAACATGTCTGGATTACTGTTAGATATTAAAGTATGATTATTTGATGCAAACTTCCTAATACGGAGTACAAACTTGGCAACCAAGTAAGCGACAACTGTTTCGATTGTCATTTCTTGCATGCAGTAACTATCTTCTTTTTTGTTCTCTTAGCGTCCCGCTCTAATACCATTCCACGCTTTGGAGTTACGATTTGTTGATGGTGAGGGCAACTGGGAACTTCGTTTGATCGAGCAATGATTTTGATACGACGTGCCGTTTGTGTGCTACACAATATATTATGGATAATTGAATTTGAAGTAGATCATTATTTTTTTGGTAAAGAAATCAGGATCCTATTAATTAAATTCCTTCAATATTTAAATTTGACAAAGTATAGCCCAACGAGACATTGTTTCTGGAACTGTAAGCTTTAAAAGTTCCATTAATCAAATTCATACCCTGTTTTTTTTTTTCGTTTAAATTTACAGTTTCATGGAATGGAACATAGAAATAATTAACCGGTCTCTTTTATTATTCATTGTTATTACCAATATCAGAAATATACATATAATATATAAATTAAATTAAATACTTTAACAAACCTCAAACATGAATTATGAAATTAATTCTATAAGAGAAAATACATTTGGTCGGTTGGTAAAGTTGTTTATCTTTATTCTTTCATATTTTCTTAGGTCATGAGTTCTAAACTCATTAAGAACATCCATTCGTTCCCTTAGAATCTTCTTCCTTTCTCTTCTAAATAAGAGTAAGAATAAATTTAAAATTTATCAAAAAAAAAATTATTAACCCTACAGAACTAAGTAAATATTCAAGGGTAACTCAATCAAAGCCTTCACCATATTCATCTTCATTCTATTAACTATTAAAATGGAATGTTTTGGCTTCTACAAGCACTTCAAACAACCACTGAAAAGTAATATATATATATATATATAGGGTAAACTATGTCGATAGTCCCCTATACTTTTAGTCTGACAGACTTTAGTCATTGAAAAAAATTAAGGGGAAATGGTCATTACAGTTATCGATCCGTTTGGTTTAAATCCTTAACATTATCAGTCCGCTTGATTTTAGTACCTCAATCATGTTAGTGACTTCAACAAAAGGGACTTAAAATAAAAGGGGTTAAACAAAATTAATAGAAGATGGACTTAAACCGAACAGACCGATAACATAATGTATCATTTCCCCTTAATTTTTTTCGATGATCAAAGTCATTCAGAATAAAAACAAAAGAGACTATCGGCATAGTTTACCCTATATATATATATATATGGTTGGAATATATTGATAATATTACAATTACTTTTGTGGATAAGAACAAGTAGATTACGTTGATAGTTTACCTTTTTAATTTAGATGGAAAGTTTATAATCAATATCAAACAATAGTTAGTTCTTGTTTGAATCTTTTATTTTCTTAAGAAGATCAAAGAAAAATTAGAGGAGGTTTCAACCTTATTCTTGATCTTAATCTATAAGTTTTATAGTGATCCTTAAGGTCTGTTTGTTTCGTCGTAATTATTTTTTCTAGAAAATGAATTTTGAAAAATGAATTACAATTTATGAAAAATAAATTCTAAAAAATAATTTTTAGTTTTTGGATGATGTTGCTTAATTCATTTTCCGTTGTTTGATAATTTTACTGAAAATATTTTCAGAAATTTTTTAGTGAAATAAACACACATTATAATTTTTTATCATTTATTTTTTATTGAGTTGATTTTATTTTTATAAAATTATTTTTTCAAAATTTTGTACGTATATAGTAATATTTTATTTTTGTAATTACATCAAATTAAAATAAAATGTCACTCATTCTTTTATATAAATGTATAGAATATGAATAGCTTATCTCAGTTGTAATAATATTTTTAATATTATCTTTATATTTTAAATTTTAATTATTTTTTATAATTTTTGTTGATATAATTTTAAAATTTCATTAGAAATATAGTTCTTACTTGCATTGAAAAAGAAAAAAAATGTTGATATTAATACTATCTAACAATAAACAATATGAGTTGTCGACGGCATAAGTGGTTGTGATTCAGGAATTTGAATTTGTAAGGTCAAGTTTAAATCCTACCACTATCACATAGGAAATTCTAATTGAATTTTACGTATGTCCTAGTTCTGGACTAGGGGAGCCACCCCTGAAAAACAAAAAAGAACTCGTGAATAGGGATGGCAACGGGCCGAGTTCGAGCCGAGTATTGGTCCCCCGTCCCCGTTCCCATTTAAAAAATATGTATCCGTCTCCACTTAAAAAATCGCAGGGAAATCGGGGAAAACCGCGGAGAAACGTGTATCCCCGTTTAGCATAAACGGTTATTTAAACAGGTATCGGGTCGGGTATATATATATTTAAATTAAATATATAAATATTATATATATATATATTTTTTAATTTTAATTTTAATTTTAATTTATTAATATTATATATATATATATATAATAATTATTTTCAATATTTATCGGTCCGGATATCTAGGCGGAGATTACCAAATCCATCCCCGTCTCCGTTTAGCATAAACGGTTTTTCCCCATCCCGTCCCCGTTTATCATTCCTAAATTCGATCCGTTTAATTCGATTTTTGATTTTTCTAATCGGGTTCGAATTTTTTTACCATCCCTACTCGTGAAAGCTTACCTCTGTTAAAGATTGGAGTAAAACTGAAAATCAAAAGAGTCGACGAAAGGAGAGAACTGACGAGGGAAAGAGAACCAGAGAAAAGTGGAGATTACAGATGAAGGGATGATGATGGTTAGTTGCTTAGAGCAAATGATTTGGAAAAAAAGAAAGCGTTGAGAAATTTAGGAAAATAACTTACCTAAAAAAATTTGATAAGTTAATTTTCGTGTTTCAGTTCATTTTTATTATTGTTTATAATTCGATTTTCTTTCATCATGTTGGTTTTTACTAATCAAACATTTGAAAAACGAAAAATATTTTCTCGAAAATGAAATAAAAAAATGGTTGGTTGTCCCTTGTTTCCATATGTAATGGGGGTAAGGGGAGGTATGATAGTAGGTTGCCCTTAAATAAATGGATCCTTAGTGTTAATATTAGATGTAAGATCATAATAACTACTTATATATCGATAGAATGAATAGACTTAATTAATATAATCAATTAATAAATATAATAAAAGAAGAATTAATAGTATTTAAAACATATATTATAAAATAAAATAATTTTTCAAATACTCTTTCTGATTTTCAATTTTGGACACCTTTAAATTTGTAAAAAAATGTGGGAAATAAAAAAAACACGTGTACCACCATGCAAATGCTATGTAGCATCTCACCAAACTGAGAAATCATTTGACCTCGTGGGTTTGTCCTAACCCAAAGAAAGAAAGAAAACAAGTCAAAAAGCTCGATGAAAGCAAAGTAGGTAATTGCCGATCTCGGTTATGGAATGGAACGCCCAGCAGGAGAAGAATCCCCGCCACCATCTTTCTCCGTATTATCATCAATCCCTATTCACCCTCTGCTTCTTCTTCAAGCCTCTCTCCCATTCATTTTAAAACCCATCTCCTTGATTCGATCCTCGCTAAATTTACTTTGAGTTTTCTCTCTCTTTTTCGGCTGCAATGTACAGTGCGGATCGCTGTTTGTTCGTTGAATCGATCAGGGCTTCAAAACGGTTGAATCTCGATCGTCCGTTTCTGCAGGGTGGTTTGTTTCTCAACGACAAAACAGGTCCTCTCTCGTTTGTTTCACTGAAGATCCAAAAATGTTTCGTTGATAAAAATGACAATGTCTGTTTGGTTTCGTGTGTTTTGGGTGGTCGGAAGACTGGTCGAACTCTGGGTCATGTGAAGTCGAGGAGAGGTGGTAGAGGCAAAGGGGGCTGGTTCTTATCGGTGAGTTTGTCGGCGGAGGAAGGGCATGTTGGGAAATCGGGAGAAGATTGGGGGCAGAATGGTGATAAGAATCTAGAAGCAGTGGAAATAGTTGAAGAAAAGAAGGGATCAGGCGCTTTGAATACCACCAAACATCTCTGGGCTGGTGCTGTTGCTGCTATGGTTTCGAGGTTTTGGGTTTCCCACCTCTTTTTCCTGTTTATATTTTAGTCTTCTTTTTAACTGGAAAAAAAAGGATACTGTTGGCAAAAGTGCGGGTATGAAGAAAACGATGGACGATTTGTTGTGTCTTGGTTTTACTTTTTATTTCAGATGGAACGTTAAATAACAAATTTTTTATGGCAAATCTTCACTGTCCATTACTTTTGTGTTTTGATTGTTATTTGGTAAAGTATCAAACTGATTGACCTGATTAGTCTGAAATCAGAACCCTGAATTATAAGTGCTTGAATCATACAACAGATGGATATGTATGAGAGCTGGAACTGGAAAGCAGTACAAGTTCTTGTTTGTGTGTCAAAATATTTGGAAAAAAATCAGTTGATAATCTGATATGGTTTCGGCTATTATGTTTATTTTATATTATATATTACCTGATAGTTTCAATTTTAATGGTGGATCGGAAGCATTACCGAGAACACCTTTTACATGATGGTGCAGAAATGGGTTGATGGTTGTACTTTTGCATATCCTATGTTTCAGATATTGTGCCTTAACCCTTGCTATTTGGTTCCGATCGTTGAATTATTATCTATTGAATCGCAGTTTGTAGCTCAAAAAAGTTCTTTGCTTTTGTAACAGGACTTTCATTGCTCCTTTGGAAAGATTGAAGTTGGAATACATGGTTCGTGGTGAAAAGAAAAAACTTTTCGAACTAATTAAATGGATTGCAGGCACAGAAGGGTTGAAAGGCTTTTGGAAGGGGAATTTCCTCAATATTCTTCGCACCGCTCCTTTTAAGGCTATCAATTTCTATGCTTATGATATTTACAGAAGTCAACTATTGAAATTGTCTGGAAATGAGGAAGCCACAAATTCCGAGAGGTTTCTTGCCGGTGCTGCAGCTGGGATTACTGCAACTTTGCTCTGCTTACCAATGGATACTGTATGTGACAATTTTGAATTGCATTATTTGCCTACATGTTAGCTTCCAAATTTTTTGCATTGTGTGTGGTTTAGTTTCGGTTTGGAGGATTTTGTGGAATTTGAGTTCTTGTTTTTAAGTATTCCTAGTGTATGTTTTAGATTCGGCTGCATGATCTGATGAGGAGCAATGATGTGATGTGACTGAAAGTAGCATTCTTCAGTGAGTTTAGTCTACTTGCCCTTATATGTAGTGTTCGCACAGGGGTGATCATCCTCTTGACTTGGAAGGATTGGTTTTGTGAATACTGTCTGCGCGTAACACATCAGATGAAACTATTTGCATCCCGCCCCGTTTCGCCGACCTATTTCAGTTGTTGTATTAAATTCTTTCCACTTCGACGTTATATGTCTTCTTGAGATTTTCTTTCTTTTACTATCCGAACATGTTTTAGAGAAGTAGATGTTCTGTGTACCCTCATATACCCCCTGTCCGATACACCTGATTATGATTCAGATGCTTTTCAATTAGCAACTCAGATGGAGTAATTTTCATTTTTCAATCTGGGTTGTCCTGTTAAAAAAAAAATTTCTTCTTGATTATGGTATGTGGATTTGCTTTCCTGTTAAAAATGTTGCTAAGTGGCTCTGTGTATGCTAATTACAGATAAGGACAGTAATTATAGCTCCAGGGGGGGAAGCTTTGGGTGGTTTGATCGGTGCTTTTCGGCATATGATTCAGACTGAAGGGTTCTTTTCTCTTTACAAGGGACTAGTCCCCTCGATTATAAGCATGGCACCTTCAGGTGCGGTCTTCTATGGTGTGTACGATATATTGAAGTCAGCCTATCTTCGCTCACCTGAAGGGAGGAAAAGAACTCAAGACATGAAACAAGGTGGTCAAGAACTGAATGCATTTGAACAATTAGAATTGGGTCCCGTTAGAACACTACTATACGGGGCAATTGCTGGTGCATGTTCCGAAGCTGCTACATATCCATTTGAAGTTGTGAGGAGGCACCTCCAAATGCAAGTCCCTGCAACCAAGTTAAGTGCATTGGCAACTTGTGTCAAGATAGTTCAGGAAGGTGGAATTTCCGCTCTATACGCGGGATTAATCCCCAGCATACTGCAGGTACTAAAATAACCTGTCCAGAAAAGGACTATTGCTCTACTTCTTGAATTCATCTTTTATATCGTTTTGACTAATTTGTTTCCATAGTTATCTTGGAATATTTAACATCACCAAATTTCAACTGCTTTCGAATTTTCAAAGATGTAAAGCTTCAACTGCATGGTATCCGATTGGTTTGAATTTCTTTCCGGAATAAATATCGTTTATAGGGAATCTGGCAAACTATATAGAAACTTGCATTTTTTAAGTATATTAACAGATCGTTTACTATCAACTTTGCTTGCATCAGTTTTTGAGATGCATGTGGAATATGTATACATACATTCTATGTATATATTTGTTCAAATACATTTCTGTGTATATTAATCACTCTTGATTGCACAAATTCATTTCAGGTATTACCATCAGCTGCCATAAGTTACTTGGTTTACGAGTTCATGAAGATAGTTCTCAAGGTGGAGCCAGCATAGATTTTTGTATCCGACTTATTTTTTCGGATCGTGGGACTTTGTTATTGATTAAGGCTGTGGATGGTTTTTTCCTCTTTGGGTAAAATGCCGAAGGCAGTTTCAGATTTACTTGTACCATTTTACAAACCAATAGACGGGCAATGGACAATAACCAATGAATGTACCCAAAATCTATTGCAATGGGCAATAAACAGTAGATGGGCAAGGCAATCTCTGTGAAAATCTCTTGTATTTTTAACCAATGAATGTACCCAAAATATATGGGTAAAAAAGCTAGGCTATCCGTGAATGGAAACCATTAGTTGAACGACCAACGCTCCATAATAGGAGTCTTTTTACCTTAAAATGAAACGTTATGAGACAAAATGTTCTCCCAAAAATTAAGGGTTGAAGGGATTATTCAATCAAACGTTAGGTTTTTTTATCCTAAAATGAAATGTTTAGACCAAAATACTCCAAAAAAGAAATATAGTACAAAATAATTTTTTAGTAAAACAATAGGGACATTTTTTTACCCTATATCATTAAAATGAAAAATATAATTTAAGAAGTGACACAATTAACTCATATATAAATAAACGAGCCTCTAAATCAAACCAGAGTGAAGGTAAAACATCCATAACAATTTTCTTTCTTATAAATATCATATTAACTAAACATCACACCACATTGGTGAATATTTTCCTCATTTCTTTTGGCTCATATATATATATATATATATATATATATATATATATTGTCATAACCATTTTTTTGTAAAACAATTATATATTATTTTAAAAAACGATTATGACTTTAATTTGGAAAAATTGGGGAATTTGGAATTAATTTGGAATAAATTGAATAGAGTCGCCATCGACCTTTAGGTTAGGTAGGTCGAATACCTAAAAACATCTTTTAAAACAATTTTAAAAAAAATCATTTTATAAGACAAAATTTGGTATGCGTCACCAAAGATTTGATTAAATGGATTCGGGAATCGGTTACGTGTAGGGAAGGATTAACACCCCACAACGCCCAAAAATTGGTACTGTGTCGCTTACACTTTGTCGTAATGGTAGAAATTACAAATCGAATATAAAATTAAAATATGATCTATTTATCGAGTATTGATTAATTTGCTTTGAATTAAATAATTAGAGAAAAATCTTTAACTCGAAAATAAATATCAAAATTAGCAATCCTCCGTCGGGAAAGCTAACTCGAATATTTCTTATTAGTTAAAGAATATTCCCTCCTCATTAATATTTAAAAAATGTGAATCAAATATAAAAATGAAAATCGATCTTCGTATAAAATACATCGTTATTTAGTAACATGCACCGTATTATTTAAATAAAAATAATTAATTAACAAAATAAAATCACTTTTATTTCAAGTTCACACTTGTTCGAATGTCATATCGGATTACACCACTTCAATAAAGCGATGCTTTCCACGCCCATTCAACAAATCGTTGTTCTTGAAAACGTTTGAATAAATAAAAATATTGACAACTATATATTTTTTACAAGTTAAAATAAATCATATTGAATGAAATAGCATAAACATTTACAATACATTTTCACATATGAATATACAAGGACAGAAAATAAATTTATAGATATATATGTATATAATGATATATGATACAACGTGGGTATGTAATGAAACAAATAGAAAATAAAAAAAAAATATATATATATTACGTACATTCTATAATATATACATGGATATTATAACATGGACTAAAATGTAAATATATAAACATGGTAAACCATACGCAAATAACATAAAATAACTAAGCTTTATAGACAAGTGACTAAACTGTGTAAATTGAAACTACAGTATAAGAATCATAAAACAAAAAAACAGAATCAATCAATGGCAAAAATGAAACAATACAAAAATCAGTGGCCGATTTCAAAACAAACAAAACAACATGTCTGATGACCAGATTGAAACAAAATAAAACAGAATGTCAATATCAGAATAAACTAATAACATGAACCTCCTGGTGACTATACTGAAAAACATGGTAAAAATAGGTATCTAAATCGTGATTAACCATAAATCTAGTGACCAAAATACAAACTATATGAACATGGTGTACAAAATACAAAATACATAAACTGTAAAAGTGACCAAAATATAAATATGCAGCTAACTATGAGGGACTGAAACGAGATTCACCCTATTGTAAACCTGAACATTTTCTAAACAAAGTAATAAGGGAAAATAACACATTAGATCTAGACACTCGAACAAAAAATCAAAACAGTTCCAACAATTGGTACAAATAAACTGAAAATGAAATCAAAGCTAAAATACCTTAGGATTTTCGATTCTGCTTTTGATTAAAAAAAATTCTTGTTACATCCTTTTTTTCCCCCCCTTTTACACTGATTTTGGGGTTTTATATAACCCAATACCTATGTAAAAAAAATCATGATGTTGCTATTTTGGTTGTTGAGGTTTGGTGACTGAAGCTGCTGAGAAGCATGGACATGGCGTGATTTTTTTTTTTTGAGATGACAGGGGATGGAGTTCCAGCAGGGAGGTTGGTGTGCAGGGCATGGGTTGTGCATGGGGGACATCAATGTATGGAAGCTATGTAGGGACCAAAAATTGGTTACAACAGCTGCCCCTCTTTGCTCATTGCTGTGAGAACAGGAATAGAGCAAAGACATAAAATACCAATTTTTGGATTGTCAACAAGTCTCAAGCTCTTCTTTGATCGGCTCTCATTTCTTCGATTAATCGTTGTTTATTGATGACACATTCTTTTTGGAGGTAATTTGTTGCTGAAGATGACACTGCTCATCCGCGATGATTAGATCGTGTCGTTTTCGATTACGATGTTGTTCCTTCGTGATGAGGAAGTCAGATTGTCTGAGGGTGACACTGCTCCTTCGTGATGAAGAGATCTGGTATGTTTGATGTTGAAGACGACACTGCTCATCCGCGATGAAGAGAATCTTGGCCATCTTTAGGAAAGATGATAACATGGTTCCACTCTGCTGGGGACGGCTGGTTATCTGAGGTTGACACGGCTCATACGTGATGAAGAGTTCTGGTCATGGGATGACATTACTCATACATGATGAAGAGTTCTTGGCCATCTAAAGGTGATAACACGGTTCCTACGTGATGAGGACGGCTGGTTATCTAAGGGTGACACGGTTCCTATGTGATGAGGAAATCTGGTCGAAGGATGACACGACTCATGCGTGATGAAGAGTTCTTGGCCATCTTTAGGAAGGGTGATAACTTGGTTCCTACGCGATGAGGATGGCTGGTTATCTAATGTTGACGTTGCTCCTACATGATGAGGAGATCTGGTCAGCTGATGTTGACTGATTCATTGCTTTGCTAATGAAATAGATCTTGAAAACCCTGTTAAAAAATGGTCATATGACATGATTTCGTGCTGTCAATATGCTCTAAGAATGATCTAAATGAATGTTTAAAGGGTTATGCTCAGTTCGATCCTGGCATTGGGAATCTCTCATACTCTTTGACCGGAATATGCGATATTTATGTGTTTGTCCATGCCTGGTTACTTCCTTGACCTCTCATTAAATATTCTTTGACTTGGGTCCTTCTGATCTACCCCGAGAGAGTTTATCTTGCCTCTTCGATTCTTTGGTCATTGATTGATTTTTTCAGAGAAAATTCATTCAGAATGGCCTTTCCTTGTTGCATGCCTTTAAATTGGGACTTCTTTGCTTGGGAAAAGTATGATTATGTTGAAACTGATTTCTTTAATTTAAACCCTCTTTTTTTCTCAATGATTTGTTTAATGATTGATGGGAGCGTGTCCTTGTATGTGCTCTCTGGCGAACACCTGTTTCAAAATCCCCATACTCTGACACTTTTCAGAGTAAGGCATAATAACCGATGTTATTGATTAGTAATTTGGTGAATATATGCGAGGACATTGAATCAAATTCAAAAAATTTCACTGAAGATAAGTAATGAGAAAGTACAATCTTTTGGGACAAGAAAACAAGTATATACAAAGGAAGAACAATGGACAAATATAGTGAATATCAAATGATGAATCCTTTTACTTCTTCACTCCAAATCTTTCTTGAAAGTTGACATGTGTTTCGAAGATTCAGATCGTACAAAAGATGTGTGAGCATGAAAGTCTTTCCCTGAACTGTCAGGCTTCCGAGGGAATCCGCCATTTCAACTCGAATCCTCCTTTGGTTTCAAGATGCCCATTTTGGGTTTTCATCTTGAACCCTCCTTTATTTATTTTTTTCTTCTTTTTCAATTTTCATTTTTTTCATTCCTTTTTTTTTTTTTTTTAAGTGTAATATCGTTTGACCGAATCTGAATTCACGGGATTAGGCAAATCTTCTCCATCCATTTCTGTTAACACCAAAGCTCCTCCTGAGAATGCCTTTTTTACAACATAGGGACCTTCCCAGTTCGGCATCCACTTCCCTCAAAAGTCTTTTTGCATAGGTAGGATCTTTTTTAGTACCAAATCGCCTTCACGAAATTCTCGAGGTCTGACTTTCTTGTCATATGCTCGTATCATCCTTTTCTGGTACATTTGGCCATGGCAGATAGCTCTCAGCCTTTTCTCCTCAATCAAATTTAATTGATCAAACCTACTTTGTACCCAATCAGCCTCGTCCAGTTTCAACTCCATCAATACTCTCAAAGAAGGTATTTCCACCTCAACAGGTAAAACTGCTTCCATCCCATATACCAAAGAGAATGGTGTTGCCCCAGTAGATGTACGAACGGACGTGCGATAAGCAAGCAACGCAAAAGGTAATTTTTCATGCCAGTCCCTATATGTTTCAGTTGCTTTTGTGATGATCTTCTTGATGTTTTTATTCGCTGCCTCTACTGCCCCATTCATTTTTGGGCGATAAGGAGCCGAATTGTGATGTTTGATCTTTAACTTTGTGCAAACTTCCTTCATTAAATCGTTGTTCAAATTCAATGCATTATCTGTGATGATCCTTTCAGGTGTTCCATATCTACAAATGATTTCTCTTTTTAGAAATCTGCATACTGCTCCTTTTGTGACATTAGCATAAGAGGCAGCTTCAACCCATTTGGTGAAGTAGTCTATAGCCACTAAGATAAAACGATGTCCATTTGAGGCCTTCGGTGAAATTGCCCCAATGACATCGATGCCCCACATTGAAAATGGCCAAGGTGCGTTCATTACATGGAGTGGTGAAGGAGGAACATGTATTTGGTTATCATGAATCTGGCATTTATGACATCTTCGAGCAAATCTGATACAATCCCCTTCCATAGTGGACCAATAGTACCCAAACCTCATGATTTTTCTAACCATTGTGAATCCATTAGCATGTGTTCCACAAACTCCTTCATGGACTTCCTTAAGTATTTTCTTGGCCTCAATTCTATCCACACATCTCAAAAGCACCTGATCCTTGCCTTTTTTATACAATATATCTCCATCAAGGACATACCCCATTGCTAATCTTCTTAAGGTCCGTTTATCATTCTCAGTTGCCTCCGCTGGGTAAGCCCGATACTTCACATACTGGAGAATATCATAATACCATGGGAGACTATCATCCTCTTCTTCCTCTATGTTGCAACAATGAGCTGGCATTTCTCTTATACTCATCCGAATAGGCATCATTCGAGATTGATCATCGGCCTTAAACATAGCTGCCAACGTAGCCAAGGCATCTGCCATTTGATTTTCTTCACGAGGAAGATAAGTAAAAGAAATTTCTTCAAACTCTTTGATCAACTCCATCACCAAGTTCTTGTATTCTATCAACTTGGAGTCTCGAGTCATCCATTCCCCGCGAAGCTGATAAATAACCAGAGCAGAATCGCCGAATACTTCCAGGCTTTTAACTTTGCGCTCAATTGCAGCTTGAATACCCAAGATACATGCTTCATATTCTGCCATATTGTTAGTGCATTCAAAGGCGAGCCTACTAGTAAAAGGATAATGATCTCCCTCAGGTGAAACTAGTATTGCCCCAATTCCATGTCCCACAGCATTAGAAGCGCCATCGAAGTTCATTTTCCATGCTTCATTTTTCGGAGTATCTTCTTCAGTAACAAATATACTCATCAAGTCCTCATTCGGAAAATCAAATTTTACTGGCTCATAGTCTTCTAATGCTCTGCTTGCCAGGAAATCTGCAATAGCACTTCCTTTAACTGATTTCTGGTTCATGTAGACTATATCAAATTCGGACAACAACATTTGCCATCTCGCCATCCTTCCAGTTAGAGCCATTGATTCCATCAAGTACTTTAACGGATCCAGTCTTGATATCAACCAGGTAGTATGATACAACAAATACTGTCTCAGCCTCTTAGTAGTCCATACTAAAGCACAACACAGCTTTTCGATAGAGGAGTATCGAGTCTCACAGTCAGTGAATTTCTTACTGAGATAGTAAATAGCTCGTTCTCTTCTTCCAGTTTCGTCATGTTGGGCCAACACACATCCCATTGACTTCTCAAAGACAGTCAAATATAAAATCAATGGTTTGTTTGGGATTGGTGGCATCAAGACAGGAGCATTAATTAAGTAACCCTTAATTCTATCGAAGCATTCTTGGCAACTATCATCCCATTCTCCTGGGTTTCGCTTTCTCAGTAATCGGAATATTGGATCACATTTCTCGGTCAACTGAGAGATGAATCTGGCAATATAATTTAACCTTCCCAGAAAACCTCGTACTTCCTTTTGCGTTCTAGGGGGAGGTAATTCCAAAATTGCTTTGACTTTACCAGGATCTATTTCTATCCCATTCTCACTGACTACAAATCCCAATAACTTCCCTGAAGTAACTCCAAATGTGCACTTGGCCGGGTTAAGCTTGAGCTGGTATTTCCTTAATCTTAAAAATAGCTTCCTTAAGACTTTTACATGTTCTTCTCCAGTTTGTGATTTGGCAATCATATCATCCACGTACACTTCTATCTCCTTATGCATCATATCGTGGAACAACGTAACCATGGCTCTTTGATATGTTGCCCCGGCGTTCTTAAGTCCAAAGGGCATCACCTTGTAACAAAACGTACCCCACATTGTCACAAAAGTTGTCTTTTCCTTGTCTTTTGGGTCCATCTTGATTTGATTGTAACCTGAGAAACCATCCATGAAAGAGAAAAGAGCATGACCAGCCGTATTGTCAACCAAAGTATTGATATGTGGGAGTGGAAAATTATCTTTGGGGCTCGCTCGATTGAGATCCCGGTAGTCAACACACATCCGAACTTTGCCATCTTTCTTTGGAACTGGCACTATGTTTGCTACCCATTCAGGGTACTTGGCCACTTGTAAAAATCCAGCATCGAATTGTTTCTTCACTTCTTCCTTGATTTTTAATAGCATATCTGGTCTCATCCTTCGAAGTTTTTGCTGAACAGGCTTGTATTCCGGCTTTATTGGTAGCTTGTGCATCACAATGTCAGTCTCCAACCCCGGCATATCTTGATAAGACCAAGCAAACACATCCCTATATTCCCGAAGAAGGCTTATAAGACCATCTCTTATTTTTGGTGAGAGTGAAGTACCAATTTTAACTCCCTTTATATCCTCTTCTGTTCCCAAATTTATTGTTTCAGTTGTCTCTTTGTGGGGCAATATTTGTCTATCTTCTTGCTCCATCATTCTAACAAGCTCAGAGTTTAACTCACATTCCTCTTCTTCTTTATAACCCTCAGATTCTTTGAGACACATGTCATTTTCAAAATCAATTTGTGGTTCAAAAGTACCGTTACTCGAACAGTTGATATCTGAAGACCTGCGAATCAAAAAGGAGTATATTTGGCTGTGGACAAGAATTTTATCTAATATTTACCAAGAGAATAATTATCAATAAAGAATAAAGAATACTCAAGAAATGAATAAAATACTTGCTAAGATTAGAATGAAAGAAGAACACTGTTTCATTAAAGCAATGACAAATAACAATTTGTCTTTTACAAAAGCCCTATTATATTTGGGTCAAAAGGAGACAGATTTGTTATTATGCATTACTTTGAAGAGTGCTTATAGAACACAGGGAGTTCTTCAACAGTGTAATTGTTCAAAACATAGCCAGGAGGACACGGACGGATTGATGCCAATGAGCATTCTCCAGTAGAATCATCTGTGATAACGTTGATGCTCAGGCTTCCCAATAAATCTTCAACAAATTTATATCTTCACTATCCCATGACTGTTTCAGCGTGTCAATCACAAATCCTCCAGACACAAAAGATTTGGAGAGAGGCGGAATGACCATGGGTCCCCAAACAAGGTCTTCTCTCTTTACTCTTGCCTTCCTCCTTTCTTTAAGCTTTTGTGCATCTTTGACTTTATCATGGTACGTTGGCTTGTATCCGAGACCAAAATAATTTCTTTTAGGAACTGGAGCCGGTCCTTCAGTGATGCCTTGCAGTTTCTTTCCCAAGCCTTTCCCTACCTTTGCTCCTCTAGCTAATGTCTCCTTTAATTGCATCTTTGTATTTTTTGAAAGATGAGGACTGGGAATTCTTTTGCCTTCAGAGATAAAAGTAGCATTAACAAATTCCAAGGACTGGAAAGAGGACTCTAGTGCATTTTCATCTACCCCTACATATGGTGCATCTGTAGTGATAGAGGCAATGATGTCTTCTTCCGCCTTGATGGTCACCAGAGTCCCATCAACAATGAATCGGAGCTTTTGGTGAAGGGAGGAAGGAACTGCCCCAGCCATGTGAATCCAGGGTCTCCCCAGCAAGCAACTATAACTCGGATGGATATCCATGACAACAAAATCTACTTCAAATGTTGTAGGGCCAATTCTGATAGGGATAATCATCTTCCCAATTATTTTGCGTTCTATCCCATCAAATGCCCTTACAGCATTGCCACAAACCCTCATTTGTGATACATCCACAGGAAGTCTATTTAGAGTGGCGAATGGCATAACATTCAAGGCCGATCCGTTGTCAATTAACACCCCTGAGACGATGACTCCTTTGCAATGAGCCGTAATGTGTAAAGCCTTGCCCCTGCCTTTTCCTTCTTCAGGTATTTCGTCATCATAAAAGTAAATAAAATTATCTGCATTAATATGATTTACCATCCTGTCCACACGTTCCACTGGTATATCCTTCCCTACAAAAGTTTCATTCAGCACTTTGATCAGAGTATTTCGATGTACTTCCGAATGCAACAGTAGAGATAACATTGAAATCCGCGCTGGGGTCTTATGAAGCTGTTCCACAATATTATACTCGCTGTGTTTCAGAAACTTTAAAAATTCCTGAGCCTCCTCAATCTTAACAGGCTCATTCAATTTATCATCAGGATCTTTAATAACCACATCTCTTGCTTTATCAGCCTTTCCAGGAGCATAGCATCTTCCACTCCTGGTGAAAAATCCAACTTCAGCAACCTCTTCCTTCTTACTCTCAGGAGTATTAATTTGGCATGTATAGTCCCAGGGAACACTCTTGTTACTCTTGTAGGCAAAAGGCGCAGGGGTTTTGATCACCACCCTAGATGTTATACTTCCACTGCTGGCCTCGTAATTTGGTTTCGATATGATCAGGACAGGCTTTTTTTAAATTCTTTTCAGCTTCCCTTGAATTTTCTTCAGAAGCGCAAATATATCTTTCATTCTCACTCATTATTTCTTCATAGAACTGCAACTCCTGCTTGTTCATTAATTCTTGGACTATTTGCCTGAATTCTTGACAGTCCTGAATTTGATGACCATTTTCACCATGGTATTCACAAAAGTTCTCTGTCTTTTCCGTTGAGCATTCATTTCTAGGGCTCAACAACCCTCTCTCCTTTATTTGAGCATATACCCATTTCAGTGGTGTTCTTATTTCTTCAATTCTCCTTTTAATTTGCTGATTTTTCTCAATAGCGTTTACTCCCTGATTCTGATGATTTGGAAGCGGGTTCGCAGCAACACAGGGTGCTTCAGAATCATTAAAGGACACCACCTTTCTCTTGATCAGATCTTCAACCACTCTTTTGAAAGCGAGACACTTTTCAATGTTATGTCCTTTGAGATTTGCATGATATTCACATGTCTCATTTTCGTTGAACCATTTTGGATAAGGTGGTTTAATTGGATCAATGAATTTTGGTGACACTACGTGAGCTTGGACTAATCCATGGAAGAGCTCACTGTAAGTCATCGGTATGGGAGTGAACGTCATCCTTTCATTGTTATGCTCGCGCTTAGTCTCTCCTTGGGATGAAGAATTTCCCATCTTCGGCTTACTCACAGAGAAATTTACATTATTCACCTCTCTTTCTTTCCTTTTCACATAGGGTTTCTTTGCAGGAGTTTGGCTACCGACAATCTGCCCCTTCTTTAATGCTCTCTCGATCATCTCTCCGCACATCACGATATCAGAGAAGCTCTTAGTTGCCACCCCTAACATATGATCAATATAAGGAGATTTTAACGTATCTATAAACATGGTTATAAACTCCCTCTCAATAAGTGGTGGGTGTACTTGAGCAGCAATATCCCTCCAGCGCTGAGCGTACTGTCGGAAGGTCTCATTATGCTTCATCTCCATATTTTGGAGAGTAACACGATCAGGCATCATATCGGTAACGTGTTGATATTGTTCTTTAAACGCATTGGCCAAATCCTTCCAAGACCCTATTTTAGCTCGGGTTAATTGGTTATACCATCTGACAGCTGACCCCGTCAAGCTGGCCTGGAAACAGTGAATTAATAGCCCATCATCCTTCACAAATCCTGTCATTCTTCGACAAAACATGGTCAAGTGAGCAACATGACAAGTTTTCCCATCATACTTTTCAAATTCTGGCATTTTGAACTTTGGTGGTAATACTAGGTCTGGCACAAGACTCAATTCCTCTGCATTCATTCCGTCTTGAGAACCCTGCTTTCCCATTTCTTTAAAAAACCCTTTGCACCAGTCCTTTAAATGCTCTGGTACTTCCGTTTTAGGTTTCTCCATTCTTCAGGATCTACATCATATACTCATAAGGACTGTTTTGAGGGTTAGTCGTGGCCATTTGAACCTTTACAGCTGAAGACCCTGCAGGATGTTCAACTAGCTTTTCAGGTGAGATAACTAGTCTCGGGGTAGACTCCTGCCTAGAAACTTCAACAGGGGCAGCGCTTGGTTCTTTAACTGTTTCAGTACGTATCCCAGATATCTTGGTCATCATCTCATTCATCATATTAGCCTGGCTTTGCAGGATTTGATCTATAATTGACTTTTGTGACTGATCCATCTTTGCCTGCCATTCTTGTTGTATTCTTAGTAAATCTTCTTGCATTTCTTTCTTTAATTGATCAAGCTTGGCCTCCATGGCTCTACTTCGCGTGTGATAAGGATTGGAGTTCTTACTTGCCAGAATCGTCTGTCACATAACCCTTCGGAAATTAATTTTATTGTTCTTTTAAACTCGAATGTATATTATTGGTAATGTGCTATAAATGATACATTTTATTGGTGATGCATTATAAATGATGAATTTACTTATGCATAATGAATGATGCAAGTATGAAATGCAAATAAAAGGCGTTGACCCAAGCAGTAACCATTCGGAAATACTTTCATTGGATAAAAAGTTCCACTCATTACAAAGGAGTTCTATTACATATAAGGCCTAGCCCTCAGACTCAGCTCTACAATTTCATTCATAATGGCGATGATCTCCCTTGTATATTCAGAAACCGGATTTGTGCGCAGTTGGATGATCTCCGCTCTATTGGCTAATTCGTTCATGTACCGAGCCACTTCACCCATTTGAGCAATAGCTTCCCCCATCATGCGCTCGCGTTCTTCTACCAAGGATCGATAATGCTCATATGTATTTTCCCATCCTTTATTGATGCGCTTGATTTCTTTTTCTAGACTGGTAATATGAATTCGACATTTCTGGAGTTCACCTTTCAATTCTCTGATTTCCTTCTGGAAGGATTTGTTTTCTTCGAGAGCAACTCTTAGGTCCACTGAAGCGGGAGGAACTTGCACTTGCAGAAGGGATTGCTCAAGGTTTGATACATGACTTTTGAGCTCATCATTCATAGCTCGAGATTGGTTCATCTCCTGTTCGAATCTCATCTGTAATTCTCCCACTTCCCCCGTGAGCTCATCTACTTGCTGACTTTTTGTAGAGAATCTCTGCATCCACGATCCAATCTCTGCCTGTTTTCTGTCGAGGATTCGATTCCATCCCTGTCTCTCAGACCACATCTCTTCTTTCTTTCGCTTTCTATCTTCTTCGAGCTCTAAAATTCTTCGATCTTTGTCCTCAAAGTCCTCAATTATACTGTTCATCTAAGTTTTTAACCCCTGGACTTGATTCTTTTCTTCTTCTAATTCTTTCAGGCTGACTTCTTTTTCTTCATGGAGTTTTTGAACTCTACGAGCCTCAACTTTATACTGCTTGATCAATTCCTTTTTATCGGCCTCTAGCTCGCATACTTTTGTTTTTCCAGCTTCTATCTTCTTGATCTGACACTTGTTCTCAATTTCCAGACTTTTGATTCGCCGTCTTGCAGCTGCTAATTCTCTGGATCCAAGTCTCTTTCTCACTTGCTGCACCATTTGATAATCCTTTTTTAAGTCTTCTAAATCGGCTTCCACCTCCTCTTTCCGTTCTCTCATCATTATAAACTGTCTGGCATGAAATTCAGCCTCAATAGTCAACATGAAGTTTTCTCTCTCCATCTCTTCTATTTTCTTGGAATCTTTAGCCTTTTCCATTTCAAACTCAATTCTTTGGATTTCCAAATTCGAAGGGATATTTCTGATTTGTTCTTCTATCGACCTTGATCCCTCTCCAGATGTTAAAGGTATCTTATCATTTACCCTCCTGATTCTCCAGGCTTCATAATCAGGCGTCAAGATAACATCTGCTCCAATTACTTTAGTCCTAAAAGTCATCCTCCAGGAATCAGCCACATCTTTGATTTTCTTTCTATAATTGCCTTCTTTATAATCAAATTCAGCACCAGTCAACCCATGAGTCACAGGAACAAACTGTCGGGCACCGTACTGTCTCAATATCAACAAAGGAGCGTATCCCACTCCTCCCCATAGTCCCAGTAATATAATCCAGTCCAAATCTCCACACTTGAACAAGATTTGTGTATGCATCAGCCACGGTGTTCGCCATGCTATGTTTTGACTCTGTAGATTCCGGAAGAAATCAATCCATTGATCTTTCTGAGATACTTCAGGCCACTCCTTCGTAAGGTACTCAGCAACAGGAGAATAATCTTTCAAAAAACGATTATAGTTGACCTTTTCCTCCTTCCAGAAATGGCTTCTGATCCACACAGTAAGCAATTGAGCACAGCCCATAAAACGACCTCCCCCCAACCTTCTACATATATTCAAAGATCGGAAAGTTTCAGCAAGAATCGCATGGACTGGATTCACCTCTCTTCCTAACTTCTCAACCAAATCGACTACTGCTAGCTCGATCAGCCCCAAACATTTTGGAAAGATTACCAAACCATATATACCCAAAGCAAATACATCTCTACGCACGTTTTCATCTACGTGTGCTTCAGCTATCTTTTGTAAGTGAGACCACGGCACTCCCTCACTTTCTCCCTTGCGTTGCAAGCGATCATTTACCCATTTGTCGCTTGTGCCCGAGATCTTTGCAAGCTTTGACTTAAAAGAAGGCCCTTTTATCGATCGGGAGTAAACTTTGTCTACTTTAACGCTTGGCAAATTCAACAGAAATTGGTATTCCTCGAGGGTTGGAGTCATGTCCTCTCGGTTGAATGTGAAACAACTATAGGCCGGATTCCAAAACTGTATTATGCTTCGTATGAGAACCGGATCTACCTTCACGTATATCAGATGAAATATATCCCCATAAGTCTGCTGAAAAGCTTGCCTCTCAATAAGATTCCAACTTTCCCAAATTGTTTTCAATCCCTGAAGCTCATTCTGTTTTAAAGAAGCTGGTGTATAATCAGACAGATCCGACACGTAGTTCCCTGATAGACTATCTCCCTGCTCTTTCTGCTTGGCTTCAGACCAGTTCCTTACATCTGCTGGATTCACTTCTTTGTTTAGGAAACTCCTTTCCATCGTGAAAGTCTTTCCACTTTATCGATACTCACAGATCAATCGCCTTTTCTAATGATATGTCTATGCAGTATGAAAAAATAAACAAAACAAACAAAACAGTTAGTCAAAACAATTGTATAAATTTAACATAAAAAGATATATAAAACAGGAAATAAATCTATTCTATTTATGTATTATCTACCCGAATAATATTCCTCAAAAAGGGTCCTACCCGAACATGCTCTCTACCCTCCTAAATTAATTAAATTCTAACTGCACCTAAATTCTATTTCACATGCTTTAACAGAATAAATCTATTCTACACACTCAAAATAAATAAATAAAATAAAATAAAAAGGTTAGAGGGTTTCTCCATTGTGTACGCTTATTTTGGGTACCTATTGACGGACAGAGGTTCAGTATGACTCTACCTAGTGTGATCGTTCTATGGTTCACTATATGCATGGTTTCAGCTCTAACAGGAAAAAAAAGGACTCGAATTGTCCTTGATGTCGGTGCCCCCTTGGGCTACCAAACCCTCAATCCTCACCCATTACAGGTTTCAAACGGACCGAGTTCAATTCGAGGGGATTCACTGCCTTATACCCATACGAGGAATAAATTCCTACGAAGGTATAAGGTATGTATCCCATGGGTTGTTTGCTAAAACTCATACGAAGAATAAATTCTTACGAGAGTAAAGCAAACACCCTAACTAATTTGGATCGAAGCTCATGTCTAGAGCTCGTGTTATGCTAATGAAAGTGATGTGTGTGAGGAGAAACAAACAAACCTTTGACTCAAAAAAAAACAGGGAAAATAAAAAAAAACACCCAACGAGAACTAAGAAATATCTGAAAAAAAACAATTAAAATGTTAGTATATAAAAAATAAAGAGATAAAATAATAAATAAAAATTCAATACATAGATCATAGTTTTACTAAAGATTCGAACTTATAATTTCCACCATAACGACCATATATAAGCGACCGACAGCCTGACTCTCTAGTTTCATCCCCAGCGGAGTCGCCAAGCTGTCATAACCATTTTTTTGTAAAACAATTATATATTATTTTAAAAAACGATTATGACTTTAATTTGGAAAAATTGGGGAATTTGGAATTAATTTGGAATAAATTGAATAGAGTCGCCATCGACCTTTAGGTTAGGTAGGTAGAATACCTAAAAACATCTTTTAAAACAATTTTAAAAAAAATCATTTTATAAGACAAAATTTGGTATGCGTCACCAAAGATTTGATTAAATGGATTCGGGAATCGGTTACGTGTAGGGAAGGATTAACACCCCACAACGCCCAAAAATTGGTACTGTGTCGCTTACACTTTGTCGTAATGGTAGAAATTACAAATCGAATATAAAATTAAAATATGATCTATTTATCGAGTATTGATTAATTTGCTTTGAATTAAATAATTAGAGAAAAATCTTTAACTCGAAAATAAATATCAAAATTAGCAATCCTCTGTCGGGAAAGCTAACTCGAATATTTCTTATTAGTTAAAGAATATTCCCTCCTCATTAATATTTAAAAAATGTGAATCAAATATAAAAATGAAAATCGATCTTCGTATAAAATACATCGTTATTTAGTAACATGCACCGTATTATTTAAATAAAATAATTAATTAACAAAATAAAATCACTTTTATTTCAAGTTCACACTTGTTCGAATGTCATATCGGATTACACCACTTCAATAAAGCGATGCTTTCCACGCCCATTCAACAAATCGTTGTTCTTGAAAACGTTTGAATAAATAAAAATATTGACAACTATATATTTTTTACAAGTTAAAATAAATCATATTGAATGAAATAGCATAAACATTTACAATACATTTTCACA
Organism: Hibiscus syriacus; assembly: GCF_006381635.1. Lineage (NCBI taxonomy): Eukaryota > Viridiplantae > Streptophyta > Magnoliopsida > Malvales > Malvaceae > Hibiscus > Hibiscus syriacus. Next base: position 1,522,817 of record NW_024062686.1, on the reverse strand, counting down.
TATGAATATACAAGGACAGAAAATAAATTTATAGATATATATGTATATAATGATATATGATACAACGTGGGTATGTAATGAAACAAATAAAAAAAAAAAAAAAATATATATATTACGTACATTCTATAATATATACATGGATATTATAACATGGACTAAAATGTAATATATAAACATGGTAAACCATACGCAAATAACATAAAATAACTAAGCTTTATAGACAAGTGACTAAACTGTGTAAATTGAAACTACAGTATAGAATCATAAAACAAAAAAACAGAATCAATCAATGGCAAAAATGAAACAATACAAAAATCAGTGGCCGATTTCAAAACAAACAAAACAACATGTCTGATGACCAGATTGAAACAAAATAAAACAGAATGTCAATATCAGAATAAACTAATAACATGAACCTCCTGGTGACTATACTGAAAAACATGGTAAAAATAGGTATCTAAATCGTGATTAACCATAAATCTAGTGACCAAAATACAAACTATATGAACATGGTGTACAAAATACAAAATACATAAACTGTAAAAGTGACCAAAATATAAATATGCAGCTAACTATGAGGGACTGAAACGAGATTCACCCTATTGTAAACCTGAACATTTTCTAAACAAAGTAATAAGGGAAAATAACACATTAGATCTAGACACTCGAACAAAAAATCAAAACAGTTCCAACAATTGGTACAAATAAACTGAAAATGAAATCAAAGCTAAAATACCTTAGGATTTTCGATTCTGCTTTTGATTAAAAAAAATTCTTGTTACATCCTTTTTTTCCCCCTTTTACACTGATTTTGGGGTTTTATATAACCCAATACCTATGTAAAAAAAAATCATGATGTTGCTATTTTGGTTGTTGAGGTTTGGTGACTGAAGCTGCTGAGAAGCATGGACATGGCGTGATTTTTTTTTTTTGAGATGACAGGGGATGGAGTTCCAGCAGGGAGGTTGGTGTGCAGGGCATGGGTTGTGCATGGGGGACATCAATGTATGGAAGCTATGTAGGGACCAAAAATTGGTTACAACATATATATAATCCATCTTCATAGTATATTGCCTATGTTTGCAACAATTATTGATCTAGTAGTAAAGCACTGGGAACTGGAAAATTTGCCTAACCTTCACTGTGTATCAAATCGCAAGCATGGTTACTTGCCCCATCTATACCTTAAGAACTCTAACATGGTAAATTTTCCTTATGCTTGATCTATTTTTTTATTAGTTTAGGGTGATTATAAAGTAGTATCTATTCGAAAGACTCAATCATTTGACAATATACGTTCAAATACTCGTGTAAATGTTATACTCGAATCTAGGACCTCTTGAAATAACTACTGAGCTTTAGGTGTGGTGTGAGCATGCAGATGCAGTGAAAGTAGGGAAACTCTTTTTCCATGATCCATCTCATAAACTTATCCTTTTGAGTTTTGGCTCAGCAAAGATACAATTTTAAGTGAGAAAAACTGTCAGCCATTTGATCATAAAAATGGGGGCCAAATCTTTCCTCATCCAATCATAAAGTCCCTTCATCTGATCATCATTTTATCCCAAGCATTAATGCTCCATTCCAAAGCTACAAAGCAATAGATAAAAAACCCCTTCTTTGCTAGCATCACATAGTGGAATGCCATTGAGACATGTTCACATTTTTGTACAAAGTGGATTCGTTAGGTGGCATGCAATTGTATCATAATATAAGTAACAGATTGCATGCAGATAAGCTTTCTATTTGATGGATAAAATAATTCCAGAGACAGAAACGAGGGTTTTCACTTTCCCCAACTGTTGTTAATTGCAAAACATAATAAAGTTATATGCAAATTATGAAAATCATGAATTGTGTTCAGACGTTCATCTTCTTGTACTCTTTTTCAACATAGTAAAATTTTCTCCTATTTCGCACATGATTTTTTTTCATTCATTATACTTTAAATCTTTTCAATATTCTCACTTAATTTAATATATTGGGTTTTTTTTGTCACTTAGCTATTAAATAATTAACGACATTAAAAATGAACTGTTATATAGATGCAAAACGACGTCGTTTTAGTGAAAATTTTGTTTGTTTAAACCGACATCGTTTTTAGCACCGTTAATTATTTAATGATGGAGTGACCAAAATAGAAGAGAGAGTAAAGTTCAGTGACCAAAAAGACCCACTGTATAAAGTTCGGTGAAGAAATTGAAAACTTTTAAAGTTCAGTGAGCAAAATAGGAGAGAGAGTAAAATTCAGCGATCAAATTTGTTATTTACCCTAAATATATATAAGTATGATCATTAAAATTGAAAATAAATATATTAATATTTTTAGAGAAATACACTTGTACGACATTTATCCGACTAGTTACAAAGATGTACAAAGCTTTCAACCTCAGAAGATCCAATTATCTATAATCATTATCTTAAACAACAATTTACTACTTTAATCCCATCCCTTTCATAACTCTGGTTAGAGTGCACAATACATGTTTTTCCAAATGTTCTTCTTCTCTTACATCTTCGATTGAGCTCTTATAGATGATTCTTTCCGATCAACCAAACGTTGCAAAAAATTCATGACCTCATCCGGTTCTTGTAAAGAATATGATGCATTGGTGTCTTTGGGGAACTTGGATACAAGAATACCAAAACCTTGTCCTCTATCTCTCAGTATCTAAACAACAACGAAAACCAAAAAGTATTATCAGCGTCAAAGATCAACTTGTTCGATGATAAGGACAAAAAGACCAAGTTTCGGGTTTGATTTTACCTTGAATGCATCTTCATCCGTTCGGTCATCTCCGATGTAAACCGGGAAAACATCGACAGAGTTAGCGAATCCTATGGCAAACACATCCATAACAATATTAGTATCAGCACTTGGTGATATGATCAAAGAATATGACATCATGTTTTGGTGTGGCTGCTGCTACTTGGCCACTCCAATTATATAATATTGAAAGCGCAGACACGAAGTGCACACGTTTAAGGATCAAATCACATTTAATAAAGAATAATTTGACTACTTTTAAGTAATGGAACTTACCGGGAGATTCCAACAAAAACTCGAGGGCTTTCCCTTTGTCCCATTTGATCGTGGGACGGATTTCCAGAACCTTTCTGCCTTGTGTTAGCCGAAGCTTGGGGTAGTCTTTTAACACAGACTTAACCTGCTGTGCCAGTTCACTCCATTTCTGTGTCCCAATCCCAACAAATTAGATGGTTGATAGTATCAACTTTTGATGATTTTTACTCTGCTATCGAGTCTTTACCTTCTCTTCTACGCAACGGAAGTGTACCGAGAGGCAAAATTTGTTGTTCTCCACTTTAGCTCCTGGAGTTGATTTTGTGGTCTCGACCAGTTGCTTGTGAACCTGCAAATGGAAAAAAATGTCAAATCATTTAAGGTATATGCTTTTGGTTTCCAATGAGTGTTCGCCAATTACCTCATCGATCATTGGAAGGAATTCACTAGCCGGTTGGAAAAGTAGTTCGGTTTCATTGTTAGATTTGGAATGATTTTCAGGGCCCTTAATGTCCATTCCATGGCTTCCGGCGTAGTATAGCTCAGCTAATTTGACAAAGTTAAAGACCTACAGTTTTCAAAAACAAGAGAGGGTAAGGGGAAAAAACAGTAAATGGAGTGAGAGGATCATGATCAAGACCTGAAAATGTACCTTGTCCCTGCATCTACCACTCACTATAGCCGTAGGGAAACATTTGGCTAGCTTTCTCACGGTCCTTCTCATCTGTTGTACGCAAGACAGGGTGATTGGATTAAAAATACCCAGAAATTTTATGCCATTGATATGAGCAAGTAGCTGACCTTCTTGGACATGAAAGCTCGGTCTGGATCGGGTACAATTGGCGAAAGAGTGCCATCGTAGTCTAAGAACATTACTATTTGTTTCCCTTTCGAGGCATCAATTATCTGCTCGAACATCTCCAGTGCGGATGGATGGTCCAGCTAAACAATTTCATCCAGCAAAAAAAGTCAGAATCTCTATTGCCTTTTTTTTACTCATTTTTGTTGGAGGCTTGAAAGAGCTTAGGACTAACATTCCAGGAACCTTCATGGTCAGCAATGGAAAGTGTGGATTTGATGTGAATCGAGGAAGAAGCTCTCATAGCATCGACCCATGCATTCACCCTTGCCCCCTCATTGATCTCGAGGTTCTGAAGCAATCTGTTGCGTGAAATGGAGAGGAAAGCAGGCGGCTTTTGTGCTGATTTCGTATCAGATGCCACATTCTGACCGGCGGTGATGTTCTCTGGTCGTTCTTCGATGAAACTCACTACAAGGAACAACAACAGCCCACATTTAGACATGTTTAGTAACGCTGAGCATATCCAAAGGCCACAAGAAAAACCAAAACTTACCCATTTTTGGAAATTAAGGTAGTTACTTAGAACACCTAAAACTCGAAAATTTTTTGGGTGTTGATGAATAAGAACAGAGCTGAAGACAGAGAGAGAGAGAGAAGAAAGTCCCGAGGACGAAATGAAGAGAGGAGTTGAAGAGAATGTATGTGAGAGAGACTGAAGGAGTTGAAGCTGATTTTATAGCAGAAACCAGACCACTAACGAACGAAATGAAACTCTTTCACACAAAAAAAATAAATAAATAAATAAAAATGTTTGGTGGGTCCCAGAATCTCCAGCCAAAATCCTGATAGAGAACTGGGTGGTTTTGCTCTGCTGGCGGTTGTGCCACATGACGACATTTCTCAGGATCACTCATGTCATGTGGGTTTCTGCCACGTGTAGTGTCAACTTATATGTAATATACCCATGGGATTAGGATGGCACCGGACCGAATCCGATGGATTCTGGTCCGACCCGATTTTATTAGGTCAGATTTTCTTAAAATAATCTTCAGGTTGGACTGGGTTGGATATTTTAAGAATTATGTTACAATTGGATCCAATTTGAATTTAGAGTTAAAAATGTCTAACCCGACATGCGAAGGATCTGGAATTTAAAAATAGAAGTCTAAAATTCTAATTTTTTTTTAAAAAATAATGGGTATGTAAACAAATTCATTTTTTTTCTTTCTTTTTCTCAACAAATTAAATTAAATTTAACAATTTTTTAAAATAATGGGATGCCTCTATCCGACCCGACGAAAAAAATATAATTTCACTTTATATATTTAGGGATAATTACAATAAGATTCTTCTATATATTATTTTGTAATTAAATCTCTATTTTTCATTGAATAAAAGTAATATTTTTTATAAATATTATATTTCGGATCGAGTTAGATCGGGTTGGGTTCAAGTTTTATCTCAAAAGGATGGGTCGAGTAAAGGGTGTATAATATTCAGGTCAGAATCTAATCGACTGAAAGATATATAACTTTCAAGTCAGATTAGATCAGATTCAAGTTTTATCTCAAAAGGGTAAATCGAGTAAGGGACGTATAATATTCATGTCAGATTAACCAAAAAGCCGACACAACTCGACCCATACCTACTCCTACAAGAGATTACGAGAGATGTATTCCCTTTACCCTCCACCAACTTGTCCTCCAAAGTTAAAATGAAACTAGGGTTAAATGCACATTTGTACTCAAATTATGACTCATATTTTACATATGATACTTAAATTTTAAAATATCGCAGTTAAATTCTTAAATTTTTAGTATCATATCATTTATGTTGTAATCGAATTGTTTGTTTGAACCAACAATCAGTTGATTTAGTGGAATGATACACTATATTCCTTAAATAGGGTTAGGGGTTCGAATCTTCGCGTTTGTAAATAGAGCGAACTAGGTTGGGAGGGTCGCCCTAACCTCTACAGTACCTGATCTGGATTAATAAATTAATAAATCGAATATCGAGTATTAATTCAAAAAAATTGTTTGTTTGAATGTTAAATACCAGTGATTAATAGATCGAATACCAAATTTTTATCCGGGATTTAATATAATTTAGTATATATTATCAGGGACAGAACCATAATCAAATATTGGGATGAGCAAGGTATTTAAATTCGAAATAATAAGGACTTATTATGTATTTAATCTAAAAATTGGGGTGAGAGTCGAATTTTACTTAAATTTAAACTAATAAGGACTTAAAATACTATTAAACTAAAAAATTTAGAAGGGACAAGATCCCCTCCCACTCCTTATATAGCTCCGTCTTTCTATATTATTAATAAGAAATTATAATCCCTTCTATTAAAATTATTTTTTTAAAATTTAAATATTAAGTATGAAAGCTTATTTTAAGGTAAGTAGTTGGTAGGGTTTTAAAATTTACTATAATAATTAATGTTATAATTTTATATTTTATTTTAATAATTTGTTGTCCAATGAACTCCTAAGATCATATTCAATTAATAATTAGGAGGTAAATTTAATTTTTGTTTGATTTTATTACATGTTTGTTCCTTCATTTTATAATACGTTTTTTTCCTATCATTATGATAGTTTGACATCTTGTGTTATATTCATGACGGTGCATCTTCCGAACAAGAAAGGTTGACGTCCTTTCATAGTTAGATCCCTTTTAGGGTAGATTGTTGATGCATTTAGAACTATTCTCGGAGCAATATGTTCAGAATTTTATATTAAAATCTTGACTCCGATTCGATCCAAATATATTAATATTTTAAAATAATTAAAATAGTATATTTTATAGTAATATATTTATAATAATATATTATATTTTAAACTATTAAAATAATATTTGTATATTTTTAATAGTTAAAGAATATATTTTTGATAATATACAAATAAAAATCCGTATAGTTTTAAATATTATATATATATATAAAGATAAATTAATAATTTATACCAGATCGGATCGTTTTCTCACCTTAAACCCGACTCCGTTCCACCGCAACCCGATTCCTAATTTTAAAAAAAATCTGCCACTATAGAATCGGATCGGTCGGGACCCATATTAAGGTATTTTGACCATCCCTATTGGCTCCTCAAAGGCCACTTGTATGCAATTTCAAAACTAACGACAGAACCTACCTTGTTCACCAAAACCAGCAGCGAACACTGAAACGCGATCATAGGTTTTAAATTCAGATTTCAGGTATTGCATTTTATATTCGCACTCCTTTAACAAAGAAAACATTTTTCATTTTTATGGCAGAACCAACAAACTTCCGCTCCAAATATCAAATTATTTAATTTCTTCTTACATTTTCCATGCCACCACTTTCTTTACGCAATAATAACATTTTAGTGCATGAATCAACTTAAAGAAAATGTTATTGTTTCTGGAGATCACAGGTTCAAATACCAATAACTGCAGCAGGGTGATTGAATGTTTAATGACAAATGATTAAAAACATTTAAAATATATATTATTTTATAATCCATTAACTTGATAAAAAAATATACTTTTAGTCTTTTTAAAAACTAATAAGTAGCATTATAAATTTTTTAAAATAAAAATTACAAAACCCATGATGATGATATGATATTGTGACTATTTTAAGAGCCACTTTCACAGCAATATATTTGATATTAGGGTAAAGTATAGTAATGGTCACTGAACATTTCTGAAGCTTTCATTTAGGTCCCCTAACTTTTAAAACTTGCAATACAGTCCCCTAACATTTATTTCGTTTGCAATATGGTCCCCCAACTTAAACCACTACTAGAAAATTAGGGTAAATTATATAATCGGTCATTAAACTTTTTAGACACTTGAATTTAGGTCTCCCAACTTTTAAAACTTGTAAATCAATCCTTAATTTCATTATAAACCCCAATTTCTAAAGTAATTCAATTTCCTTCTAAACCATTGATTCTACTAAATCATAAATGATCACTGTATGAGCAAATTCAGGTGAATCATAAATGATCGCACTGTAAGGCACTGAAGGGTTAGGTACTCAAATCTGATAAAAAAATAGCATGCAAGAACATAGTGGTACTTAAATCATAATGCTCCAAATGAGTGTTCCGAATTTCATATAGTCAAAAGTTGAAGAAATGAGCAGAGTTTATGGGAAGTTGAAATACCGAATAGAGTGCTTCCATTTTGCTATTCAGGATGTTTAATCAATGCATATTGTTATTCAAAATTGATATAAATAGTTAAACAAACCTCAAATTTATATTGAAATAAATATTTTCAAATAGTAAATTCATGTTCAAAATTTCAAAACACCTTAATTTCATTCTAAACCCTAAATTCCAAAATAATTCAATTACATTCTAAACCTTAAATTGAAGTATTTTAGAATTTGGGGTTTAAAATTTAATTGAATTATTTTGGAATTTAGGGTTTAGAATGAAATTGAATTACTTTGGAAATTGGGGTTTAGAATGAAATTGAGGATTATTTTACAAGTTTTAAAAGTTGGGAGACCTAAATTCAAGTGCCCGAAAAGTTCAATGAGTGTTACCCTAATTTTCTAACAGTGGTTTAAGTTGAGGGACCATATTGCAAACGGAATAAATGTTGGGAGACTGTGTTGCAAGTTTTAAAAGTTAGGGGACCTAAATGCAAGCTTCAGAAATGTTCAGTGACCATTACTATACTTTACCCTTGATATTATTATGTAATATTTATGTTTACGATGTCAATTACTACGCTATGTTACCTTAAACTTTTGATTGGAAAGTTGTTGGTTGATGACAGTTAACTAATGACAATTTGGTCAACTTGTTGTTTCAATATCCAAATATAGGGACATCCTATAATTTCTGATCGAGGTAACGAAACTCATCTCTAATTAAATAAATTATTATTATTCTTAGATATCATGAGTTTGAGCACCAATAATTACAGCAAGATAATTGAATATTCATTATTAAATGATTGAAATTATGTAGAACAAATATTATTTTATAATCACATCTAGCTTAATCCAAAATAATAATAATAATAATAATAATAATAATAATAATATACACCTTTTTTTGCTCTCGCCCATATAGGATTGTGGGAAAAAATTATTTTCTTATATAAGACATCCATCTTATTATTTCCTGAATTAGAGCTTCTTATTGCTCTGAAGATACCATGCACTCTTGGGGTATTCTATATTTGCTTGAAGATGCCATGCAATCGTGAGGTTTTCTTCATTTTCCTGAAGATGCCAGTAGAGTCTTCATATTTAGCTTGAAGACGCGTGGAGCACATGGCGTCTTTAGGTTAGTACTGTTTAATTCACCCTAGATGGAGAAATAATCCTAAGGTGAATTATATTGAAAATTAAAAAATCTCACTTACATTATCTTAACCATTTTACCCTTTTTTTAGTTGTAATTTTCTTTTTAAAATTTCTAATAGACTGTTTTTTTATTAATAATTGTCTTATCATTTCATTAATTTATAGTTTTTACTTTTTATTAGTTCACTAGTATGTTTGAAGATTTTTTTTATTAAGCAAAAGAGATTATAAAATAGTATATGTTCTAGATATTCTCAACTATTTGACAATGAACACTTAATTACCCTGTTGTACTTGTTGGTGTTTGAATACATGACCTCTATAAACTACGATGATTCTTTTAACTACTGAAATATGTTGATTTGTGCATGTTTGAAGATTTTTAATATGGATATAACAATGTTATTCGTATTATTTTCTATGAAATGACCATCAAACTCAGTTGGTAGAGCACAAGATTCTTAACCTTGAGGTCGTGGGATCGAGTCTCATGGAGGGCATTTCATAATTTAGAGGTCTCCTATGGAAGCTGCTCTTAACCTAGTGTTGGGGGCACCATACTATCCATTTTATTCTTATTGTTTTCTAATTGAGCTTTTAACTAATGAGAGAGAAGGGGGGAGAAGAAGGATTTTTTAAGGGTGGAAATAACAAAATATAACAAGTGGAAACCCACGAGCCAAGATCATCATTTTTTTTAATCATAATTAAGTAAATTATAGAAGAGGACCACCAAAAAGGAAAAGCAAGAAATTACAATAAGAAACTTAAACAAGGTATCCTATAATCTGCGGTAATAGCCGCCTCGCCTTGCTGTAATATTTTCAAAAAAAATTATGCCATCTTTTCTTCCCTTTGTTATATTAGATCAAATCTTTATTTATTTTGGTTAAAAACAAGGTTTTTAATAAGATGTTTAATCAGAATAGTAATAACAATATTTACAGGGTGAGCAGAGATTTTCTGGGTGTTTTGTCGATGTAGTGTTCGTCTATCCATTTTACATCACTTCTTTAATAAAATAAAATAAAATAAAATAAAATAAAAAGTTATAGAAAACAGTGGATGGACATGTCGGGTTTCATTTGAACTATTTTCTGACAGTTTGGTGTCGTTGGTTGAAGAAAACAGTCGACCAAGATTAATTTCATGCCAAGTTTAGGATAAATTATTTGATGGATCAGGTTTATCACATCATCCGTAGTTTCAATGAATGAGAGTTATAAATTTCAAAATAACTTCTCAAATAATTTTTTTTCAAGTTTTGGTATATATAATACTACTAATCATATGGAGTAGGGTTTCTAAAGTCAAAAATAGATGTAAACAATTTATTAGCAAGGAATCAATGATGTTAAAATATTACATATTTAGGTGGAAAAAGTACTTATTTTTTAATTCAATAAAGTATTAAAGATTTATGGTATTCTTAGTACTTGAACTTAGGGCTGAGCAACGAAATCGAGAAAATCGACATAAATCGAGTAAAACGATTCGGTTCGGTTTGGCATTATACGGTTTGGTTTAAAGTCTTAATTATTTTGATTCGGTTCAGTTCGGGTTTTCCATATGGAACCCATTTGTTCTATATTGAACCGAATAGATAATTTTTTAAAAAAAAATTTACAGTTTCAAGTGATTTTTTCATTGAAAAACCGAAAAACCAAACCGAATCAAAAAACTTGAACCGTTAAAAAAACCGAACCGAAAAAATCGGTTTCGATTTTTTCGGTTTTTTAACCATGATTTCGGTTTAAATTTTAAAAAACCGTTTATTTCAGTTCGGTTCAATTTTTGATAAAAAACTGAATCGAATCAAACCGAATACACCCCTACTTGAACTTAAGACTTAAAACAAAAATAATAATTTATTTATCACCAAAGTGACTTGGTATTCTATTATAGTATTATATATATATTGTGTGGCATAAAAGATTCTCATGGTATTCGTCAGGCTTAGAAATTTTCACATGCAAACACTGATTTTATATTTATTATTAGATTTCTCTTTAGAGAACTTTCGGTCGTATACGTACACTTTATTGTTATTGATATTCTATGAGGAAGTTACTTTTAGAGATGCAAAATTCTTTCAAATCTTTTGCTTTCAATATAATAATTAAATTAAAAATAATTTTTTTAATTTTTTTTAATTTTTTTAATAAAATATCAATCAAATCAAATTGTTTAAAAAGAGGAAAAGACAGCAAAAAAAAGTGAAATAAAGTTGTCAAGAAATCATTTCTTAATCAAATGCTCATTTCACCTTCCTCGTAGTTTCGCATTGCTAACGTGACAAACAGATGTCAAATATAAATGAAAAAGTATGTGTTCCAAGTATGTGCTAAATGAACTTGGGTAATGCGAAACTGATGCCAAGTTAATTTAAATACTATTTTCATTCCCATACTCGTATGAAAAAACTAATATCATTATCTATTTGAGCCCTAAAATTTTAAAATATATCAATGTTGTCATTTGAGTAACAAAAATTGGTGTTGATTACTACGGTGTTAACATGATAATTAGCAATGTTGACGTGAATCCGTGATAGTCTATAGCTTTGACATGATAGTCGGCATCGATGTTACAGTGCACATGTTGGTGATATGTAGAAATTTTTAATTGATATTTTTAGAAGTTTCAAGAGATTATTTGTATGTATTTTTTTAAAATTATTAACACTTTAAATTTACGAAAGAATCGGAATCCACTTTATACTTATATGTATATTGGGATCCACTTTTAAATTCACCTTAGCATACTATACTATAGCTATATTGAGTGATCTCATAGGTTAAAAATAGTATTATTCTCTCTTGAAATTCTAGATTCAAACAGCTATATCTTCACGACGTGTGTGCGTTGTGAATAATTAAAATTACTTATAAACATATACTACTAAAAAAAATAAAACACTATTGATCACATTAACGTATAAAACTGATAAATATATTAGGTGAAATTAATAGTTTGAGGTTATGTACAGATCTCAACATTATTTATTTTATTATTAATTTCCCAAACATGCAAAATTATTAAAAGTAGAAATTGCTAGCCGTCTACCCAACAAGAAACATCCCCGACAGAACCCAGAAACCCTAACGTATCTCGTGCAACCCACTGTTTGTACTGTAGACACTCATTTTCGCTCGGAGTTATTTTATTTTATTTTATTTTTTTTTTATTATATATATATATAGTTTTTTTTTCAAAACATTTTTGACAAAGTATAATATATAGTTTTCAGAAAACGGTTTTCGAAAATATATATTGTATAATTTTGAAAACATTTTTAAAAATATATAATATATAGTTTCGAAAACATTTATATATTATATAGTTTTTAAAAGTCATTTTGAAAAATATATATAATATATAGTTTTTAAAACATTTTGAAAATTATATAGTATATAGTTTTGAAAACATTTATATATTATATAGTTTTTTAAAAAGACGTTTTGAATATATATATAATATATAATTTTTTAAAAAAAATATTTTTGAAGTTATATATATTATATAATTTTTTAAAACGTTTTTGAAAATACGTATAATATATAGTTTTTTAAAAAAGCATTTAAAAAAGCATTTTGAAAATTTATATATGATATGTTTTTGAAAACTTTTTATATATATTATTATTTATTATTATTATTATTATTATTATATTTCCTATTTATTTATTTATTTATTTTCTTTTCTGTCCAGGGTCCATCGTTTTGGTCCAGTAAAGGTCCAGTCAGGTTTGGGCCTGATCTAGCCTGTTTAGGTTTAGGGTTTGGGAAACCCTAAAGTGATATCAAGTTAACAAGTCAGGCGCCACATGGAGAACAAGTCACGCGTCAGTCAAACGCCGAAACGACCGGTCGATTATCCCGGGACTGACCCATCCCGGGATGGCCGGTATCACTAACGGCACACACAGGAATAGTGGAACCACCAGAGCACTCATTTGGGAGTCAAACGACCAACATCGGGGCTATAAAAAGCCCCCGGAAGGGCCAACAAATAGGGGGGCCACAGCAAAACATCATCGAGAACCATCGAGCAAAACAACCAAATACAGCAAGCCAACAGAGTAAACAGAACCCACAAGAGCATCTACACAAAGAACAACAAACCGAGACCCATCAAACCCATCACATAAACAAACCCACGACAACAGTGGATCGACCACAAAACAAAAACAGAAAACCCAAAATCCAAGTAAGCAAATATTCTACATAAGTAAACCCACAAGCACAAGACCAAACCGACGGACACTGGAAGTAAAAAAGTCACCGACGAGAAAGGTAAAGGCTGAGGCTTTGACGCTAGATCTACGCCGATATGAGCATTTTTCGGTTATTTGGGCTTCGGTGTTTGGTTGGGGACGTTGAGACGAACGTTCGGTGGGGTTTCGATTTTTTCGACCGCCGCTCGGTGGTGTTTGTCGGTGGCCGGGCTCCCACCGGTGGTGCTCTCTCTAGAGAGAGGCGAGAGAGATATTACCTTAGAGAGAGAGGGGGAATAGTAAAATGAGAGGTTTGAGTGATATCTACCTCAAAAATGGGCCTTTTATACCGCTATTAAAACGACATAGTTTCAGTGGGGGGAATTTGCGTGATTTCCTCTATGGGTAAACTACATCCACGGTCCCTGTGAGTTGTATCTTCTTTATTTCGGCCATTGATTATAATGTTTTAATTTAGATTTCTATTTATTATTTTTGCATTTTGGTCCTTTTTTTATTTATTATTATTTTCCTTTTTGGTTATTTTCATAACTTTTTTTTCTTCAATATTTAACACTTTTTTTCATTGTTTTTGTTTCGTTTTTTTTTTCTTCAGTAATATTTTTTATTCTATTTTTTTTATTATTATTTTTCTTTTCGCTTAATTTATTATTTTAGTATTGTATTTTTTTTTTATTATTTCAGTTTTTGTTTTGATCTTGGAATTAGTTAATATTTATTTACAAGTTTTTTATCTAACATTTCTTACCTCCTTTTAGAAGATTTATGTCACAGTCAGAAGAGATGAGCGTGGACGAGAAGAAGGAATTGGGGAAAGCAGAAGTCAAGGGTTAGGGATTGAGGGAATTGAAAAAGGGGATTTAGGGATTGAAACACGAGAAAGGGGCATGAGGTACTTACCCTCTGAATTGGAGTCACCCGTGTACCCGGTCCAGTCAGTGTTGGATCAACCCAAGTCTCCAGCCCAAGACGAGTTGAAGCAGCACAGGTTATGTGGCCCAATATCCTGCAAGGAGAAAGAAGATAAGAATGAATTAGTCAGTTATAAGTTGTTAGAATGAATGCCAGCTGGCATTGTTAGATTCCCTGTACCAGCTTGTAACTAAATAAATACCTGCTGTGTAATCAAGAATTTCCTTATGCAATGAATGAATGACTATTTTCTTCTCTAAATTCTCTCATTCTTTTCTCGTATCTTTCTCTATTTCTCTCATTCCATAACAAATTGGTATTCAGAGCCATCATTTCCTGGCAAATTGCAGACTGGATATGCAAAAGAAGAACCAAACCATGGTTGGATCTACTGATATCTCTGCCATCAAAAAGAAGATTGAGGATTTAAAGAAAACAGTGCAACAAGTAAATGATGAAACCAACCCTCCCAAGTGGTGGGAGGCACAAGATAAGCGTATCAGTTTGTTGGAGTCTAGGATGGCAACGACTCAAAGCTACATGGAGCAGATATTGGGGATTTTGACAAGGAGGACAGAGGAGCAAGTCCAAAACAGCCCAGAAATTAAGCAGATGTTACATTTGGCAATAGAAGATACAAATGATAGGTATCAAGTTCTTGATAAATTGTCAACAAGAGCATTTGATGTAATTCCATCCATTACTGGAACCATAAAAATTGATTCACGACTACAACAAAATGTTAGTCTGAGTGGGCTTAGCAAATTGATTTCGTGGAAAAATCTAGTGGACATTGAGGAACAAGAGCAAACCATTTCAGAGAATGCTCAAGTAAGTACTCATAACCTCCTTAAGACTGATGGAATAAAGATTCTGGAAAAATTGGGAAAGAAAACTGCCACTTATTATGACACAGGATGGAGAGCTAAGGACAAACTTGTTTCTATGGTCAATAAAGGAGTAAATCATGATGCAAAGATTGAAAAATCTGATGTTCCATATGTACCTTGCACTCATGAAGGTCTTTTGATGTGGAAATATGCTTCGATGAATTCGGATGACTTTTTAATTGAGAAGAATCTGAATACAACTAGGGTAGATTGTTGCATTGGAATTCATGTAGACTTCACTGATTTCCAAAGAAAGGTTGTCTTAGATATTGCTACAATTGCGGTGGCATGTGGAGTATGACATACTTCTGCAGTTGTTGAGGTTATTGTCACTCAATCTACTACTAGTGTTTCCTCAGGAAAATTATTCGTATGGGGGGATGGGGACAAAAATCGTCTTGGACATGGAGACAAAGAAACCCGGATTAAGCCCACTTGTGTTCTAGCATTAATTGATTACAATTTTCACAAAGTTGCTTATGGGCATGGCTTAACAGTTGGGTTGACAACATCAGGGGAATATGTTAAAGAAAATGCCTGTGGTGCATATCACATCGCAGCTCTAACTTCCAGTGGCTTTAAAGATCTGTTTGACTGGCAGTACTTCATTGAAACCCTGAAGGACGATGTCCACATAGTTGAGGCAATACCACCCGAGTATACTGGAATTAAGCCATTTAACAAAATGCCTATATCCTGGTCTAAGGTTAGCTATTATAAGGCTGAGGTCCTACCATTACTGAAGTAGCAAAAGCAATCTATTTTATACACAGTGATTCTCGTCTTGCCAATAATGGTATCTCAAGTTCCATAAAAAAACCGAGGTGCTGGGTGAACTACAAGGCACTGAAATATTCAGCTGCAAGTGAAGAACTTGGAATTACGTTGATTTCTAGAATGCGCCAAAATGGAAGCCCTTATCTTGCTCTACATTTGAGATACGAGATGGATATGCTTGCATTTACTGGCTGCAGTCATAGCTTGACAGCAGAAGAAGATAATGAACTAAGTAGGATGCGTCATAAAGTCAGCCATTGGAAGGAGAAAGAGATTAATGGTACAGAGAGAAGATTGCTCAATGGATGTTCACTGACCCCTAGGGAGACTTTTCTCTTGCTCAGAGCATTGGGTTTCCCACCAAGTACTCGGATTTACTTAGTAGATGGTGAAGCTTATGGAAATGGAAGTATGGAGCCTCTTAAGGAGGATTTCCCTAACATATTTTCTCATTCCTCCTTGGCAACAGATGAGGAGTTGAATCCTTTTAAGAACCATCAGAACATGTTGGCTGGTTTAGACTATGTTGTTTCCCTTCAGAGTGATGTAATTGTATATACTTATGATGGAAATATGGCAAAGGCAGTTCAAGGCCATAGGCGAATTAAGAACTTCAAGAAGACTATTTGCCCTGACAGGATGAATTTTGTGAAACTTGTGGATTACTATGATGAAAGAGAATCTGGATTTTTCAGGGAGAGCGAAAATAGTACGAAATGCAGAAATTCTGCATCAGTAACTAATGGCGGTCAAGCTGAGGCTGACTGGATTGAAAAGTATGAGCCTGGAGTCTACATAACTCTTGTAGCACTGCAGGATGGAACTAGAGATCTTAAACGTGTGCGGTTCAGCTGGAGAAGATTTGGAGAGCACCAAGCAGAATCTTGGTGGTCAGAAAACTGTGAGAAGGTTGTGGAGAGGTACTGGGATTGGGAGCTTACAAATGAAACTCAACCTATTTGGAATATGTTTACTAATCTAACAGAATATGTGGGGTATAAGTTTGGGTCTATTGAGGTTGGTTACAATGGAAACTTGGTGAACTACAAAGCTTTAGAAGACTATTGTTTCAGTTTCTATACTAGTCATAATTTAATATTTTTGAGTGCTCTAAGCTTACAGCTGCCACTCTAAGAACCCTGCCGAGCTATTGGGAAGAGCGAAGTTTCACAACACACTGATGAGGTGTGGTATGAAGTGAAGGTAAATTCTGATAAACAACCTACTCTGCTATGGTGTTCAGAATTCACAATGCATATGGTCCCAAATATGTTGCATAACATAATTAAACAACATACTGAAAAAAATTGAAGTGAACGACAGTTTCAAAGGGGAAAAGAAGAATACCTAAGATTGCGGCCCTACAGGCAGACATCCATTGTCCTGCAAAAAAAATTTAAAGTTAGCAGCAATATACTACAGATCTTACAAAATTATTGCGAAAATTGGCGAGGTCGCGTATCGATTGGACTTACCAGATTTTTTCCGATTGCATCCAATTTTTCATGTGAGCATCCTGAAGATACACGTTAGTGACTCAACAGTCTCTTCAACGGACTCTCCTACCATGGATGATGATGGTCAGATTCGATTAGAGCCGTATAAGGATATGGGAAGAAGAATAATGAATCGACAAAACAAACCTGTAACGCAGTTGTTGGTACACTGGACAGACCTCGATGACACCAGTGATACATGGGAAGACGATATTGTTCTTTGAGGCCAGTTTCCAGGATTTGATCCTTGGGGACAAGGATCGATTCCAGCGACGGGTATTGTCACAGTCAGAAGAGATGAGCGTGGACGAGAAGAAGGAATTGGGGAAAGTAGAAGTCAAGGGTTAGGTATTGAGGGAATTGAAAAAGGGGATTTAGGGATTGAAACACGAGAAAGGGGCATGAGGTACTTACCCTCTGAATTGGAGTCACCCATGTACCCAGTCCAGTCAGTGTTGGATCAGCCCAAGTCTCCAGCCCCAGACGAGTTGAAGCAGCACAGGTTATGTGGCCCAATATCCTGCAAGGAGAAAGAAGATAAGAATTAATTAGTCAGTTATAAGTTATTAGAAGGAATGCCAGCTGGCATTGTTAGATTCCCTGTAACAACTTGTAACTAAATAAATACCTGCTGTGTAATCAAGAATTTCCTTATGCAATGAATGAATGACTATTTTCTTCTCTAAATTCTCTCCTTCTTTTCTCGTATCTTTCTCTATTTCTCTCATTCTATAACAATTTCACAACCGATCAAAGGTAAGTAACTCGAATTGGATTTTTAAATTTTAATTTAAATTCTTAATTTTTGCAATTAAAGACAACCGACAAGTTAATTAGTACCGAAAGGGCGGTTCAAGTGTGCTAATCCTTCATTGACCGTAATCGACTCCCAAACCCGACATATCACTGGTAAAACGCAGATCAGGTAAGGAATAAGGTATCCGATCTACCTATTTGTTTTGAAATAAAATATCGGTGGCGACTCCAATTCGTTTAATCCAAGTCGAAGCCCAATTCTGGGCCTAACAGAAAGACGGTCGCGACATGTACAATCACTGAAATTTTTGCCATTGAGAACAAGAAGATTTGGTCTCACAATATACAATGAATATTTTTGGATAAATATGTGGAGGTCAATACAATTGCATTTCTCTGCACAATATATGTGACTTACACAGTAAAGATTTCATTTCATACACAATAAACATTTAATCAAAACAATAATTTTCCCTTATGATGGAGAAGTTCTGTTCGTGACTTACACAATAAAGATTTCATTTCTGTACATTAATCAACTGAATCCTTGTGTGAGTTTGTCGATTTTTCTTTCTTTCCCATAACTCAAGTCAGCTTTGAACAATACAATTGCATGTGACATTCCCTGCCTTTATCTATTATTGCATGTTACTTGAACAATTATCTCAATCATGAACCTCAACCTATTGCATACATATTGATATTTAATTTCGAACTAAATTTTCAAACTTAAGTATCAAACCTCAAATCATGTGTATCGATATTTTAATCAAATATATCGAATCTTATAGTATAGGTATCGATATTTCAAATTTCAAACTACTTTCATCAATATTTTTTTAACCCGAAGTATTGAAACTTACATCAGTGGTCTCGATATTTTCTATTTTTACATTTTTTAAAGCTAAAGTATCGAACTTCACATATAGGTATCGATATTTCCATTTTTTTTTTACTTCTATACATACATTTTATATAACAAGTTTTGATTCTCATAGCATAGGTATCGATATGTTAACTTTCGATCTTATCTTCATCAAAAAGTATTAAACATCAGAAGATAAGTATCAATACAAATGAACAACTATCAAACATCATACTATAAATATCAATATTTTAACTTTCGATTATATCTTCATCAACTTTCTCAATATATAAAAGTATCGATCAACATATCATAAGTATCGATATTTTAACTTTCGATCTTCTCTTCAGATTTGTCAATATTTAAAAGTGTTATGAAACATGAATTTTTACAGATTTTCATAACATTTTTATATAGTTTAACATTCTATATCGCAACCTACTTTTTAACGACTGATAATATTCTTCGTCATAACCGGATTTATTATAGATTTTCATAATATTTTTAGTTTTCAACTTATTTTATTACCGTGAGAATGTCTAAGGCGCCATCAGTTAAACTTTGGTAACATTTTAGGCGGAACCGAAATTATTACACATAAGTTTAACATTCTAGATCGTAATCTACTTTCTTAGCAATCGATAACATTCTTGGGTGCAACTCGATTTATAATAGATATTCATAACATTTTTATATTTTAACTTATTTTGTTATCGTTTGAATGTCTAAGACTCCATTAGCTAAACTCTGGTAACATTTTAGGCGCAACTAAATTTATTACCAAAAAAAAACATTTCAGATCGTAACTTATTTCTATTAACTGAACTGTGGCAACATTTTAGATGCAACCGAATATGTTAATAAGACACATAACATTTACTATTTATAATTAATCTTGTTATCATTTATAATATTTTAGGTACAATCTGTTATGTTACTACGATCTATAACTTTTATGGATGTCAACCTAAAATCAACAAATCATGAATGAGTGGAGTTAACCAAACCCCCACGTTTCCTCCCCTTTCGAGGATTCCTCCCACCATTCAGTCCTCCATCAAAGTAGCCACCCCCTTCCCTAACTCTACAAGGCACATCCTCGCCTACGACAGCCAATGACTAAAACGATTGGTCCCCAACCCTGCAGATCCCCCATCAGAAGCTAAAGGAGCCGTCAAAGATGGACCACAAACAGCGTCCTCCAAAGCAGCCTTACCTTTCACACCCACATTAGACATCGAAGCCGCTGGAGTCACCGCATCCATCTGCACAGGCGATGAGCCCTTATCAGCATCAATACACTCCAACTGAACCACTGGATGCATCACACCAACCTCCCCTAAAATCACAGACCTCTTATCCTGGCCCTCCTTAACCTCCTTTACCTCTACCCCTTTCGAGACTCTACGCTGCTGCTGAGAAGGCTTGGAATGCTCACACGATCGATCATCATGCCCAAACACCCCACAACGAAAGCAACGTTGAGGGAACCATGGAATCTCCATCGCAACAGAGGCAACCGAACCATCTCCCAGCATAACTTCAATAGACTTAGGAACAACCGAATCAACCAAAATCTCCACACAGACCTTCGCAAAAGCTAACTTCTCCCTACTAGCTGTGCATCAATCAATATAACGGGGAACCCAAAACACTAGCAATGTAACTCAAACCCACCCCAGTAAACAATTGAAGAGGAACCCGACTGAGATGCACCCATACTGGCAACTTATCCATCCTAAACTCTTAAGGATTTCAAATTTGGTTCCCACTTAGACAAAATAATCAACTTATTTTGCAGATGCCAGGGGAAATTAGATAAAACCCACTCACAGGCCTCAGAACTAGAATATTGAAACAAGAAGAGGTTATCCCCGACTAAACGAACCCCGATCTCCCCCAATTTACCCTAAAGTTTACTACTAAAATTGAAACCATTAAAAGTTCAATAACGTAAAGGATACAACGCTTTAAATTCAATTATGTCTACTATAGTTTACCATTAATTTTAATACAAAGAAATTTGTGTCTAAATCAAGTGGGGATTTATTCGGTCGTATTCCACTGCGGATTTGACTTGAACTAACAACACAAAAAAACAAGGAAAGGGTGTGGAACCAAAGCAGCGAGGGGGGTGGCAACAGCTTCCCACATGGGGGAAGAGATGCGATGGTCCCATTCGATTAGGTCTTAATTTGACATATGACTTCCATTACCTAACACCGCCAACATTTGTTTTTTGTCGACAATGAATCCATCCAACTCGCACAGCCCTATTATTATCAAAGGTTGTTGGAATATAACCTCTGTGATCAACTAACTTCTTTTCAAAACAAAAAGTGTGCAGAGTTTTCAAGTACAATCCTCCAACCCTAGTTGTTGAGTTAATGGAACTCCAATACGTATTCATTCCTGCTTCCAAGTACTATTGTCTTATTATTCTTTTCCTCTTTAAATGTTCATGCATATGTCATTCTTCTTTAACTTGGATTTTTTTTTTACTTTAAATGTCTACTAACCCAATGGTATTTGTTAGAATTTCTTTTGACTTGATATCATTTAAGCAAGATCTTATGTTCTAATCTTTTTGTATGTAAAAAATTCTCGTTAGGAGACTCACCTACCGAAACCAGATGTACGACATGAGTTGGTTCTGATTAATCATGACAAAGCTTGGAACCGGTGGGAAAAAAAAGAAAATGAATGATGTTTAACATAAAATCTCGTGACAAATCACAAATATTGCACGCTTTGTGATTGGACTAGTAGGTCTCCCTTTGTATGCCTAAAATCAGCAATTGCCACGTCAAATCCGCGTGCTTAATTGTATACAATTACAAGTTGCACCAATGAGTGATTCGAAGAGATTGGCTACCCACTTCAAGATTTGATACGCTGGAAAAAAATATATTCTTTATAGCATGAAGAAATATTTATTCGACTTTGTGAAACTCATATAATTTACATCTGAAATCGTTATTTTCTGCACGTGAATTATGAGGCTGCACTTGGAAATTTTGGAACACTTTGGTTGTCTTATATAGTTTTGTTTGGAGTAAGGAATTAAAGGGGAAATTATGTTAGGTGTTCACAAGGTGAAATCAAATCATATTAGAATTATTTGAAATTTTATGATCGTCAGTTTTCAATAGAATTAAGATTCGTATTAAAATTGGAAAAAAAACACAAAAACTAAATTAAAATGGATGAAGAATGTTTATTGGGTGGTTAATCTCTATTATATGTCTTGACATTGTATCGTGGATGACTATCCTGGATCGTTTGACAACAAAGAAAAAGATTAATGTGGTTGGCACATGTGTGTTCTGTAGAGCTTGAGCGGAGTCGAGGGACCATCTATTTTTTGCATGTCCATTTTCGGATGGTATGTGGGCACTGGTCCTAGTGTATACATTTTTTTTGTTGCTCTACCCGTTTCAAGGCTTCGTCTTGATTAATCTGAATCGAACCGCGTCACATACCTGATTTTGGTGGGTGAGTCTCCTAGCAAAGATTTTATGCATACACAAGGACTCGAACTCGATATCAAACTGCTTTTCGGTGTATACATTTTAATCCATCAATAATTGTACAAAACTTGAGACAACTACATTAAAGAAACCAACGCATTCAATGCAACAGATGTCCCTTTGCAGATGCTTGAATGAGATGGTCAGGAATGTAAGGAAGAACAAAACACAGTACAAAAGAATAAGATTCAGTGAATATATGACTGTCAGGTGGAGCATAGTTGTCCAGTAAAAACACACCAGCTGAGGCTGAGCAGTCGCATTAAACAAGAAGAGGCCAAACTATATGGTATAAATGATTGAAGATTTTTTGGGGGGTCATGATTAAATAAATTTACTATTTTCAGAAAAAACGTGTGGAACTCGGCTTTGAAATTCCAGTCTACTGGTACAAAAATGGCAATGCTCGACTAGGCATGGCTGATGTTTTGGTCCTCCTCCTACTACTATTCCTATGTAGATGACCTCTCCCACAAGGCATACACAAAATGCCATTTTATTATGAGATTGTGACCTCTTTTATTACGCATTCGAATACATGGGATTTCTTCTTATTCTTCTTCTTCTTCATATCATAAAAGTATGATCTTACTATGGATGGACGCATGGCAGAACGGGTTGATTCTTCGGCCTCCCAACCTTGACCTGAAAGTAGGAGTATATTATTGGCTTATATCACAAATAAGTGTTGGAAAAATTGATTGTTATAAAACGAGACATTATCATTGATTGAAAAATATTAAATAAATAATCTAAGCAAATAATCAATTAATCGTATCGTGGTATTAACTATTATCTTAAAAGCGAATTCGTCCCGATGTGTTATTGTTACAATGAACAAATGACCCTCCAGAGATTAACACGACTCTCCAAATTTTTTACATCTGAAAGATGGAGTGGACATGATATATCTCAAAAGAGAAAAATTGCTCACTATTTATAGGTTAAATAGTGAGGACAAAAACATCATTTCAAAGACAAAATTTAATTTTATTAAAAATATAATAAAATGTCATTATGATCTGGTTACATTTTGAGCATTAACCAACAATAAGTACCTAAAGTATACATTCTTTTTTATTGAAGTACCTAAAGTATTTTTTTGATAAAAATAAGTACATAAAGTTATCTTTTTTGTCAACATAAATACCTAAAGTATTTTATGTCAAAATAGGTACCTAAACTATTCAAATATTTTCATATAAGTTCTAAAAAAGTTAACATGTGACATTAATTAAAGAATACTTCAGGTACTTGGATGAAAAAAAATGAATACTTTATGTGCCTATTTTGATCAAAAAATACTTTAGGTATTTATTTTGACTAAAAAAATAACTTTAGGTACTCATTTTGACTAAAAATACTTTATGTAAATAAATGAAAAGAAAGTATACTTTAGTACATATTTGTTATATAAACTTTGATTTTAGATTGTCTTGTCTTTTTGGTGATGTTTTAATCATTTTAAATTTTAAAATAAAGTTTCTATTTAGCTCAACTCGACTCAAATTACATATACAAATATCCAATTCAATCTACATTTTTCTGTAAAAGAACTTTTGAATTTTGAAATTAGAGTTGAAGAAGTGAGAAATCATAATATATATTCTGTGTTCCAATAAGTCGCCTCTTATTAACTTTTTTTAGTTAAATTTTTTCAACTTTGACTCATTATTATTTAAATTTTTTTATTGATAAAAATATATTTAAATTTTATAAAATATATATTTTATAAAATTTAATTTTTTATAATATTTAAAACAATCATGATCAAAGTTTAAAAATTTTAACTTTTAAAAAATCAATAAGGGATAAATTTAATGGGACGGAACTAGTATATGAGATACGATCCAGAGTCTAGGGATTTTATTTACCATGGGATTGATATCGAGGCAGAAAGAACTTTTGGGCCCTTAGATGAGTAAGATTCGATGACAGTTAAAATGACTTGAAAAGCAGCTGCAATTCAAATTCAGACCAAAGCAAATGTGGAGAGCAGGGCTGGCCCAAATCATTCGATACACCAAATCAAAATGCCGACATCCATTACCGTCTTGAAATTCAACTCATGGTTTCAATTAGGGGTTTGTAACTAATGGGTCTGGGGCAGATTAGTCTAAATATATATAAATAATATATATATATATTTAATATTTAATAAGCTCGATTAATTCCGTTAATTAACCGAACGGAATTAACCGATAACTGAACTTTGAAAAAATCATTAACTGTTAATCGATCAATTAACCGAAAATAAATTTAGTTCGGTCGATTAATTCGGTTAACCGAAATTTTGAACACCCTTAGTTTCAATGGCAAAGAGAACATCCTCGTAAGTTGTATTAGCAAAGTATCCCAAACAATATAGTTGCACGAACCAATTGATCTCAGTAATCTCTCGAGTTCAAGTACGACGTTTGTAGGGATGTTTGAGTGTTTATTATCAAATGATTGAAAATATTTTAAACATATATTATTTTATAATTATCTCGTGTTAATATTAAAAAAAAGTTTTCAGCCACATCAACTCCCACCTAGTAAAGACAAAAGAGTTAGTTTGTTGGTCATCGTTTCATCACATGTAAGACCATCACAAATGTTTCCTTTGCAGGACATTCAACAGATCATTTCCACAGTCATGTTTCCTTTTCTTTTTGGATAACATGTAATGTTCAGTGTCTCCTCATTTTCATTAGTTAAACAAAATTCTCTATCGATAATATGTAATTATATGACTCAAACGATTTTAAAATAAGACAGAGATGAAAATGAAACAATTAAAATTAGGGTTATGATTACCAACAACTAGTTAGTTTAGTGAGATGAGACGTTAAATTCTTTAAGCAAGGTAAGGGGTTTAAATCGTGGTGATTGTGAATGGAGCAAACTGAGTTAAGAGGGTCGTCCTCGACTCTATAATACCCGATCCGAATTAGTCGATAAATAGATCAGATACAAGTGGTTATAAAAAAAAGAAAGGTTATAATTAGACTTTTTTTTAAGGATTTTTTTAATAACTTTTAGGAGGACGAAGCTTCATTCCTTTCACACAACTTTTCTCCCCTACATATGCTTTTTTTTTTGACAGAATATAAAGGGAAAGTCATGAGCTATTCAAAGCAACCGATATTCCATATGTTATATAAATAGATGTCCTTTATTCCCATATATATGGGGTAGGAGAGGTTAGATAGTAGGCTACTCCCAACACCAGATTGAGAGCAGCTTCTGTAATAGACCTTCGAATTATGAAATGCCCTCCATGGGACTCGATCCCACGACCTCAAGGTATAGAACCTTGTGCTCTACCAACTGAGCTGGATTCCAAATGAAGAAGAATAAAAGGTGGGGTGTATTCCTCTTAGATTTTGTGAAGGATTCCAAATGGCTTTTGAAAGAGAGTTACTTTGTACAATTCCATTTGTGTTTTTGCAGTGTGAACTTGTCCATGCATCCTTAAGAACAAAGAATAAGAATATTTGGAAGATCGTATCTTTTAGAGGGTGATGCCATGCAAATTCCTACCTCTACATCCAGGGATGGATCGAGCACCATGTGGGGTAGTTGTCTCTTAAAATTTTTAAATTATCATATATTTTAAATTTTTAATGTGTTTTTTATTGAAAATTATTTGTGTCCCATAAAATTTTATAAGTTTAAGTTCGGCCTCCTAGAAAGATATAAAATCTTACGTTCATCTTACTAATATAAAATCTTACATCCGTCTCTGTCTACACCTATTTTTATTTATATCAAATACCTAGGAACCAGATTGTATATTTATTTTATTACAATGTTTGATATTGGTAGTAAAGGAGTTGTTATTTCTTAAGGTCTCGAGTTTGAGCACCATGAATGGCAGAAATATAAGCATTCAAAGTCAAATGATTGAGAATTATCTTTAAACAAATATTATATTGTACTAATCCCATCTTAATAAAAGAACATATTTGATCGAGAAATAATTTACACATTCTTTCATGTTAGAATTGTTATCTTTAGAGGTTTAGATTCAAGCATCAGCGACTGCAAAATATTTAAACGTTTATTGTCAAATGATTAAAAATCTTTAAAGTATATATCACCATTTGTAATCGATTAATAAAAAAACTCGTACAGTGACAGGGTGAATGGTGATCCCATACGCTAATCAAGGTAGATAGATTAACATACAGTTATTGAGTGTTCTTTTTTTTTCAATGCAATTAGACATGTGAAAAGAACATGGAACATGCAATTTAATTAGGGAAAGCATCTCACAAACTTCAAAACTGACGTCTTGATTGAAATTCTTGGCGTAAAAGGGGAATTAAAAGAAGGGGAAAAGAGAAAACCAACTGTCCATAGTCAACTAGAACCCATCATCAATTGGACAAACCTGAAGCAGCAGAGAAAGTGACACGTAGGTCACCTTGACCAAGAAACGAAAGCATGCATAACGCACTACTTTTTAAAAAAAAATGAAATATAAGGTAGTATTGTTTAATTTGTTTAATTAATGATAATATCTATATATTTTATAGACGTAATTGTTTGAATCTAATTTTTTTTTAAAGATAACAATATTTATTTTAACCAATAAGACTATTTTTAAAGAGATATCGGGTTTGAGCACCATAAATGTATTTGAACTTTTGTGCAAGTGAATACATATATAAACATAAAATTTAGAACCAAAGGGAGAGGGTCAGAAAAATACAAATACATTAAAAACAAGGGGAATGGATAGCAAACATGAATTTTCATTGATTATATCAAAATTTTGTATAATAAACACTGTTTAAGAGACAAGGAGTGGTGTTTTAGCAGACATTAAAGTCGTGTAAGGGGCAGGCAAACATGTGTGAAGGAAAAGAATCAAACACCTTCACATGAATCATATAATTAAATTTTGTAAATATAAAAGATAATGGCTCTTGTAACTTTGCGAATATAATACAACCCCAATATTGATTTCATTACATAAATAACAACAAAGCCAGACGAAAATAATGATCCTTACGGTCCGTTTGGTTTTAAAAAATAGATATGTAATTTTCATTTTCATTTTAGAAAATAGAAAATATTGAAGAAAATATGTTTGGTTGTAAAATTAGAAAATGATTTTTGAAAAATGAAAACAAAAATAAGTGAAAATATGAAGAAAAAAAATATGTTTTCAGTATTTTAATTAAATTATTTTGAAAATTTGAAAAATAAGGAAAAGTGATATCTAAATTTTTAACTTAACTTATTTAGCTTAATGGTATATGAAACTTTCAAACTTTTGCAAAAAAATTGAATATGATCTTTTGACCTTTTTTTACACTCAATATAATCCTTAAATTGAATTTTTAATAATTTAATTTTGTAATATTTTTATGTTTAATGTATTGAATACCTTAATAATTGCTTATATTTGTATTTTTAATTTAAATGATTTTAATTTTTTAAAAAATAAATAAGTCTTCAAATTTTCTAAAAAAAATCAATTACGCCATCAAACTTGGTGAAAAAATCAATTAAGTACATCTATCATATCATCATGTATCGTGTGTTGCCATGATAATATGATAAACTATTACTTCAATATTGTATATTGTCAACGTTTATGAAATGTTATGTAGGCATCGTGACAGTCAACATTTGATTCAGTTCTTCAAAGGGATAGATTAATTTTTCTCAGTGAAAACAATGTGCAGGGTTACACTAATTATTTTTTCCAAAAGTTTGAGGGTCTCAATTATTATTATTAAACATATTTTTATTTTAATGAAACTTGTATGCTCTTTCTTATAATAATATTTTGTGTATTTTTAAAATTTAATTAATGTCCAATATACAATAACATTATATTCTTATTATAAACTAAAATAAATTTTGTGTTATGAAATTTCTTATCAAATTTCTTATTTTATATTTGCATAATTCACAAGTTAAATTAACGTAATAATTTTTAATTATTATAGTTTAATTTAATTTTTAATAATTATTTATTCATTTATATTTTAAAAATACCAAATACATTTTATCATTTTATTTTTGTATTCAAGTTTTCATTTATATTGCCAAACATGTTTTCTAATTTAAAAAAAATTGAAACTAAAAACTATTTTCTAAAAATAGAAACATAAAATAAAAAACAAATCTAAAAATAAATGCACCCTTAGCTCCTTTATTTTTTATTATTTAATTTGATTTATAGAAAGTGATTTTTATTTTTTGAAGTTTTAAAAATATAAGTTTAGTAAATAAAAATATTTTTTATTAATACTAATAATATAAAAAACATGTTTGATATCTATTTTTTATAACGAAAATTGAGATATAAAATAACAAGTTCATCATCCAAAAGAGAGAACTTTAATTTTCTCAAATTTAGAATATGAATTTTTATTCTAAAAAATAATTTTTTCTTTAATAATTTTGATTTATTCAATTTAAATTAAAGATGGACTGAAACAAATTTTAGTGCATCATTGGTGAATGAATCTCATATACTCTCAATGGATCACAATATGTCATTTTATTTAAAGAACAAAATAAAACATATAAATAAATGCTTAAAACAGATAATGTCAGTTTTGGTACATGTAATTTGAAAAATTGTTCAATGTAGTTTATGTACTTTTAAAATATTTAATATGTACATACGTAACCTAACAAAATATTAATGTGGTACTTATTTAACATGTACTTTTAAAATATTTAATCTGGTACTTATACTTCGACAAAATACCAAATGTGATACCTATGCTTTGATAAAATATCCAATGTAGTACTCGAATTATCATTTTGTGTATTATCATAGTACATGTGATTTTTTGTTAATTGATTTGGCACTTACTGATAGTGTTAACTCAAATACCATAATAATACACGAAATAATAATTTAAGTACTACACTCGCTAATAAGGTTAATTCAGGTACTATAATAATACTTAGAATAAAAGTTCATGTACCACATTGGACATTTTGACAAAGTATATTATTATATTAAACATGATACAGAATCTAATTCAAAGCCTCCGTGGATCCTCTACAAATGTCAAATATTCCATTGTAGAGACCATAACAGAAACCCTCCTACATCACAAACCAAAAGATACTTTGACCTAACAAAATACAAGGAAAAATTACATGATACTTGTCGGGGTTTTCTACTTTTCTTGGCTCCTCAGATGGCTTCCCAATCGATTTCAACCGATGGGTACTTCCCTAAACAGAAGTTTCCACTGTCTTCCCACCTGGAATCAGAGAAATCGAAGAAAGTGATATCAGATTCCGGTGAAGAAGATCCTGCCAAGGACTCATCAGCCGATGCTGTTGCTGATGATGACAGTGATGAATCCTCCACTTTATGATCAAACTCCTCCCTCTTCACTATAGGCTTTGAATCCGAAACTGAACCGGTCTTCTCCGAATTCCCTTGCTTCTGCATGCTCTGACAGATGGCTTGGAGCTTAGCGTCAACCGAGGCATGGAGGGGCTTGTAGTCACCAAATTCTCCAAAAACATGAGCTCCTTGGTGCTTGAGGTGTGGGAAGTTAAGCCTGGCGAAGTCTCCCCGAAGCTTGTAAGCGGCTTTGTCGTAAGCCAAAGCTGCTTCCTCGGCCGTATCGAAAGTGCCAAGCCAAAGGCGGGTTCGGTTCTTCGGGAGTCTGATTTCAGCTACCCATTTGCCCCAGTGCCTCTGTCTCACACCCCTATAGAGTTTGGTAGCCTTTTGAGGGGCGGAAGAGACATGCTTCATAGGGACAGGCTTTGGGGAAAGAAAGTTAAGCCTCTGGTTTTGAAGAGATGCTGTTGCAGCAGCAGTAGCCATGGACGCAAGCTCCAGTTCCTGCTGCTGCTGCTGCTGCTGCTGCTGAAGGATTTGAGCTTGAATTTGGAGGATTTGAGAAGGGGTGAGTTGGTTAAGCCCGAGTGAACCTGTTTGCTCGAAACACATCATGTTGTCGTAGTTAGAGAACCCATAATTCGAAAACAAGTGTGTGGAGCTCGATGGGGAGCAAAATTCAGGGTACAAGTTGGGCTGTGACGGAGCGATGAACTGAGAATAAGAGCATGAAGAAGACAAAGGAGAAGAAGCAATTTTCATAAAAGGTTCAAGCGCTTTCATTAGCTCGTCTCTCAAAGGATCTGAGAAAACCGAGCTTCTGCTGCTATTATACATATCTATAGTGGCTGCCATATCCAAAAAACAAAATCTAAAAATTACCTGTTTCTTAACCAAAACTAAAGAACAGGCAATAGTTTGGTAGTAAAAAAACAACCTCGGGGGACCAAAAACAAACCCTCTCAGTTGATGAAAATAAAGACAAACTTTGTTAAAAAGAAGAAACCTGGATCTCTATTCTGGATCACCTGGCTTTCAAAAGAACAACCTTGTAGGCTCTGTTTTATGGACAGATTTTTCTTCTATCAGCTTGAAAGACAGACGATTACAGAAATGGATTCAGAGAAGCGGGAATTACAGAAAAAAAAGGGTTTAAGAAGAAGAGTGAAATGATCAAAGACTGCTGTAAAATCTGGAAATTGAAATTCTCTCTGTTTTTCTGGGTGACCTCACCTTGGTGTTTACTCT
Organism: Hibiscus syriacus; assembly: GCF_006381635.1. NCBI lineage: Eukaryota > Viridiplantae > Streptophyta > Magnoliopsida > Malvales > Malvaceae > Hibiscus > Hibiscus syriacus. The sequence goes on along the minus strand of NW_024062686.1, from coordinate 1,491,641 downwards.
CTTGCATTCTCTGGGTAAGCTCATCCCTACTTATATAACCCATGAAAGTAACCCATGTGCTCCTCTCTCAAATCCCTTTGATTTATTAAAATTAATTTTTAAATAATTATGAGATAATTAGAATTTAATTAATCACCTCCCTTGTTGTCAACTTCGAAGATGCCTTCATTCGAGAGGATGACGAGTGGTAGCTTTACACGGGTAAAACTTTTCATTGGACTTGCAGTTATTTGTATTTGAATTTATAAATTTTAATAATACCAATAAATCCTTTGATTATAGATAAATTAGTTTGTGCATATCAACATAATACTGAACACATATAATTACAAGTTATGGAAAATTAAATATTAATTATGCAAACGTCAGATGAATACAGCAAAACAATTTCATCCAAAATTAATTAATAATTAAATGAAATAGATGTTGAGATAATCCAATGTGGATAGTGCTGTCTGCGGAGAAAATAAAATTTGGTAATAAAAACCAAAAGCATGTTTATAATGATGATTAAAGTCAATTGGATTTAATCATGTGACGACGAAAGCAGGGAAATAACGCCGAGAGCATCACCACTTGCGTGTTATTATCATACTCGTAATTAGGTTTTATAGCTATTATAATTAAAAGGACAAAGTATACAAATGATCTCTCATTATAAATAGTTGTTTTATTGAATCTCTCTTATTAAAAATTATAAAATAATATCTTAAATATAAAATATTATTTTATTAAATTCTTTAATTATTAAAAATTATAAAATAATCTTTTGACTATTTATATATTCTAAACTCATTCATTTTCGTTAAAAAAATTGATTAACGTTTGAACTTGATATTAACTTGCCGATTGAGATAAGATAAAATCATATTTTAATAATGTTATATTGGTACTATCGTTGTTTTTAAGTACTGACTCGATGACATAACGTTTCAAGCACTGGCTCGACTGCATGATGAAAACAGAGAACTGATTCATAAATACAACTTAAATAATTATGGAATCAAATTTGATCATATCTTAGTCGATAAGTTAACGTCCAACTTAGACCATCGTCAATTTTTCAATTGAAAAAGACGAGTTTAAAACATATGAATAGTTAGATGACTATTTTATAACTATCAATAGTTTATAATCTCATAATTATAAAATAATATTTTATAATTATAAAATTATTTTATAATTTTTAATAATCAAAATATTTAAAAAAAAATAACTCGTTACAATAGAAGAATCATTTATATGCTTTACTCCCCCTAGAAAATGACATTTTAATAATATATTCAAATTCGTGTTGAATAAATGCCGAATGAGCATTAGATTCTTGAGGGGTATTTTTACTTTTTTAGCGTCAGCTTACATGTTGGTAAAGTGAGAATCATATTTTAATATTTGTCAGAATTATTAATGAATTTTTAACCCATTGGACCAACCCATATATTCATATGTCAGCTGAGTTGAATGAAGGAATAACAAATGTTAAAATGGTTATGAACATAATTATTTGTGTTTGTTTTTATAATATATTTGTTCGTTTATTTTTATAATATAATTTTATTTATTATTATTATTATAATAATTTGATATTTTATATTTTCGTCCAACTTAATGTGTCCATTATTATCATTTTAAAAGTTAAACTTTGATTATAATTATTTTAAATGTTTCAAACAATTAAATTTTATAAAATGTATATAAGACCGAAAACTACTTGATTTAAGGTTTTCAAAATATTTTTTATTTTTTATATTTTATATTTAAATTCAACAACCTGTTGATTTAGTTTGATGATGAAGTAGATCTCTTAAACAAGGTCAGTGATTTAAATCATGACGATTGTGCATAGAGTAAACTAGTTTGAGAGGGTCGTTATTGTCTCAACAATATTCGATCTGAATTAGTCGATCAATAATTCAGATACCGATGATTATATCAAAAATGATGAATTTAAATAATATTAAAAGATAATTGACAAAAAATTTGGACAATAAACAAATTTAATAGTATACGAATACCTCTTAATCAAAAAAGGTGAAAAAAATATGGAAGCAATGAGAAAATGAATTGGGGGTGGGATTCAAATCAAAGATTGCGTAGGAAATAAGCGATAAACATATCAAATTCCCCCAATATTCTACTCCCAAAATCATTAAATTAAATTTATAAATGATTTTATTACTATAATTATTGGGGAGAGGGAGTGGCACGGGACCTACTTTGACTCGTATACACGTCGTTTCCTACGTGGATATCACTTCCAAGTCAAGCAAACCACCTTCATGTTCAGACCTCTTCAATGTGTCATTTCCCATTCAAGTCTTAAATGTGATATTAGCATCACTCAAAATTAATGACAAATTCGGTCCCTACTTGTTCAACTTTTTACAGCAAGTGTTCAAGAAAATCGATGGCACTTTAATTTTCGATTTGAATTTATAGTTTTCATTGTCACGACAACATATAAGTGATCGTATATGAATTTTGGATGTTGTGGGATGTTATTCTTTCTCTTTCGTAATCGACTTCTAAACTCTTAAAATGAATATTTGATAAGTACCAATTAATTTTTTCTTTAAAATGATTTTTCTTAAAATATATCTTTAGGTATTCGACCTATATAATCAAAAGGTCGACAACGACTCCAAATTAAATTTTATCAAAAATTCAAATTTTCAAAAATAAGTTGTAAACGTAAATTTAAGGTTTCCTCTTAAAATGGAAATAACGTTAAAAAATGTTATGACAATAAACAAATTCTTTTAAAACTTCACAACTCAAACCATAACCATGATACGTTTTTAGGAATTTATAATTACAAATATAACCAAAGGGATATAAATAGGAAATAAAACACGTGCAAGAGACAAGATTTAATGAGATTCAATCTTACTTACGCACAGATTGAAAAAAACAACATAGATTCACTATAAATATAAAAAATTATATAGTACAAATAAATGATATATTATTTGTTATGGACTCGATATATATTTAAACTTGATGAATCTCAAAACACTCTCATAACATTCCTATAAAACTCATATATACAACATAAATCCAAAAAATTGCTGAGACTATTCTAAATAAATGTAATTTTAAGTTCGACTGCTTTGAAAATGTTGAAATCAAAACTTAAGCTGTCTTAGAACACATCCTCCTAAATTTTCCTCTCTCTCTCTCTCTAAGATTTATGTTACTCTCTGTAAATTAGATCATTTCTTTTAATTTGTTTAATCGGCGACAATATCAGTTTCGATATTAGTCACTGATAATCGATTCTTTTTCTCTCTTTATACTTTTTAGTTTTTTAATAGAATAATATGACTTTTGTAGCACATTTTCTCTTCTTTTTTAACATATTTTTCATATTTTTTTCGATCGTTTGATCACTTTTTATTTTATGTGTTCTCATTGTTGGATTTGACGACGTCACTTCTAATCAAGATAACACACATTTGTAATCCTGCTAATCTTATCTAATTTGAACCCTCATATTGAATTTGGATACGCGATTTTACGTTCGTGTATAATTTCTTACAACACTCGGTTCTAATTTGCGATTCTCGATGGTCTAGCTTAATCCCATTTTTTTTACTCATTTATCGATACAATCAAATTTATTTGTGTATATTTTTTGTTTCAGTCTTTTGGTTGAGTTTTTAATTTTTTATTTATAATCCTTATATAATATAAAGGGATTAGTTTTTCATATCATCCTTAATCACAATCATTCGTAGCTAATCATAAAATTGGATGGAGCCCATAATTGACTTTTGTTGCTTCCAATATTTGTATATTGTCTGCCTGTAATGATCCAAAACAAGTGTTCATACTAAACAAGTTTAAAGCTAATTTTCAAATAAGTAAAGAAACACATCTAATTTAATTTTTTTTTATAGAAGTGATTAATTTTATAAAGAGATGAAATGTCTAAAATTATAATGAAAATTTAAAATTATAATTGTCAATTAAATACGTAATTAAGACATTTTTCTATAATTATTTACATAAAAGACTAGTCATCTAAGACCACACAAGGAACATACAAGAAAAATGTTAAAAATCCAACTAAAAAAATCGAACAAAAGATAGATATGAACTAATCCGATTGCATCGAATAATGAACTATAAAAGGTGATCAAACTATTGAAGCACCCCCGATAAACAACAAATCAAAGTCAAATGACATGAGAAAACTATCAACGAACGCAAATCACGTAATCAAATTCAATCCGAGGGTCCAAAGCAGGAAACATCAACATGATAATAAATATGTGTCATCTTAATCAATCGTGATGACGTTAAACCTATCATTCAGAAAAAGATAAACGAAAACAACAATCAAACGACAAAAATATGTCAAAATACAGAAGAAAATGAGTAATAAAGATTAAATTATTAAAAATTAAAAAATACATGAGAAAAAAAAGATGTTATACGAGGAAATAAAATAAAAAAATACCAATTACGATAATTAACACTAAAACTGACGTCCTCGCTTCATATCTAATTACAATTTTAAAATATTTGTTAACAATATCTTGTATAAAAGTTCCAAACCATTTCACAGCCACTAATTAAGAAAAAAAATTAGCTAACCCTATTCCATTATATAATGGAGTGAGAGGAAAGTAAGGTGATAGACTACCCCCAACGGGTTGAGAGCAATTTCCGTGGAATACCTCCGGCAATCAGAATTATGAATTGTCCACCGTGGTACTTGATCCCACAATCACAAGGTTAAGAGTCTTGTACTCTACCAACTAAATTGGACGGACAATTCACGGCCACTAATTCAGAAATATGTTTAAAATTTAATAATCTAATAAGTCTAGTGTTATATAGAAAAATAATTGACCTAAAAAATTGTCTACACTTAAAAGTAATAAAAGATGATGATGAAGCAACAAAGTAAAATAGACTGTTAACAATGAGATTGGTTTAAGTGATAAAGAATTTAATATTGTTTAAGTAAATTTTAAGTTCGAATTTTTGTATGTGTAAAAAATCCTTACTCAGAAATTTACCGACTAAAACTTGATGTGTAATCAGGTCGATTTGGATTAATCAAGACAAAATCTCGAGAAACCGACGAAAGAAAAAGCAATGTGGGCTGCTGATAAGATATTAAACTAGTTATTGCTTCTAAAATTTGTTCACCATTGGGGATTAGAGTTTCTTCGAAGGCGATATAAAATTATCGTCAATTACCAGATTTCTTATTCAGACTCTTAATAACAGTGATTGAAACGATGGCTAAATTATCACTTGATGACATAAACAATGACGATGTTTTATGCATTTATTTGCTCATATTTGCAATCAATCTTTTGTATTAAAATAATTATTCCTTTATCCCATAAAATTTTATTTGTTGACTTTTAAAAAAAAACTTTTACTTTAATTATTTTAAATATTTTAAATAATTAAAGTTTATAAAATATATATTTAAAAATTACTTTTTAAAATGTGTTTTTACATACTTTTATCAATTATACATTTTTAATAATAATTAGTCAAATTTTAAAAAAATTGACAAAAAAAAAGTCAATAATAGACAATATTTATAGGATAAAACGAGAATTACATAAAAGATGAACATCATTCAAATTGAATCGAATGAATTACCAATCACATTTACTCTTTTTTTTTTCAAATCATATCACTCTAGTATTAGTTTAATTACTATTATTTTATTATAATATTTAAAAATCATATTTTGACTATGTTTAAATATATAATTGCTTTTAATTGAAAAACACAAATTAAATGATCTCGGTGGTAATGTAATTGTTGTTAATCTTTGAGATTTAAGGTTCAACCATCAAGAATGTTAGGAGTATCAACGTTCATATTACCCTCTATTTACTCCATATTAATCATTTTTTAAAAAGAAATAAAAATAAAAAGAAATGGAACTATTCTTGACTGAATCATACGTAGGTCTTTATCTAGTTAATATTTTTTTTATCTTTTTATTGATAATTCAAATGTATAATTCTAATTTTAAATTACCACTAACATTTAGGTCTAGGGAGGATTTTTTTTAACGAAACTCCTGTTGATGTCGTACTTTGTGTGGTCCATGATTAATCATACAAATCCCCTTTAAGAAAAAGAAATTAATTTTAAATTATCAATTATACTTGAAATATTAAATTGCTAATATTATTAATTTTTTAATAAATTATTAAACGGACCCTAAAAAAATTCAACATATTCAGACCTGTTTTGAAGTTCAAATATTCACGGACAATAAATTGGTCTAGTAAGATCAGACATTAGATATCTTTAGTAAAATAAGGAATATAACATATTTGAAATAGAACAAATTGAATTAGAGAGATTGCCCTAACCTTAGGCCTGTAAATGAACTGAACGTTCATCGAACCATTCATGAACCGTGCGACTGGAAGTTCGTTTATGTGCGTTTATTTATTAAAAGAATGAACATGAACAAAATTTTATGTTCGTTTAATTAAATGAACGAACATAGGTCTCGTTTGTTCATTTACGTTCGTGAACGCTCGGTTATGTTCGTTCGATTATGTTCGTTCATGTTCATTCATTTATGTTTAACCCAATCTTCTTAAATCAATTTTGGTGACCAATTTGTAAGTATCTTAAAAATATTAATTAATTTGATATTCTGATGACCAACTTCATAATTAACCAATTTTATTTGTAAATTAAATCCAATATGTTAACCCGTGAGGCACCTCGCACCTATATTCATTTTTCCCCTTTTTTCCCCAAACCCTAGTGTTCACTGGAGAGTGGAGACGATCAGTGAAAGCTTCAAAACAAGTTATATTATAGTGCAATCTGAAGTTTTACAGGTATGTTTTTATCTCTTTCTCTGTTTTATTTGGCTTAATAGTTAATATGTAAAGTTATTGCGGGTATCTTCATATTTAAAACTCAAGAAAACATCATATTTCTTTCTAGAAATAAATGGGAAGATAAAGGTAACAATTTGAAGTATATGAGCATCAGTAAAGAGAAAAATATATAGAATTTGCCAGAAAACAAAACAAAGGTTTCTATACAATTTCTGAAAAAGAGTGTAATAGCGGAAGTAATGAGTTTTCCAGGAAGAACCCATTAATAAGTAGAAAATACACTTTGACAATGAACTTTTGTTTTCATAGTTATTGTGTGACCTTTAGTTGTGTAGTAGACTTTAGGTATGTTAAAATTTTGAATGGTGATTTAGCAAAAATATCAGTTACGATATGTAACATCGGAGGGATTTCGGATCTATGTTATTGCCTTGTAGTCCAATTTGTACAGTTCGAAATCTTCATGCTGTTAAATTTTCTACTCTGCCAACGGAAAATACGCATTAGTAACAAATCTCACTGAAGTCTGACATTGATGTCACAAAACTTTTAGCCGGTGAATTTATTAGAATAACATAGTGGAAAATGATTGTTCATATGTAATCATGGACTACTAAAATAAATGTTGTAGCGTTAAATTAAAGTCCTGTGAATCATTTAATATTTTTAAAAGATCGATCGAAATATTTGATATCTTCAAACATTTCATCATTGCTAATCAGCTCTTACGCTATTTATCACTGTAGATTTGGTTGATTTGCATTGTCGACTATTTTTCATGAAAGAACAATGGAAGGGTAGGGTCTCCAACGTTTATGTTTGTGTTCGTTTATGTTCGTTTATTTATTAAATGAACGAACATGAGTATACCTCCGTTCGTGTACGTTCGGTTCGTTTACAAGCCTACCTAACCTCTGCAATACTCAATACAAATTAATTGATTAATAGATTGAATATCGGAGATTATAAAAAATAAAAAATAAAATCCCCAGAATACATAGAACTAGTTACTTAGAAATATTGGAACAGAAAAACTCACATTCAAACGGATAGATACAAAATCATGATTGAAACAACATCGTGAGACAGATCATATTGCAGATTATCGAGTCCTGCATGTGTACTTGCAACTTTCTTAATTTACAACCATATATTCCAAAACCCAAATCTTAATGTTTGCTTATCCTTTAATCATCACATAGCTTTACATAATCTAGTTGGCCTGCAACTTGAGGTACATAATTCGAGCACCATCACCTTTTTGTCGAACATCCTCGTACATCTTCACCGAGGCCTCAGAGAATTTGTTTAGTCTGTCAAGAACACGAGTCAAACTCGCCTGAATGCAGCTCAAGTTTGAATATACATCATCATTTGTATCCTCGTCTGTTAACGCGTTAAGACCGTCTTTTCTCCCCGGTTCTCCATTGTTTGCATCAACTGATCCGTCTAATTTTGGTAGTTTGTTTGCTTGGTCGTCCATTAGATGACAAATATCAGATAAGAAGGATTTGATGGCAGTGCTAAGTTCCTCCGCTGGCAAGGCTTTTATCCCAGCCGACCATTCACGACATAGGACAATTATCGGTGGCCCGAATCCCAGATATTGATGAGGTGAGAACGGATACCGATTCTTCGAACGTTCCTGCGGTTCTTTGATGCAGTTCTGCAGCCAACCATTCAGAGCTTCCAAATAAGATGCATGACTGTTGACCCAGTCGGTAAAGCTTACACCAAAGCATTCGATCTCTTGCCGAAGCTGCGCCATAATCTGCCTCCTCGTATCTCCCTGTGGCGCATCCGTTGAGTTACTTGAATGGTATGCCAGTGAGATGGTGATATACTGTGAATGATGACATTCAAGCATTGCCTTCCACATTCTAAGCAATCTGCAGAGACAAACATTAGTTTAGTGGACTCGGATGCCAATGTTTGCAGAAAACTGAGATTTTCGAGTGCATGTGGGAGTAAAGTTTCAGTCATTCAAAAATTTATGATTTGAAGGAGCTTACCCCTGAGTTAACTCTACAAGTTGTGGCTGCAACTCTTCATCTCTCATTTTTTCAATTCGCTTCGATATATTATTAACAGAATGAAGTGCCACTCTAATTCGGGAGTGTAGATCCTTTACAACTGCCCGTGTTTTATCGATCACTTGGGTGCTAAGATCTTTAGCAAACTGGTGTCTGAGCTGATCACACTTCCGATCATACTCCTTCCTGATAGATTCACTAGCCTAACAGGTGCAGCAAACAAGTCAAGAGTATCGAAGAGAAACACACCCATTCGATGACTTTAAATCAAAGCTACAAATTCTTGCGGATATTGATTGAATACTCAGTAAACTTCTCTACAATTCGCACCAAGGCATGGATTAATGTATTTGCTCCCAGCACTCATATAAAACTCACCTAACAGAGCTTCCGTACAACTTAATCATGCTTTGAGCGTTATCGAAGAAAGAAAATGTTGAAATGTAAAGCATATAACGAACATTTTTTAACCTACTGACTGAAACTTAGAAGTTTGAACGATTACAACCGACGATTTAGAAATAAACTAAAGAAACACTCGGAAGTGATAGCACACAACATGAAGACAGAAGCTAATTATATTAGTCACCATATTCCAGTCTTTCGGTAGGATCTTGCACGGAAAAATCTGGTGATAAAACATATGCACTTGACATGGTATAATTAAGCAGCTGTATCATCATCTTTCCAATTTCACTATGTACATAACAAACAAAAAATCCTGAAAAAAAACTAATATTTGAACATATATGGGCGTGTATATTTCTCTATACCATATGAAGAAGACAAAAAGTACCTTCACTTCATCATAGAGTTTTCTTTCCCATGCATACAGTCTGTCCAAGGTGGAGGAATGGCTACCAGCAATCATGCAGAACTCTTCGATAAAATCATTTCCACTGTCATCAGCATCGGCCGTGGTTAGCGGGTTCCTTGATGAAGAAGACCTCGAAGATGCCAACCTCTTCCAATGTATGACTTTAGTTGCATGTTGCACTGGCTCTATCGGTCAAGTAAAAAACGTTAAACAAGTAAAAATCCACAAGTCCGTTTTCTGGCAGTATGCAATGCGGCGGACACATACAGAAGCGAGAGCTTACCACGAGAAACCAAAGCTGTCTTTCGACGACAGCAAACAGGTTGGAAAGCTGCCAGCAATGTCGAGGATCCCCCTACAACAAGCGATTTTATCTTACGACGTTAGCAGGATAGGAATCAGTAGTATATGACCAACGACCATATGCAGCACTAGCATTGAATAGACAATATATTTTGAAGAAGAATCCGAAATTTAAAGCTCAGTGAAGAGTAAAACTGTGTCTCATGGTCAAACAGGATTACCTTCAGCTTCTGAATATCCAACCTTGATTTTGTTAGACTCAAGCATCCGAGACACTTCTCTGCCTGCTTCCGAGGCTCGGAAGAATCGATGTTTGATACCCTTTATGCTTGAAAGAAAATCCTTGGCTCTATGGGTTATAAACTCAGAAGGATCTTCTCTTTCTGCAGATAAATCTTTCTCTCCCATAGCTTTTCCCCTCATTGAACTTGATTGTTCAGGAGTACCTTCGCTTCCCAAAGTTTCACCTGGACCATTGACATTATGCTCCACTTCCTTGTCATTTGTCTGCCTAGTTCCACCATTTCCTCCTAATCCAATTAAAAACATATCATGCTCCATAGAACTACCACGGCAATAGTTCCGAGCGGAACGACTATCGAACACTTTGATGGCTTTTCTCTCCGATTCAGGCCACAAAGTTCCATTGGTGAACTCATTATTTTCCTCCAAATCTCCATGATCAATCCCTTTGCTCCTAAACTCTCCCCACCCTCTCAAATCCTCAAAATCCACATCAACTCCATTGTTCCCCATGAATCTAAAACTCTCACAGTCATCAACAGGGTCAAAGAAATCCCAAGAGCCTGACGCAAAAGGAGGAGGAGGAGGCAGCGGCGGCATTACCATCTCCAATGAATCATCCTCCAAAGAACAACCATTAGCAGGATTCACCTCAACAGTCACAGCAGCACTATTCCCTGCTCTCATGCAACTCAAACTCGCGGTTACCGGTGAAATGGGACTCCCATTCTCCAATGGCGAATCAGAAACATCGGCTCCTAAATGAGAAGGAGACGGTGAAGGATGGGAGGACTGGGAAGGGGTTTTCTCAAGCTCAGTAGCAGAGGTTATTACGGAAGACTCTATCAACATCTCAGCTTCAGAAAATCTTCCTAAAGCTATACCGATATTTCTAAGAGATTGAACATAAGAAACATGAGCAGCCGCAAGAGCATACCTTGAATCAATGGCTTGCTTTATGTATCTCCTTCTCTCTTTACATAGACGCAAGGCTTCATTTTTGTCAGCTTTTGAGTTTCCACTACCCATTTTCCCCCTTCACCAAGATCAAAACTATCTACTTCATGAAATTAATCCATTTTTCTAGCCACTAAAGACTAAGCAAAAAAAATACCGACTTTGGGTAAGCATAAGGAAGCCATTCTAGTGAAGAAAGTCCAGAGAAACAGAGGAGAACAGAGCAAGCTTTTTTCTCAGGAACAAAAGGGAACCCAGTTGGAGGAAATATTTTATTACGACGATGGAGACAAGATGGAGAAATTTATTGGACTTAATAAAAGGAAAATAACAAAGGGAAGAAAAAAAACAGAGGTGTGGTATGGTAGTTTTCAACAAAGACAGACAGAAATACGAGAGAAGAAACCTCCCAGAAACAATGCAGGAAAAACAAGTGGTCAGGGTGTAATAAAATCAAGCAAGTTAATGGATGGAAGCTAAGAAGCAGCCAATGGGAATTCCAAGCTCGAAACTTTTGGGAAGAAAAATAAAAGCTTGAAGCAATTTGGAAAAGTTTGCCCCAGTAATGAAATTGAAAACTTTTTGCAGAGATCGAGGAGGAGGAAATGATAGATGAATGAAGTGACATAAATAAAAGAGAGAAAAAACACACAAAAAATGGTGAGAAAAGAGGAATCTAATGTTAGTGAAGACAGAGAGGAGGAGATTGCCTCCTTTTGTGTGTTAATTTCTTCTTCCATTTCAGTTAATACTAATCATATTCAAGACTCGTAAATTAATAAGGGTTTAGTTTTAGTTTTTCGTTTATTATTTTTTAACGAGATTTCGATTTTTGAAAAGAAAGATATTTCTGTAATTTCTTTTAATTGAATTAATAAGATGAACTTGAAAATATGTTATGTTGTTAATTGTACGGATTATCACTTAAGACTGTATTTTGTTCATTCTTATCGCTATTTTAAAATACATAAGATACGATCATTTTTATTTTTATTTAATTAAGATATAATAATTTTATTTTTATTTATTTAAGATGTGATTATTATGGTTTAACTATCGTTATTAGTTAATAGATTAAGTAAAGTGATATTTTGGTATAATCACACATTTGGTCTTTATTATTTACATTTTCTCAAATTAGTCATATTTTTAATAAATTAAAATAAATTTAATTCTTCAATCGAATGATGTCATATGTCACCGGTACTACATGTCACCATTCGATTGGAGGACTAACTTTATTTTAGTTTAATATATTTATTCTCCACCAATTTTCTCTGTTTTGTTAAATTAAAATAAAGTTAGTTTTATAATCGAATGGTGACACATGACACGACATGTGATACCAATGATAGTTGCATCATCCAATTGGATGATTAAAAGTATGACTACACTGAGAGAATATGTAAATAACATGGATTAAATGTATAATTATACTAAATATTTAACATCACTTAACTCGTGGTGACCACATCTTATTTAAATAAGAACAAATGTGACCATATTTTATGTATTTTGAAACCAATGACTAAAAGTAAACAAAATACAAACATAATTGACCATTTGTGTAGTTAACCCTAAAGACTGAGCTACGTTGGGTCCAAAGGGCTTGGCCCCTGTAAAAGTTTTGTATATTCGATAAATTTGGGTATAATATTATTTTGGTTTACTTAAAAATAAATATTTAAATTAAAAATATAATAATTTATTAAATATTTAATTAAGCATGGGTCGAACTAAATAAGGATAATATAATGTTCTCAAGTTTTTTTGGTCTAATAACAATTTAGGTCATTATAAGTTTAAATATTAAATAATTTAAGCATTGTCTTTTGAAATTTGAGTTTAAATACCTAATAAACAGTGTTTTGAAAAACAGACCGGACCGATCGGTTCAACCGAGAATCGCTGTCTAGTCCGGTTCAATCTACATCGGTAGAACCGTTACTAGTGAACCGGCCGAAACCGTTGATCCATTCGAACCAGACCGGCTGAAAACCGAAAAAAATCGGGAAAAATGGGAAAAAATCGACAATTTGTTTTTTTTTTTAAAAATTAAACCAAACAACGTCGTTTGTTAAACGAGCCAAGTCGAACTCGAGTATTGCTGAACTCGACTCGAACTTGAAAACTTTAAAAGTAAGCTCAACTTGACTCAAACTCACGAGCTAAAAATTATTAAGTTCAACTCGAACTCGAAATATATTATTGAAACTTGAAATCGAAAAGGCTTGAACTCAAAAAAAATTTAGAAGCTCGATTGAAGCCTAAAATTCGAGCTTGATTGAAGTGAAATAATAGTTCACTTAATGCTCACCAAAAGACTCAATGATTTTGAATGTCAAATTACCTCTATTATTTATAGAAGTTAGTTGGGATGCTCTTCTATGTTTCTTAGCTATGTGGGATTGTTTTGGTCTCATATTTTTACTCTTTAGACTTTTAGGATGTTCTTCTATGTTTCTTAATCATGTGGATTGTTTTTAAAAAAAAAAAATTAAACCAAACAATATCATTTTGTTATGATTTTTTTAGCCCCAAATTTATTTTTTAATTATAGTTATATAATTATATTTATTATTTAATATGTTTTACCTTAAATATTATGTTGTAGTTATTTTGAATCATTTTGCTTTACTTGATTTTATGGTTTTTAACTTATAAATGTTATGACTTGCTTTGAATATGACTTGTAATATAAAAAATTATTTTTTATTAAATATTTTTGGTATTTTTATTTAATTTTTTAAATAATTATGACGTCGTCCGGTTCTTCCGATCGGTCGGACCGGCTCGACCGGTTGAACCAGTGAACCGATAGCATGATCGGTTTGCTAACCGGTCCGATTCTGAAAACCATGCTAATAAACCATTGCATTTTTTACAAAATCTAATATTTTGTCCCATAATATTTAGTCTCGGCTCCGTCTCTGGTCACAACATGTGTTTTTTTCACTAATAAGGATTGAGAAAACATAATAAAAAGCTAAAAAGTTCTTCAATTATTAATAGGGATTCAAATAGCGACTGGATAGCAATATCATGGTTGTTATGTTACGGTTGCAGTGGCATTCGAGATCGTTCTCACGGAAAATAGCGGTATGCAGCGGAATCACACCAATAGCGACGGATCGCAGCCGCAGTTTAACGGATAACATGCAATCGCGGCAATAACGAACCTTATTCCGCTGTTTTATGTTATTTTAATTTTTTTAAAAAAATCACTTTCTTTTAAAAAAAAATCAACTCATTTTAAAAAAAAATTCACCAACATAATACCCGCAATGATTATAATAACATCCGTTATATTCACAATCACGATAAAAGTAATACGATAAAAATAAGACCGCAACCGTAATTTAAATCTCTCGACTGCATCCATGCTCCTTGTTGAAACGTTTCTCATCTGATAGTCTTATTCCATGAGTTCAGCAGCAACGTCTGGAGGGATCATTGGTGAAGCTCCAAGCTATTTTAGTCAAACCATTAGCTACACGGTTACAATCTTTAGGGACATAGCAAAACGATGCAAACCAGCTTCGATCGAGGAAGGCAGCAATACGAGGGATCATTGGTGAAGCTCGTCTTGAATCTCGACCACCATTAATCGCAGTGATGGCTTCTTTTGCTGTCCGTCTCAACAATTACCTTTTGCACATTCATATCTCAAGCGATACTCGACCCTTAAAGATACCCCAAAGCTCGACATCAACCTTAATGAATCACAGACTCGCAGGAAAGCAGAGAAAGCTAAGAAGAACGATGAGATTTTTTCTGTTTGAAAGAGACAGAGGAACGATGAAGAATATGAAGTTACTGTGAAAAGAAGAATAAGGTTAATATTTTACCATGAGTTGTAGGAAAAATATTATGGGTTACAAATTTTAATTAAATCTAAATTATTTATTTATTTATTTAAATCTAATAATTATGAATCAGTGAGAAACTAATAAATTTTACATAATCATTCAGAAATTTTATTGACCCATAAATTTTATTTGTTTAAATCCTAAAATCTGATGTTGTTTATATTAGTATTCCATTTTATTGACAAATTGTATTTGTCTTTTCATATAAAAAATATTTTTAGACATGTCATTGTTTTTTATGTCTATAAATATAAAATTTGGAAAGAAAATGTTTTTTTAATTAATCTGGAAAATACTAACGATTTTACATTTTCTCATATCTCTCGTTACTATATTTTTTCTATTAATTCGAAAAGTATAAGATGATATCTATTTAAAGATAACTCTTAACTGTTTGACATTGAACTCTTACACCTCTGACATTTATTATGCTCAAACTTGAGACTTCAAAGAATAACAATACTTATTTTATCACCGAGATCACTATGTTCATACTAAAATGTTTATCTTATTGACACTTTTCCCCTTATTTTTTGGGCATTTTATCTAAAAATACCCTAAAAATAAAATATTCGGTCAAGACTCAATAAATACTCGGATCGAATGAACTCGACTTGAACTCGAGCTCGACTCGAATTCTTAACGAGCTGAAACGAGCTGCTTGATACTCGACTCGAAAAGCTCATGAGCAACTCGAAAATATAATATATTAAGGTTTTATTTTTAAAAAAAATAAAATCTTAATAATATTAACATTTATGTGTTGATTTTTTTTTAAAAAAAATACAGTAAAACTTTTATGTATTAAGATCTAGGTTCGAGTATGAGTTTGAGGCTTCAATCTAGTTAAGTTTAAGTTTTTTTTTCATTTCGAACCTTTTCGAGCTGCTCATGAGTTTCAGTTCAGGATTTCGAATTAGAGTCAAATTTAAAAATTTTAAGCTCACGAGTTTTCGAATCGAGTTATCTCGTTTACATCCCTAGTGAGGGATGGGTCAATAAAGAGGAGATTGAATGCAACTTTAACATTTGCCCAAATGCCCTAAAGGAGGAGAAAAAAATAACCACTCCAATAAAAGGGACAAAAACAGATTAAATAATTTTAAAATTTTTGTTAAAAGTGAAAGGAACGGTGGAACCCATGTTATGCACCACCCAATGTACAAATTTAAGGCCAGCTTATCATCTTACAAGCTTTTTCTTTTCTTTTCCCTTCAAATGTATTTATTTATTTATTTATTTTGTATTTAATAATATTTTTAAATTATTCTATTTAAAAACTATATAAAAAGATACAAGTATAATATCATAATAATTATTTTCATTTAAAAAATATATTTTGATTTTTAATTAAATAATTTTCTATTAATCCCTAACATTAACTCAATTATAAATTAAATTAATTGTATAGATGACAACTTTTAAGATAAAAAGTATTTCTCTAATTAAAAATCATTATTTTCATTATAAATAATATTATTTTTATTTGATATAATATTTAACTTATTTAAATAATTTTTTATAGGAAACGCTAGTTTTATTAAAAAAAATAGAAAATATCCAGAATTACAATGAAGATTTACGAGTATAATCGTAAACATAAACTAAATTATAATTAGGACATTTTCCTATAACCATTGACACAAAAATAAGCCACGTAGATCACTCAATGACCATAAAAGGAAAATGTTAAAAAAACCTAACCAATACTCAAACAAAATAAAGATACAAATAAATCTGACTGCATCCATAAATGAACCACAAAAAGGGGTAAAACTACTGAAAGACCACTGACAAATCGCAAATCAAAGTCAAGCGACGTGAGAAAAATATTCACGAGCGTAAAATGCGTATTCAAATCAATTCGAGGGTCCAAAGCAGAGAAGATCGACATGATAACAAATAAATGTCATCTTGATCAGTCGTGGCGATGTCAAATCCAACCATGAGAAAAAGTTAAACAAAAACAACAACCAAACGAGTGAAAATACCAAAAGACAGAGAAAAATGTGCCACAAAAACAGAGATAAACGTGTCATAAAGGAATAAATAAATATATCACAAAAACAAAATTATTCTTATTAAAAAACTAAAAGAAAAAGAAAAAAGATAACCGACAATCGATAATCAGTATCAAAATCAATGTCGTCGTCACCTAAACTAAATCATAAAAACAAAAATTGATTTAAACTATAGAAATTGACACAAATTGTAAGAAAAAAAAAGGAAGGGGGAGAGAAGACATTAAATTATTTAAATCCTTTATATCTTTAAATCATAAAGATAATATATATTTAAACATACATAATCTTAGATTATTCTTTTGTTAAAATACTTACATTATTCTAAATGTCATACCAATCATATTAAAATACATTAGGCATACCAGAATTGTTTTTTGACCCAACAAAACATTGTCGATTTTAAATTTTATTTTGAGTTAAGGTGATTACAATGTAGTATTTGTTTTATATACTCTTAATTATTTGATAATGAACACTCAACATCCTACTTCAGTTGCTGGTGCTCAAATCCGTGACCTATGAGAACAATAACGATTCCTTTAACCACTGAAGTAAATTGCTTCATGAATTTTAATTTATTTGATCTTTTAGAAATTATAAGTTCGGGATCAATGAATAAATAATATGCTTAATATAAAAAAAGTGTATAAATTATATCTAACTCAATAGCAAACCCAACACTAAGCCCAAAGTCCACAAATAACCCACATCAAACCTAACTAGAGGCCCAAATCAAGTCTAAATCGAACATCATCAAGCTTTGACAATAGCCACTATTGAGTTTCTACTCTAAATCAAACACCATCAAGCTTTAACCTCACCTTCCAACAATAAGGAGGGCCAAAAATATCTCCACATTAATAAAATCAAGTGGAGGAGAATCGAAGAGACGATTGAAAGAAGACGGGGGGGGGGGGGGGGGTTGAGATATTTTAGCTAATCCATTCACAAGCATGTTGCTTTCATGAGGGGTCCAAGCAATAGTGGTAACCCAACAGCAGTTTCTCAAATGTTGAATTCAACGAACTAGTGACAGCGAGCTTGGAGTGACCTCAGTATTCTGAACGAGCTTAATGGCTTCCATGTAGTCCAAAAGGACTTGTAGGAGTTCATAAACTTGCGACCAAGTTAATTGTAAGCCAAGTAGAAGAGCCAAAGCTCGGCGTGGAGAGTGAACGTAATTACAACATGTTTTTAGAATCCCGCGGCTAGTTGCCTTTACAATCTCTTATGACTCCACCAACTGTCATGAGGCCCGCGGAGCACGAGATGGTTGCATCGACATTTAGAGAAAACCAACCTTTGAAGGGGGCATTTCCATTGGAAGAGCATTGGCTGTAGAGGTTTTGGGTCATTTCCAGATTTGTTGCATTCGCAAATGAGCTTTGCCCATGTAAGACATTTATTCAAAATATAATCAAAGGAACGGTAGGCCTTGTTGAAGACAAGATCATTTCGAATCTTCCATATGAGCCAAGTTATGGCCAATCTAGTAGACTGAGGCTCAGATGGACAATCTTTGGGGAGCATGGACAGTTTGATGGCTTGGGTTATTTGAAGGGCAGGTTTCCATGTTATGGCACTATTTACCATAGAAAAAGCAAATAAAAGGGAGGGATTCGTATTCGATTAATTGCACTTGTTCATTGATAAGGATTTTTGGAGCTTAACAACTTGTTGAGGTCCAAGGTAACCGTCATTCTCGCAAATCGACCACGACATCCACTTTCTATTTAATAGTCAATACGGATAACTGTTTCAATGCATTCGCCAATCTCGGTTATAAGGTTGCGCTTATAAAGGGTGGGTCGAAGGTTGGGGAGACGGATCTAAGCAATAATTTTAGAAGGATACGATTGGGACGTCGAGAAGTCAGGGGACCAGAGTTCGACGGTAAGATAGTGGCAAAAAAGGGTCCACAATACATCGGCGATCGCTTTCAAATAATAATTATGGGCGTGGAACGTTATTAGGTAATAATTGTTCTTTATGTCCATTAGTTTGGTGGGTTGGGATGGCTTCCATAGGTCGTAAATTTTATTTAGAAGGGTGGTGTATCCAATTATACGACTTAGGAGTCTCACAACCACAGCTTGATCGAAACTTTTTAACGGGCAAAGCCTGAACACGATCAGAGAAGTAATGGAAATCATACTGTTAACCATATCTTTGATCACATCACCATCTGAAGTTCGATTTCCTCTTCGTCCAGGATGTCATCGTCATCAGCGTAACGTAGGTGTCACTGCCCATAAGGGTATCTTTATAAGAAATCACCGACGGGACAGTGAGAGTAGTGGCAGGGAGGGGTGTTTGATCAATATTCATGGCGTTAGGGACAAGAGGCATAGGGAAAAGAGATTCTATGGCTACTGCTTCGGATTCTAGAGAGGTTCCGCCATCATCTGGTGATTCATCCTCATGTCGACGTGGTTTCTTGTTGTTGCGTTCATCAGTAGCGGTCGCAGCACCGCCGCCAGGGGTAATGAGGTTTTAGGATTCCTCCGACATTCAGAGGATTCTAAGGTTAGATTGTAAGTGAAGTTTAGATGAATTCTATAATTAACTATTGTAAAATACAATTATAGAGTTAATAGTAAAATTTAAGTTAAAATAAAATTTGAGCATACCCCACATATAATTTAAACTAAAATAAAGTTTAAGAATTCACACATAATAAAACTTAAACTTATAATCTCAAAATTAAAAAATTGTAACTTTATCATTAAACCTTAAATATAAACATAAAGTAGATAACATATAGTAAAAAATAAAGTAAACTCTTTTACATATATTTTTATTAAACTCTACCCGTAAAAGTTTAATAATCCCAATATCAGGGATACACTAGTTTTTGTTTCATGAGAAAGGTAGTGTAACAAACAAAAACGGTCGGCTAGTTGCGGATCTAGAAATATTTTTTAGGATGGACACATATATATTAATAATATAAATTTTTTAAATGGGATAGATACAAATAAAATTTTAAGGTGAACATCGTTCATAAAATAAGTAACTAATCGAAAAAAAATCAGATTTTAAAGTAGGCACGAAAAACTTCAAGATGAACACTCAACAAAATGAACAACTAGTTAAAGAAAATTTAAATTACGTGCTCACTCTCACCGAGATATGATTCCGGGTGGCTAATGAAGTAGACCACGGAATTCGTGAAGATGTATCATTGTCATCGTCTTATCCTTTGTCCTTATGCTACCAATTAATTATAGCCTAAAGTGAAATGGTATAAATCCTCTTCTTCATAAAGAAGAAAAAAAGATGGTTGTAAAATATGTTCTTTACACAAATTAAATATAAGAAAGAAATGAAACGCATAATAAAATTCATAGTTTGGTTTGATGGGAAAGTGGGAATATTTTGTGATCCCTTGCGCTAAGATGGCACCGAACAAATACTTTGGTACCTTACCTTATCAAGAAGTTGATTTCCACCACCGAGACGAATTCCAATTCCCTCCAGCTGTAGGGATGGTATGCCTTTAATTCTTGGCTTTTGAAAGGTACCCTTTTCGCGTGTTAATAAATGAGAAGTATTTAATACAGCTGAAATGTGAAACCAAAGGAAAGGGTAAAGTACTCGAGTGATTTTTCGATTATAGGATGTTGTTTTGTTGAATTCTCTGATTATTAAAAGTCATAAAATGATCTCTCTACTATAGAATGATGCTTTGTTGAGTGCACTTACTATTAAAAGTAACGAAAGGGTCATCAGACTATTCAGGTTTTAAACTTGTCATTTTTCGTTAAAAAATTGATGGACATCTTAGTTGGATATTAACTTACTGACTTGAATATGATAAAATCACATTTTAATTATATCTACTGGTACTATCATTGTTTTCAAGCATTGGCTGGATGACAGAGAGTCGATCTAAAAAAATATAATTTAAATAGTTATGTAATCATATTTTATCATATCTCAGTCAATAGGTTAACATTAAGTTCAAACGGTTGCCATTTTTTTTAATGAAAGTAATGAGTTTGGAACATATGAATAGTCGAGTAACCATTTTATAACTTTTAATAGACGAGAGATTCAACAAAATATCGCATTATAATTAGGGGATCAATTTGTAATTTTTCATAATTAAGGGAGTCAATAAAACATCGCATTATAGGACAATTTGTGTACTTTACCAAATATGACTCGTATCAGACAAACTTTGCAATTATATGGCATTTCAAAACACAAAATATGAATATTCCTTGTGATCAAGAGGACTAAAGACCCTCTAAAAATGAATATTCTCTGTGATAAAGAGAAATTAAATCACATACATGAAGTTGAATATTCATGAGAATGAATTTGTTCCACACAACCTCACAAAAAGACTTGTAACTTAGGTGAAGTTACAGAAAAACCATTAGAAAACTCATGACAACATACATAAAAATTTCATTTTAGTACCTAAACTATCCGTTTTGATTTGTTTTAGTACCTAAACTTTCAACTTTTTCAAAATTATACCTAAAGTTTTGTTTTGTTTTATTTTAGTATCCCGCCCTTAAAAACTTTAATTTTTGTTTCATTTTAGTACCCGTTCGAAATTTAAAGTTGAATTTAAAAAAAATGATAGTCTAGATACTAAAACGGGCCAAAGTTTATAGTTTAAGTACTAAACACGTTAAGTTTTTAACAGTGGGTACTAAAATAAAATAAAAACTAAACTTTATGTATGATTTAAAAAAAATAAAAATCTATGTATTAAAACAGACCAAAACTGATAATTTAGATAATAAATACCATGATTTGTAAGATAAATCACTCAATGACCTTTATCGAGTCATTAAAGTCGAGAATAAAATTAAAGATAAAAACAAAGTTGAGAGCATTCATATATGAAATAAAATTGATCCCTCACTATACTTTCATAGAACAATTCAATAATGAGAGAGGGTAAAATCAAAGGTATAAGAAAATTTACTCATTTTCTAAGAGTAAGAATAATCTTATAAATAAATATCATCAAAAGAGTGATATAGTATCTTAATTTGTGTCATTATATATCACAAATCAACTTACCTAGTGGTTAAATGAATCGTTATTATTTCTTGAGGTAACAGATTCGAGCACTAATAACTACAGCAGGGTGATTGAGCGTTCATTATTAAATGGTTGAAACTATTTAGAACAGATACTATTTTATAATCACTTTAACTAAATCAAAAATAAAAATAGAAGAATCAAAATTACAACGCAATTAACGAGAAAAATTAGAGACAACAGTCACCAAAAACTCATACATAAAATTAAAATATTAAGCTCAAAGATACGAAGAGGGTGAAACCTTCCAAGCATCAAAACAATCCAGTAACATTCATAAAACTCTTTGTGTCTGTCGAACGAGACGCTTTACAATGTGATAAAAGAGTGGTGAGCAAACCAAACAATTTGACAGACTGTTTTGCTAAGTAATTCTGATTATATCGGCAAACGACAATTTATAAAAGAGGGTATCTGACAATATGTGACCACCGACAAGCCAATCAGAAAACAAATGTCGTGATGATCTTTGTAGAAACACTAACACGACTGCAGAAATATGCGAAAAACTTATCGAAACCATAAGAAACATGCCACAAAAACAGAGAAAAAGTATCACAGAGACATATATTCTTATTTAAAAGTGAAAAAATTCAAGAAAAAAACAAAAACATAATATGAAAAGGAACAAGAAAAATAAAAATCGTCAACGGTCGACAACCAATCTTAAGATTAGTACTGATGTCGGTTAAACAAAAAACAAAGAAAGAAAAAAGATGACATAATATTGAAAAAAAAAAATTAGGTTAAAGAAAAGATGGACTAATTAGTGAATTGTATTCAATACATTTATGAATGGAAATGAAAATGAAAATTATTTTAATATAGGATGATTAAAATGCTTTTGAATTAGTTATTAGAGAAAGCGAATGTGTCACTTTTAAAAAACATATTTTTTGGGTAAGCTACACTTTTAGCACTCCAATCATCATTTCTGTTTTGTTCTGATCAGTCAATTATTTTTTATTTTAAAATTATACATAATATTATATTTTAGTCTATTTTTTTTATCATTCATCGTTATAAAATTAACGGTGATGTTGATATGTCATTATAAGATAATATCACATCACCGTTGAAAATTTTAAAAAATATCACATCAACGGTTCTGTTATTTTTTTTAACAGCATGTGATCGAAATGGAACAAAAACGTAACATTAGGTATGATTATGGGAAAAAAATAGTTGAATGACTAAAACAGAACAAAAATAATAATTTGGGTACTAAACTCATAGTTTACCCCGTTTTTCTCACTTCCGTTCTAGACAAAACTGAGAATTTGATTTAGAGAAACATTGGGGACCCGATCATGATATCACAATTCACAACCGCATTTATGTATAAATCTTAAAGACTTCAACAGTTTCACGAGTGTCGGTGGTCTGCTTTCTGATCACATTATTTATCACCAATCATATAAAAAGATGGAAACTTTAATCAAAAGTCTATCAAACCCCCACCTCACCAGATTGTATGTTTTCTATCTCACAAACCTTTAAACGAAAAAATGTGAAAAAAGATTAACAATTTCTTTCACAGATTCCAATTTTATCATGTACAATTTCCTACAACAAATTTACCCTTTTTTTTTGTTGGTTCTTTTCATTTTTACATGCACACATGCATATAAGCTTTGGACTTTTTATCTATGGTTTGTGTTCTTTGATAGGGACTCTTTATAAAGGACACAGTTTCCCATTATTGAAGCTACAGGTGTCCAGAAAGTGAGAGAAAGTTAGAACAGAGCAGGAAATTTACAGAGAATTCATGTGATGTTGGGTGCTTGAGTTGAGCTTCCTATTGGCTGTTGATTAAATTTAGTTTCCGTTGCTTCTTTTAGTGCTCATCACTATCAAGCAATATCAAAGACAACAACAAAGAAGAAGCAAAAAAAAAAAAAACAACAACAACTGGGGAAAGTGATCGTTTTGGAGATCTGGGTTTCCAGGTTTAATGGGAAAAATGATGAGGTTTCAGCATCAGAATTATTATCATCAGCCTCTTACAAGAGAAGCAATCGCTGGGTTATTTGTGTTTCTTTTCCCAATTTTTTGGCTTTGTTTGTTCACCTCATTCACCAATGCTTCCTCTTCTACGTTCTCGGTATGTTCCTCTATAAATACATAAATATATATATATATATATATATATATATATATATATTCCTTAGCAGAATTTTCCTTTTTCTTTTTCAATTGAAAATGAGTTGTTGGTTCTAATTTTCTTTGTGCAAAATTCATGGAAATGGGAAATGGGAAGTTTGAGATGGTTCAATGAAAAAGTTTGCTGTTCATTAAAAATGGATGGTGAGGGTTAGTTTATTGAGAAGTGGCAGGCTTATGCAAATCTAGTAATCATATTGCTTTATTGAAAATTATCCCAAATTAGAATTCTTTTTCTTGGTAGTATGTACTATGTAGTAGTTAATTTGCTTGAACTGGAAATCTGAAAAATGGTGGCCTGCGATTCAACTTTTCTTCCATTCTTGTAAATTTTCTTCAGCCTCTCCAAGTATTTCTATTCTCTTGACTAAATTAAACACTTTCCCCCACAAAATTCACAAAAAGTACAAAGGTGACATATTTTAGCAGAATTCCCCCGTTTATTTATTTATTTGTGCTGGCT
Organism: Hibiscus syriacus; assembly: GCF_006381635.1. Lineage (NCBI taxonomy): Eukaryota > Viridiplantae > Streptophyta > Magnoliopsida > Malvales > Malvaceae > Hibiscus > Hibiscus syriacus. The sequence continues at coordinate 1,466,863 of NW_024062686.1, read as the reverse complement.
GGTGAGTGTTTAGCTTGATAAATGCTCATACTTTGAGAAGGAAATGGAACTTCAATCTATCTGGTTTGCCGTTTGGGGAAGGTAATTAACCTTTGTTGGTCGTTGCAGGTGTCGAATGTCATGAAACCTCGACATTTACCTTTACTCACAAGCGCCTTACGACGTGAAAGTGTGAGTGGATGTTCATCATGCATCATTTCGCGCTTCCCTCTGCCTTTTCTTTTATGATTGTATATTGACTTGTAATTTTGCTGTTTGATTTGCTTCTATGTTTTGTATTCAGTCGAATGGAGAACCATCTGATCTCTGGGCTCCTTTGACCGACCAAGGGTGGAGACCATGTCTTGAATCCGTAAACGACCTATGTGAGTGGTCAGCAGCAATGCTATTTTGAGTTATTGTTTCTTTCCATTGTCAATTCTTAAATTTTCTTGGATTTTGCTCTTCAATTGCTTTGAGCAGCATTGCCCCTGAAATCGGAAGGATATCTTCAGGTCTTTCTTGATGGAGGACTCAACCAGCAAAGAATGGGGGTAGGTCTAATTTTCGTTTTACGTACTCTAGAGGAGTTGAAAATTACGAAACATCTAATGATTGTATGTCTTTTGATTAAAACAATCAATCATATTTGTCAGATATTAAGTTCCTTTTTGCTTCATAGATATGCGATGCTGTTGCAGTTGCTAAAGTACTGAATGCAACACTTGTGATCCCACATCTTGAAGTAAATCCGGTTTGGCAAGACTCAAGGTACTTATGTGTGGAAAAAAAGATCATCCTTTCAAGTTCTTATTCCAAGTGGAACTTAGTTTTCGCCCCGGTTTAATGAGGCATACCTTTTTTCTGAAGTAACTGTTTTCCCTGCAGCTCATTCATGGATATATTTGATGTGGATCATTTTATTAATGTACTGAAGGACGATGTAATGATTGTCAAAGAGCTGCCCGATGAATTCTCTTGGAGCACAAGAGAGTATTATGCCACTGCTATTCGAGCCACCAGAATTAAACGAGCACCTGTTCATGCATCTGCAAACTGGTACCTCGAGAACGTCTTGCCTGTACTTGAGAGGTCGTTTGCAACTCAAATGATTTGATTTGTATGCACATTTTCGATGATTTTGATAGTTTTCAAATGCATACAAGTATTCTCTAGTGTCTGCTCATGTCATGAGACATTAGACATAAACGTGCACTGTACTCTAATAAAAATGTTCTGTTAATTTTACAGCTATGGGATTGCTGCAATTTCTCCATTCTCTCATCGTTTGTCTTTCGACAACTTGCCAAGTGAAATCCAGAAACTGCGTTGTAAAGTCAACTTTAAAGCGCTCGTTTTTGTTCCACACATTCGTGCACTCGGAGATGCCCTTGTCCATCGCCTCAGGTATCCTCCGGCTGAGAGTCAAGCACTTGCCATTGACGATCTTACAGGAAACACTCATCAAAATGACAAACAACGACCACAGAAATTTGTAGTAGTGCACCTTAGGTTTGATAAGGTATATAACTGGCTTGTACTGTAGATCAATGTCCTTGTATCCGTGGCATCGTATAGATACATAGGATTTAGTTTGAAATACCATTGAGCATATAAAAAGATATCATTGTTTCTATGCAGGATATGGCTGCTCATTCGGCCTGTGATTTCGGTGGGGGTAAAGTGGAAAAGTTAGCTCTGGCCAAGTACCGACAAACGATTTGGGGAGGGAGGGTTCTCAATTCTCAGTTTACCGATGAAGAGTTGAGAAGTCAAGGTCGTTGTCCATTGACTCCTGAAGAAATCGGACTGCTGCTAGCAGCTTTAGGTTTCGATAATAGTACCCGTCTTTATCTTGCTTCCCACAAGGTACTTCGTCTTAGGAATTCTGGTTTTGCTAGAAATATTTTTCAAATACATCATTTTTTTGACAATGCATTCACCAAATGGCCATATATTTCAGGTATACGGCGGGGAAGCTAGGATTGCCACCCTACGTGAGCTGTTTCCGATGATGGAAAGCAAAAAGAGCCTTGCATCATCGGAGGAAAGGGTCCGTATAAAAGGAAAGGCTTCATTGTTAGCAGCGGTTGATTACTATGTGGGTTTGCATAGTGACATCTTTGTCTCAGCTTCTCCGGGGAACATGCACAATGCGTTGGTGAGTATTTCTGGCAAAATGCATGGGGAACGATTAGCAGTCTACGACGTTGAGTGTGCCAATAAATGGTTTCATAGTTTGTGCTTTTACATGCATATTTTTAGGTTCATTTACTTTTGAAATATACAGCTTTGAGTGAATTCTGCAACTGCAATGCCTTTTTAACTGTGATTTTCTTTGTTCGGCAACAACATGCGAACAGATGGGACATCGAACGTTCGAGAACATGAAGACGATAAGGCCAAACATGGCTTTGTTGGGCCAACTCCTCCTTAACAAAAACATGACTTGGTCGGAATTCCGTCAGGCAGCGGTCGAAGGGCATCAAAATAGACAAGGGCAACTGCGGTTGAGGAAACTGAAACAGTCCATATATACATATCCGGCTCCTGATTGCATGTGCCAAGCTTAATCAACCCCTAAATCTCATTTTATTTGTATGCCTACCCTTACTGCAATTATTATTTGTTGCTTGTATACTTGGTATCCGAAATAAGATGCAACCCCATTTCTTCCACTGATAAAACCATCAGATCTACTCTTCTTTGTTAGTATAGTGAAGTAGCTCGATACATCCACCGTAGTATTTACGTCGAGAATGGGGTTGTCGTCGACATCAAATCGTCTCGTGTATGGACCGCGGAGTGGAGTATGCATAGCTCGATTCGTTTGTCGCATAGATCTGATGAAAATATTTGAAATAGCGACATCATTAAAATATGATTTTATCACATTCAAGTTAGCATGTTAATATCCTACTTAAATTACCATTATAAACCAAAGTGAAAAAGAACAAATGATTTATACCATTCAAGGGGCTCAGTCTTGGGGCCTCCTCGTTCTAGTCATGGTTACAATACCGCATGTTTTGGGAAGATCGCCGGCACTGTCGCCGTTTCCCTTCTATGCAAGGTGCCTTAGCCCTTGTGAATACAAAAGGCTCGGTGGAGCTCATTGTTCCGATAGATATTTTTACAGGTTTTGAACGACCAAACATTTGCAATCATGGTGGAACTGAGAAAAAGGAAGGTCCATGTGTCTATGCATTGTACCTCGGAGTGTTATGGTTAAAAAAAATTGATTTTTTTTTTTTTTTTTTTGCAGCTATGATCCAGTAGAGTACCATCACTGAGGAGGGGTAATAATGCCTCAACGAACACAAAATAATACGAAACAAAAAAAATTCAGTTGCCGGGACTTGAACCCGGGTCTCTTGGATGAGAGCTGAGTATCCTAACCAACTAGACTACAACGGATTGCTTTGAGGAATCTATCCTAAGTATTATAGTTGTGGTTTAGTTTCCGGCGATCTTTTCCAACCCATCGCTTCAGTAGCTGTTGCATCACTTTCAGAATTTGTTTTTTCACCAAAAAGGATATTTATTATAAAGATTTTTATTCATTTGACAATAAATGCTCAAATACTAGGAGTACAAGTGATTTATATATGATAGGCATAGAGTTGGGGGTTACCAGTGCCAAAGGGAATGAATGAGTCGGCTCCATTATAAGAGGACTAAAAGGAGGAGATGTTTGATATGCATCATCAAGTCCAAGTGAAGAATATGGTGCCTAAAAATGTTCTGCACATGCAGCATAATAGTATCGTCTTCTTCGGAGGTCCTGGATTCGAAGGTACATCCTGATACCAGCATATAGGCATCGAAAGATTATAATATAAACTGTTGTCTGGCTGGCTTTTCAAAATGAAACATTGAATCATATGTGGTAAAATGTTCAATGGTCATACAACAAATGCTAATGCATGCATGGCCTGTCAAATATAAAGCTGAAAAGGATATGGACTCCATGCTTCATGCACGAGCTTTAACAGGAAAAAAATAATTAAATAGGAAAATTAAATAGCTTTATACTTGAGTTGCAGTTAGTTGAGCTGTGTTAATGGTGATCTTTCATCGATAACCAGATGGGGTTTATTCGTTGATGGAGGAGAAAGAAGACTGGTCTTGTTCTCTTTTAGAGAGTCAAAGAGTTCATCACTCCCTTCAATGTCTGAAGGGTTATTGTCGAAAGACTGCACTATCCTTCCCAAGAATTCCATCAGCTGTGCATCTTCAGTGGAGTACTCGCTGATCCTTTCACTTAGGCCCTCAATGAATCCAACTAAAAGTTCCCTATCCATTGACACTTCATGATGTCTTCGAGCAAATTCGTTTTTTCGCTCTTAAGCTCATCGATCGAAGCTTCTGATGCTTTCAGCCTTGCCTTCATATGGTCAGTCATATTCTTCATTTCCAGATGCTTTGCTTCCATTTTGGTTTCTGAAGAATGTAGAAGATTATTCTTGTTATCTCTTAGAGAGTTAAAGAGTTTATTATTATCAAAAGACTGCACTATCCTCTCCAAGAATCCCATGAGCTGCGCGTCTTCCCTGGAGAACTCACTGATCCTGTCACCTAGGCCCTCGATGAATCCAAACAAACTTTCCCTATCCATTGACAACTTCATGATATCTTCAAGTAAATTTGTCTTTTCACTCATAAGATTATCAACCAAAGCCTCTGATGTTCTCAACCTTGCCTCCATCTGATTAGTCAAATTCTTTATTTCCAGATGCTTTGCTTCCAGTTCAGCTTCAATGGTCAATGCTAGCTTTATTGAATCAGAGAGGGACATTTCTTGCAATAACAGTTTCTCCTGTGTATTATGAATGTCGTCCTCAAACTCCTTAATCATTAATTTTTTCTCTTCCATTTCTAACATAGCTAAAATATAATCTGTCACAATCTTCTCCCAAGCTTCATGGACCAAATTGATTTCTGTCTGCTTCTCAGCAAGCTGTGAGGAAAAGGAATTCAATGAGCTATTAAAATCTTCTTCCATTGACCTCACAACCTGCATGAGACCATTTATTCTGTGATCTTTGTCCTTTACAAGCTGCAAAAGATTCTCCTTCTCATGGTCAAATTTTCTCTCTGCACCTATATGTGCAAATGCAACACCTTCCAGTTCCTGTCTGAATGATTCTTCTTCGAGCAAACCAATCTCTTTCTGAAGATCCTCTATGATCTTGTTATGTTCTCTTGTGATTTGACGAATGCTCTCCTCTGCAAATGCTTCTAATTCCCTTGTTTTGAACTCTTTCTCTAGTGTCACTATCTGCTGTTGGAGAATAACTGTTCTCTGTTCGTTCTCTTGGATTATACGGGCATCCTTCTCTTGCTTGGAAGTTTTTCCAAACTCCACTTGCGCAAGAAGAGAAGTTTCTAATTCTTTACACAATTCCTGCCTTCCTTCTAAGCCTACTTTTAACTGTTCAGCAATAGATTTCCATATGCATAGTTCAATTTCAATTTCTTGTCTTTCACAAATTTTCACCATCAATTCAGAATTTACCTTTTCCAAAGCATTGCAATTCTTTTTCAGTTCATTGTTTTCCTCTTGTAATCGAAGTTGGCAGCTAGATGACTCCTCAAACATTTCCTTGTACCTGCCTAGTTCTTCCTGCCTCAGGACACACTGCACTACCAAGTGCTCTGATGATTCAAGCCTCTTCATTAAAGAAGTTGTCGTCTCATGTTCTTCAACCAGTTCAATGTTAGCAGTTTCTAAAGCATCACAGATCTCTCGAAGTTTCTCCCCGAATTCATTTTCCATAACTGCAGCTTGCTCTTCTAGCCGATGTTGGCTCATAGATGCTTCCTTGTACCTCTTAAGCTCTTTGCATGTCTGGAGCCACTGCTCTTCAATGTGATCCAAAGACTCAGCCCTCTTAATCAAAGAAGCTGTTCTCTCTCGTTCTTCAGTCAATTCAGACTTTGTTTTATCTAAAGCTTTACAAACTTGATCAAGTTTCTCTCTAGATTCACTTTCCGTTTGCAATGTTTGCTCTTCCAAGTGTGATTGATATATAGATGCTTCCTCGAGCCTTTCTTTATAACTCCCAAGCTCTTTCTGTGTCATGAGCCACTGTCTTTCAATAGAATCTAAGGATTCAACTCTGCTTAACAAAGATGCTACCTTCTGCCGTTCTTTTGCCAGTTCAGAATTGGTCACATCTAAAGCATCACATACTTCTCTAATTTTCTCTTTTGAATCATTGTCCATCTGCAAACAATGCTCTTTTAACTGGAGTTGACACCTAGATGATTCCTCGAGCATTTCTTTACATCTAGTGAACTCTTTCTGTATAAACTGATGCTTATCCTCAAGTTGTTCAAAGGTTTCAACCCCTTGGATAGAACTACCGTCCTCTCACGTTCTTCAGCAATGTCTCTCTGAGCCTTGGCCAGGGCAGTATTTTTCATTTCCAGCTGCTGCCTCAGGATAGAAAGAGTTTCTACCCTCTCTTTCTCATGGAGGCATAGTTCAGCCTCAACATTTGAAAGTTTTAGTCGGGCCTCAGACATTCCTGATTTTAACAGCAGTAACATCACGGAAACCTCCTCATGCTGCAATTTCAACTGTACAGCTGAAGAAAAGTATTCTTCAAGTTCCATCTCAAGCACTTTGAGATAATCATCTTTACTCTCTAACTGAGAGATGTAATTGTTTAATTTCCTAGTCATTTCCTCCCGCTGACACTTCCATTCAGCTTCTTTAGCCTGGAGATGTGCTGAACACTCCTTGTGCATCTGCTCCACACTTTTGAGCTTGTTTTTTCAGTTTCAAAAGAGAAGAGGAACTTCTAGCTTCGTGAATTCTAGCTTCCTGGAGTTCTTCGAGGGACGCCAACAACTCTTCATTTTCTTTCTCCAGTTTTCCTGCTCGATATTCCGTTTCCTTATAGAATGACTCCTTTGTTCCCAATAAATGTCTCAAAGTTGCGACTTCGTTTTCTCTCTGCGAGTTCAAGCGATCCAATTGTGACTTTGCATCCTGGCATTCAGAAAAAATGTTTCCAAATCGTGTTTTGAACTCTGAAATTTCGTATTCCAGGTACTTTATCTGGGTTTCTTCATGAACTAAGGCTTGGTTACACATTTTTAGACGGTTCTCAAGATCTGCTGTAACTCGGATCTGAGAATCTAACCTTTTCTGCAGCGAAGAAACATCATCGAGCAACGTAGATTTTTCCTGCTCCCATTCATTCTTACTTATCTCGAACCGGTCCCGAAGCTTGTCATGGGCTTCTTCTAGGTGTTTGAACTGTTCCTTCTTCCATTTTAGCTGATCTTCAACTTTCCTTCTGCCTTCCTCTGCCTCGGCTACCAAATCATCTGTTTCTTTTAGCTGTTCCGGATTTTTGGCCTTTTTCTCTGCCTCTCAACACTTGTTCTGCGAAACTGACAGGTAAGCTTTTAGACCTTTATTCTCTGCCCTGAGGACATTAATTATTTGCTCTAGATCTACGTTCTTCTCGTTTGCCTCATCTAAAGCCCGTACAAGCCCTCTATTTTCCTGCTCCCATTTCTGGTTCTTTTCGTCACGCTCGGCTCTCATCTTATCGTTGGCCGCATTCAAATGCCTGACAATAGATTCTTTGTCACATAGACTGCGTTTAAGATCTTCATTCGCTTGCTTCACCACCGAGATTTCTCCTTTTTCAAGGAGTTGTTCCGCTTGCTTCTCGATTTTTGAACTCGCCTCTTGGATCTTTGTTGACAGCTCACTCTGGATTTTCTTCAAGTGCTCACATAATTCAGCTTTGCTTCTGAGATCAGCCCTTAGCTTCTCATTCTCAACTTTGACTTCACCTAGCTCTTCATAAACCTTCCCCATTGACATTGCCATATTTTCCTGAAATATGCTCCAAAATTAGACCTGTTTAAAATTTCTTGTATTAAGAAAGAACCGAGACCTATTTTCGATTTCATTTTACAAACGCACTCTGGCAAAACGCCAGATTTAACTAAACAAACAAAAAGTGAAAATATTAGCAAATAACTAAACTCTAAAGGCACAAAATACAAAAATTTAAAAAATATATTCTTAAAAAACGGTTTCGCAATGCAATTCATTAGTAATTAACCACAGGGAGCAAAAAAAACTAGTTCACAATTTTCTTGGAGTTAACAAACAGAAAAATAAGGAGAAAGAGAAGCAAGATCCAGAAAAGTACCGGATTTTGGTGATGATCGGCAGGAACTACTGCGAGGGAAAATATGCAAAAATCTGATGGGAAGAGAAGGAACCAAAGAGAAAATAAAGGAGCGGGGTAGCGGAGTTTTTAAAAAAAAATCAACTTGACGGCGTTAGCGTTGGATCCATTATCCGTTCGTCCCTTCCCCTTTCCCAAAAGTTCGGACATGAAAGTTGGGCTAAGGTGGGTAATTTAATATGGGCCGAAAGCATTTTGCTGCTATATATCACCACTTTTTTTAAAAAAATAATAATAAGGTGAAATATATAAATGGTCCCCGACTATAACATAATATTTTATTAAGTCTCTTGACTATTAAAAGTTATAAAATGATCCTCTAACTATAGAGTATTGTTTTGATGAGTCTCTTGACTATTAAAAGTTACAAAATGGTCATCCAACTATTCATTATGATCCAAACCCATCCTTTTTTTATTAAAAAAATTGGTGGTATTCTAAGTTGAAAGTTAATCTACTGACTATGATACGATAAAATCTAATTCCAAAATCTCAAATGACTATCTTATCTCAATCATCGTGTTAAAGTGCAACTTAGACAACCATCAACTTTTTAATGGAAAATGAGTTTGGAATATAACGAATAGTCGAGTGATCATTTCGTAACTTTTAATAGTTGAAGGACTTAACAATCAACATTCTATAGTCAAATTACCATTTTTAACTTTTAATAGTCAAAGGACTTAATAAAACAGTATCCTATAGTTGATGGATCATTTGTATACTTTACCCTGATAATAATAACAATAATATTCAAGATATTTAAAATTAAGAATTCTTTTTTTACTGGCCATATTCATATGTAACTAGATATATTTTTTATTTTATTTAAAATTTAAAAAAAGTTATCATTAGTTGAACATCGTTTGTTGAATTATTCTTTATCATATAATAATAATAATAATACACTATCATTTTTTATAATTTTTATTTTAGAATTGTGATTCTTTATAAAAAAAAATTGTGATTCTTTATAAAAAAAATAATAATAATAATAAAATGATTTTATCCTTAGTGATTAAAGGAATCGTTATTGTTTATAGAGATCATGAGTTTGAACACCAACGACTGTAATAAGATAATTAAATATTTATCGTCAAATAATTAAGAGTATTTAAAACATATACTATTTTATAATCACATTGCCTTAACGGAAATAAGTGATACTATTCTCAATGATATTCTCATACAATAATTATTATTGGTTATGTTACATTTTCATGTGGTGATAATATCAAAAAAAACTAAACATGATAATGATATTCCTCCAATGAGCCTCTTTAGGGTTTGGGAGCCGAAAGCAATGCCCGAATCGATTTTGATTTTGCCCATGTGCTCAGCTCAGACATGATAATGATATGATTGATTATGTGTGTACCACGTTATAGACGACCGCCACAAGTGTATATTTGTCTTCGTCTAAACGCCCATTGCGCGGCTTCATGTGCTGGTGCTTTGCCCAAGTGGGGAATGGGAATGACATTGAGTGTCTATGCATGCATTAAGGGTGATTATTAAGTGAGTAGAATGGTAAATAAGATACTGCTCATTAAAAAAAATTTGTTACTCGACTTAACACATTATTCATTAAGTTCGTTAAAATTTAGTTCAACTCATACTCGTTAAGAAAATTATTGCTCGACTGGTTGCTCTTTAAGCTCCTAAAGCTCGTTGCTCGCCTCGTCTCTCGTTAAGTTTGAATTTTTTGTTTTACTTTTTTTAACTATAAGTAAAATCTACTAATACTACATAGAACTTAATATAAACATAAATTAATAAATTTAACCAAAAAAATATCAAAAGTGTTTATGAATAAATTCAAAATCTAAACACCGAAAATAACAATCTATAAATACATTAAATTAATAACAATTAGAGTTTAATTTTTAGGTGTAGTAAAATAATAATAATTAGTTCATTAATAATTTAGTATTTTTAATTATTTATTAGAAAATTAATAGATTAGTAATTTATTATTTTTATTATCTACTTATACGTTAGTAATTTTTTGAATTATATAAATTTTAAGATAATTATTAAAAAATTATAAAAAAATTAATAAATTACTTGCGAACTTATCAAGACGGATTAGTAACTCATTAATGAACTTACTCTGAATGCGACACTATAGGCCTCTAGTCCTTCGCCAATACCAAGGAATTCAATACCCACAGCTTTTATTTTCTTTTTAAGGGTAAAAGAATATACAAAAATCAAGTTTGTGAACAATGTACACATTAAGGTATTGCAAAGTAATACAGCCTTATATTCGTTCTGATTAGAGTGTGTAAAATCGGATATATGATATAATTTGATCTGAAAATTTGAATATTTAAAAATTTCAGATATCTAAAATAATGATTCGTATTTGATCTGAAAAAATTGAATATCCGATTTTATGGATCGGATATCCGGATATCCAAATACGAATATAAAATTTAATTTGATCAAAAAAAGTAATTTTAAATTTTTAAATTTTGTGATTTAACGATAAATATTCGATACTTCTACTATATTATATATATATATATATTTAATTACTACACACAATAAATAATTAAATACTCTAATTATTATTGAGTTAGAGTTTTAATAGGTTAGTGAGCTTATCATTTATTGGTCTAAATGTATCTAAAATTTAAAGGCATAATTTTTTTCTTCAGATTTTCGGATAATTCGAAAGTAGATTTTATCCGATTAGTATCTGATCCGATTATCTAAAAAATTCGAATATCTGATTCGAATTATCCAAAAATCAAAAAACGAATTGGATATCTAAATTTTCAGATCGGATCATCGTATTGAAACTTTTTCCACACCCCTAATTCTATTGTCTCTTTCTCCTCGTTTGTAAAGTAGAATACAGATATCTAAAAGCTTATTCAAAGATGAAGATAAAGTCTTTTAATACAAGATTGATAAGAATAAAAGGAAAATAAAAGCATATTCTCTCAAATCTCAATATGATTTTTTACTTAAATTTCAACTCCCCAACACCCCCACCCAAAAAAAAGCCTCTAAATTTTTTTGGTAATAGCTGTCGGGACGACCGTATGAATTTATGTTAAAAGGTGAGAACATAAAAGATTATATAAAAACTTTAAGATTAATAAATCTCTAAGATGCAAAATTAAATAATTTATATAAAACACCAGAAAATTTTTAATTCTTAGGAGGTGCGACCACACTTTTCGGCCCCTCGATCCATCCCTAATTAGTACTACTTTGGCCTAAATCATCGACCCCTTTGAAAGATATTTGGTGAGCATTTAGCAGCTTTGTCGAGCAAGCTATTTACTTTTGGGAAGTCAGGTGGAGCATGAATGCTTGATATTCAAATAAAACTAAAGGAGGGTAATGATAAATTCCAGTTCCATGATTACATGGCCTCATCTTTTGCGGTGGACAGGAGAGTCATATCCTCAACTTGAGTTCTAAAAATTGATCAAGTCTTCAAGTTTAATGGATTGTGTGTGTTATTAAAATGCAATTAGTTTTCATTTTTAATAGATTTAAGTTATATATATATATAGATCCATTATTGCATGCCCTCATCCTTTGCGGTGGACAAGAGAGTCATATCCTCATTTTGATATCTAAAATTTGATTGATTCTTCAAAGTTCAATGGATCGTGTGTTATTAAAATGTAATTAGTTTTTTTTAATAGATCTAAGTTATATATATATATATATAATAATAATAATATTAATAATAATAATAATAATTTTAGTTAATTTAATTAATTAATCGATTTCGAATCAAAATAATTGATGATAAAAATTAAAAATTATTATTAATCGATTTAACATCTGATTGATTAAATTAAATTTTAATTAAATCGATTAAAACCAAACAATAAACACCCTCAAATTCATGTATACTTCAAGCGTGTTTGGATATCACAATATAATCACGTGAAAAGGTTTTTACTACCCTAATGATTATACTACTACAACAACAACAACAACAAAACCCTATTCCCATATGTAATGTGGTTGGGTAGTGGGATGCCCCCAACGTCAGGTTGAGAACAACTTCCGTGGAAGACTTTCGGCAGTCAGAAAATTAAAAAATAAAGATAAAATACAATGCATGTATAAATAAATAAATAAATACATAGTTGAACAGTCTTCATATGCAGTCTACATATGCGCGTCTGTAATGGATCCCTGCAAATAAATCTCTGCGTAAAAATCTTTACATATAGACAGAAAACGTAAGTCCGAGCTAAATTTAAAAAGAGGAAACATGAAGAGAATGATACACATTAGTTAGATATTGCAAGTTACGAGAATGAATAAAGTCAAATGGGTTAAAACTTAAACTAAGACAATACTACTCCGCTACCGTAATTTTAAACCTTCATAAATTTTAATGGCAGAAACGTATAAAAAGTAGAAGTTATGGAAATTACTACAAATACATTAAAAAGAAGACAGAGATGTTACATCCTATTACTGTGACCCACACTACTCGACTACCCTGATCTTAGGTCTCTATATTTTTCCGGACATATTAAACTTACATAGATTATTTACATCTTAAATTTATATATCAAGTTTGATGATAGATATTATAATAACGCTATTACATTAATTTTAATTTTAAAATAATATTAATTATATATGAACTAAAATATTTTTAATAATTAAAATATTATTATTATTTCTAGAAGTTATGAATTCTCAACGATTATGTTGCTTGCACGCAATGATTGGATTTTACGGTACCCACTTCAGCAAATCTGGACGATCCTCACTCCTCCGCTTTTCGCTAGATCAACGGTTCAAAATATAGTTTTAGCTAATTGTTCTATATTTTAATAAAAAAAACCTTTAATCATTAACTTCCACCATTGCATCTTGACCGTTGGATGCATTTTACTACCCCCTTTAAAAAGTATCTATAAATTCGAGAAGAAAACTTTGTTTATATATTTATCGGTTAAGAGAAACCTTTTGAGAGAAAGTAATGGGAAAAAATAGGGATGAGTGAGAGATCGTAAAATTTAGGGTTCTCTACTTTCCCTTTTGTTATTGGTTGATTAATGAAGTCTCTCCTTCTCCGACATGTTGAATTTCACCCTTTTTTACCAGTGAATTCAACGTGTTTTTTGATTTTCTTATCCACTCGACCAAAAGCCTGAGTTTTTTCCCCCCGGGAAATTCTTTTCTTCCGGTGCTTGTTTCGTTTGGCAATCATGGATTATTTCGATTTTCTCTGGAATTTCTTTTTTTAATCAAAATCGAACTACCTGTTCTAAAAATTTTGAGCTTTGAATAGTTTTTTTAAATTAAAAAAAACTAAAAGAACTGTTGTTCTTTTTATTGGGGTGGAAGTTGTAAATTTGTTTTTTTTGACGACTCTAGTCATGCACCTTTTGAGCTAAGAAAAATAAGGTTCATGAACGGTGGACTTTTAAGAGGAAAACCATTGCTGTTTGAAAAAGACCTGTTTTCACTGGATAATTTTGTCTTGCTTTAAAAAAAAGGGATTCTGTAGAGAAGACAGTTTGCTAGAGCCATAATTACAAGTTTTTTACTTCAATTATGGTTGAAAAAATATATTGGATTCATTTAATATCTTTCCAAGTTTTGTTCTAATTTTGAACTAGATTGATGGGTTAATTGATTGTCTAACTGCGAGAAAGCTAACCTTTGAAACTTTAAAAAAGTTTTTGAGTTTTAATGTTGTTAAAAGATGGCAGTTTCTTTTCATAGGTTTCCATGGTGGTTTTGGGGTGGTGGAAATAAGGAGAAACAGCCAGTTTCAAATGGGTCTTCTTTAAATTCTCTGAATTCTTCTTCTTCTTCTTCTTCTACTTCTGATTGGGGATTGGGCTTGAGAGAGTCTGAAACTATTAAATTCCAAACAAAGATAACCCAAAGGAAAGGAAAGACAAAGTGGCAAGGTAGTGAGGAGAGGAAGGTGATTGATGAAGAATGTGATGTTGTGGTGATTCCATCAGATGGTTTACATTTGTCTGGATATGATTCAGAAGGTCCAGAATGGTCCATTGGTTGGGAAGAACCACATGGTCCTGGCTTTCAAGGCCATGATGAGGATGATGGTGGGTTTGCTGTTCTGGTTCCATCTTATAGACCTGGTTGCAAGGAACTCGCCGAAAGCCCCAATAACCAGCTCTTGAGTGCAATCGAGAACCTCCCTACTGGATTCTCTTCCGGTGAGAGCTTATTTCTGTATAAATAATTCCCTTTTTCATTTCTGATATTTGATTTGATTGAATGTGGATTGGCATTTAGAATCTGCTTAAAAGTTTTACCCTGGATCTTTAAGGCTAGTTGATCGTTTTTGTTTCATCTTTAGTTGCACCTCAGTCTTTGAAGCTACATGTTTTTATAACTGCATTCGTCGTTCTTTATGCCTGTTTGTGCTTTGACTGTAAGCTTTTGCTGTCTCTACTTCACATATATATCACTGTTCTGTACTAGGTAACATCAAGTGCTACATTTTTGGTAGCATGTGTAGCTTCTTGCTTGATCACTGCACATAATTCTTGCAGCATCCATTTTTCAATTTGTTGAAATCTGTGATGGAATAATATACATTAAAGTGTAATAAAAGCTTCACACAATTTTTGGAACTTAGTGAACGGTGGAGAGCAGCCTCTAGTGTTGAAAGTTACTCTTTTAGTTCCTTTAAATATGGGAAAAGTATAAACAGAAACGGGTGCATCCTTTATCACTTTTTCCCCCTTTCATGTTGAATATCCTATCTGTCAGCTTGTTAGAGTGAGATTTGGGGGAAAAGTGTTTGGATAGTATGAAGTATCTACAATTCTGAAATAATTGGTTGGTAATCATTGATGAACTTCTCCAAATGTATCAATTGAACTTTGCTGCATCTCAATTTTCAGAGTGAACTATTAATGTTGCCCCCCAGCTATCGTAGCCGGAGCGTAAACCAATTTAAACTCCCCATCTTCAACATTTTTCTCATTTCATTTAGTTCTCAATTTCTTCTCCCCAAATCAACTCTTAAACTTCTTCAAATCTTCATTAACGTCATGGGCATTGAGGAATGCTTTGAGGATGAGATTGTTCAAGTGAATAATATGTAATTTTTAATTTTAGTGAACTAACTTATTATTATGTAAAAGTTATGCGCATTGTTTTTTTGATCGTTTAGTTTTAAAATTAATTACTTACGTCTCCATTGCTTAGGGGTCCCTTTTTTTATTTTTGCTCCGGATCCCGATAATGGCCGAGACAGCCCTTCTAATGTATTTGTTGCTAGCTTCAACCTTGAGTGAACTTTTATAGTTTTAAGTATCAAACAATGTTGTATACCTTTCAGCTTGCATGCTTATATCTAGACCTGCTTGGTAGTGTGCCTCATAAACATTATCAATCTCAAATCACTTCTCATTGTCTCTATGAATAATCATCTGTGGCTTAGGGTGAGGCATTGAACTTATTATCTTTTATCCTCAATGTGATGGATTCCATATTGCAGTTCTTGTTATTCATGAGTTCTGGATGTTTCTGAGCTGTTAAAAGATGTTAGTAAATGTAGTTTTTCTTTCCTATAACCATTTTCTTTGCATTTTGGCTAAAACATGCAGAGGGAAGCAACTTGGTGCCGCCGTGGTTTTCGTCCTTCCCGAACTTCTGAACCGACTGACAGTCTGTAGGTGAAGTTTAATGATTCAGCGGAGGGTTCTCATGAAGAAGTAATTAGCATCAGTGTGTAATGTATATATTTTATGAAGAAAACGAAGTCGCGATTATGGTGGAGATGGGATCTGCATCAGCTTCTGGTAGAATTCAGGGGTCAACAACAGCTATGGAGGATGGAGATATTTCCATGATGTCACTCTGTTTTGGTTAGTCATCCTCCCTGCTTACATTCGTTTGAGAGACACTCGTTTCTTCACGGATGGGATCTCACTATCTTTTCGCGGAACACCTTTTTAAGTTAAATATACGATGAACACTTGTATCCAAATCTATATAATACATAATTTAAAACACGTGTTTTCTTAATATTGTAAGAATCGTTTCAAATATCAAACCATCGGACTTTTTAAGTTGACGCCCTCGTATTTTTCTCTCTTCTATTTTGGTCGCTAAATTTTAAAAGTTTTCAATTTAATCACTCAACTTTTAAATTACTCATGTTTTAATTATCATGATTTAATCACTCAACTTGTAAATTGCTCCTGTTTTAATTATCATGATTTATTTTATTAATATTTATATATGATATGACATTTTTTCATTTCAATCAAAGATTTCTCTTTTTTTTTTTTTTTGCCTTCATTATCAGATTTAGTGAACCCATATTAAACATGTGAAAAAATTGAAAAAATTAGAGATGAGCTACTTGAACGGGTAATAAAAAAAAAGAAAGAAATCTTTGATTGAAAAAGAACAAAAAATAAGATGAGATGATAAAGGAGAAAAGTGGAGATTTGGAAATAAATAAAGGAGTGAGATTATTTTTTTAATTTAATTATATTTTTGGGAATATATTTTTGTTTTAATATAATTTTAAAAATTTAAATTTAATTATATATTAATAAAATAAGAATAATAAATGTCACATCATATATAAATATTAATAAAATAAATTATGATGATTATAACATGAATAATTTAAAGGTTGAATAATTAAATTGAAATTTTTTACATTTTAGTGACTAAAATAGAAGAGAAAAAAATAAGATATTGAGTTATTTTTTTAAGTTGGAGGGTTAGATTGAGAGAAAAAAAAGATGTTAGTCTGTTTAACGTGTCATTCAGTATAAAATAATATAATTATTGATCAATGACATAAAACGTTAGTGAATTATATTAAATTTTTCCAGACTTAGAGGGCAACGATAAATTTTTTTTAAAGTTTGAGGTCTCAAATATCTTTTTACCCAGATTAAGAAAAGGTATCGAGTTGTATTTCAAACTGTCGAATCAGTGTTTAACAATAAAATTAAAAAGAATTAAATTTTTTAAATATAAACAACATAAATATTTAATATTTAACCCATTATTTTATGATTGATCGGCCAACCACATATGCTTTCTTCAAGCCTTTTCGTCATTCTTATCAGCAAACCCTGATCCAATCATGGATGATGGATTGACATTGGGCTGATCGACCGAGTCCGACTCATCAAAAAGGTAATGCCGATTCCACTAATTTCATCCAACGGTCCATATCAACGAGAATACAACGACGCGATGTAAACCTCTTTTGCTCGCATCAACTCTGCGAAAACCACGTCCTTCTCCACTCTTCGATCATTCGGAACGACAAACGGTCCATTTTCTTCTTAATCGTTTTTTCTGTGAAGAGAAAATGTGTTACGGTCACCAAAGGCGATCTCTCTCACCGAACCGTCCGTCCCGCAACAACAATGCTTTGGCGGTGGATACGCTTCGTGTTCGGCTAGCCGAGACGGAAGCTCGTCTCGAGCGAGCCAGGGCTCGAGAGGCCGAACTCACTCGCAGGCTCGAAGAAATGAAGCGTTTCGTTTCCGTCATGGAAATCCTCGAGTCCTACCTCAAACAACGGTTTCACGAGCAACGAGAATACGTGGAGCGCATCTTCTCTTCGCTTCCTGCTAAATAAAACAGAAGCTTTTCCCTCGCCGAACTTTACAGAATATCTTTTTGTTAATACCTCCCTCTTACAATACTTTGTCTTTGTTGTTTTTGTGTATGCGTTATCCTGTTTAATAGATGGAAGGAATTACATTACAGCTGGTTTGAAAATGTGAAAGGATTGTTTCTTGCACTTAGGGTTTGAATAGCTCAAAATTTGTTGGGGGTTTTATGGAAAATTAGTGAATTTACTATTTTTTGTATTAAATTGTTTGGTTTGATGTTAATTATGAGTTGAATGAGTTCTACAAATTGGTGTTCTCAATCTCAATGTGTTGCTTAATTTATACTGATTCGATAACCTCATATCAGGTGGAAGTTTCTTGCATTACAGGGCTAAATCATATTCGTCGATTGAATATTTAAGTTAAGAAAAAGTGGATAGCGTGGTCAGGTGTTTGTTGCAGGCACGAGAGGTACAAGGCCAAGATCTCTGTAAAATACACTTTGTAGTTGCTTTGGTGAGTGAGTTCAAGAAGTGGGTGTTTTGTCTTTGTTGTTAGTCCTTTTTTATCTCATTTTATTTGTTAATTGTTAGTTTATATTGATTTGAGAAGTGTCGTTTTAGGTGGAAGTTTTTGGCATTAGGAGGCTAAACACAATCTTTGATTGTGTGTTTAAGTTGTGAGCATTCAGGTGGCAAGTATGCTGAGGTGTTGCATTCTAGTTTCAGGTTGTATGGAGTTGAACAGAGTCATGGAAGGCATAGCACATAATAGTAATATAGTAACATGTATAAAAGATCTCAGGCTGTATTGAGTTGAACAGAGTCATGGCAGTGCTTATTGCATTTTGGTTTCAGGTTGGTATTAGGGCACCTTTTTTAAGCTGAAGGAATCAGGCAAGTAGATTTTTTTAAGGGTGGGGGTGTATCTGTGTTTTTTATTCTTAAAGAACATCTTGTTTTACTGAATATGAACAGCTAACCGTTAGTTGATGGAACGTGAATGAAACAATTCATATGAGATGGTGTGCTTCTCAGAGGAACAAAGAAAGAACTGGGAAAGAGGACGGGAAAGTTGCGTGTTGGAATTGGAAGTTTTGAAAGCTAGGCTTGTGTTTTATAGGCATATATTATAACATGCGGACATAATTCTTCGCATGTATGATATATTTTGTGGATAGTATATCTGACTTTTACCAATATGTATTCTTTATGGCTAGTTTTGGCAGCTATAAATCAAGGAAAAAGCTTCCCCCCCTGCCCGGCTGTGTGCTGACTGAATATAGGAGTGTTATGGGGTGTTATGAGGTTCTGCCCGCTTAGAAGATCATTGATGATTTTAGTCTTTCATGCGGTCGAATTTGAAGTACTTGGTGGTGGTTAATGGTGGTTTGTCATATTTGAAGGTGATGTTAACAGATCTCGATTTTGATACCAATTAAGCAATGACTGAAGGAAGAAATAGTTTCGATCTTTTTGCCGCGTTTATCTCACCATGTTGGAATTTGTGTTTCCTGACGTTATTTTCCCACCGATTCTTGGCTGATCCTAGTTAATCGATGACGGGCATGGGCTTTTTTACCATACGAGAGGAGAACTTTCGCTGAAACTTCTTAACAAGGTTCTAATGCTTGGTTTTTCTCTTACTTCCGCATGGTTCCTCGATCATCTTGCATGTACCCCTCATTAATATTTCCACCGAGGACCATCAATTTCCCTCCACGTGAAATGTACAGGTCATAAAAACCAGTATAATCAGATCGATGACTGTACAGTATAAACTAATCTCATAGAACCCCCCATAGCCATAAAGCTATATAGACTTGGACACTAGTCTGTCTTCTCTTGCTCATACTAGATATTTTCAGCTTCTCTTCACTCACCGCGCTTGGCGGAAGTTTTTCGGCCGATGAAGAAGATGAAAAATAGATGCTCAAATGAAGAAAAGCAGAACTGAAGGCAAAAGTGCTTGATGTTTTTGCTTCTGGTATGTTGAGAACTTGTAGACGTTCTCAAAGAAGAAAAGTCAGGTGTAATATCTTTCATCAACCTAATATCAATTTGAATAAAATATACCAACAAAAAAAGAAATTCTTAAATTCTCAAAGGGTTAATCATACAATTATACTACTTTATTAGTGATTCATATTTGATCAACACATATAAAAACTGGGTTAGTTTGTAATATCTATAAATCATAATATTAGTAATTTTATTAGTGATATTTAATAATTGTATGATCAATCGCATCATCTTAAATTTAATTATAATAAAATTAAATTATTAAAATTTATATTATATTAATTATATTTACAATATTTATATCCACATAATTAATTATAAGTAATAGATATAATATAGTTTTGATTATCCATACACTATAATAGCACAATTACTTATTAACCTGGTTACACGTTAAATTATATATGTAATATAGCATTACACAATTTAAGAATTATAAATTAAATAACTCATCAAGTAGTCTCAATAATTAAAAGGAAAGTTGTTCTTTTTAGATGTTCTGAGTTCAAGAAATTATATTTGTAAGATGTGTGAGTTCAAGAAACTCGTCAACCACTTATGTTTTTCCCCCTTAACATTTTAGGGTTTTTTTTTTGTCTTTGTTGCGCTTTGCTTTTGTGCTATTTGGTTGTAGTATCCTATATAAATCTGATGAAACAGACAACAGGGGACATAGCTCATATGGCAAAGCACTTCCTTTGAATACGAGAAGTACGGATTTTGATTCCCCGCATCAGTGTGGGGGTGTAGCTCATATGGTAGAGCGCTCGCTTCGCATGCGAGAGGCACGGGGTTCGATTCCCCGCACCTCCATTTTACATGATTTGCATTTCTATATGCTGTTTTCTTTTTAGCAGAGCCCAGTTTACGAACTTGGTTGAATGGGCTTAAAAACCTTTGTTCTTCCAGAAAAGGAAAAACAAAAACTATCTATTGTGTACACAATCCGATTAGGAAAAAAAATACGAAAATAATATAATTTATTTCACATATATATAATAAATATTTCATCTATCCTATTAAAATTTATTTCACATATAATAAATTAACGTCGTTGAAGATCCGAGTATATAAATGAGTAACGTTAGACTCCGGACATTTATGATGCTCAGGTCCTCAAAGAAAAAACAACAATATCTTTACCACAAGTATAAACTATACTTCTTTATAAGTGCTTAAATTATTTTTTGACTCATTCAGGAGTCTAACGTTACTCATTCACATACTCGGACCTTCAACGACGTTAATTTATCAGTTAAGTAACACATGTCACAATCTTGTGCTTTTAAAATTTTTATTAAAAATAAAAAAATAGAAATATATATTTTTAAAGAAAAACATAAACATTTTGAAATAACCCCAAAACTTTGAAAAAGTTCATTTCAACCCCTAAACCAAAATAAGTGCTCAAACTATACCGCTTTTCTCGAAAAGGTGTTTAAACTATTTTTTGACTCATTCAGGTGTCAAACGTTACCCATTTACATGCCCAGACCTTCAACAACGTTAATTTCTCCCGTTAAGTAACACGTGAAATAACCCAAAAACTTTGAAAAAGTTCATTTCAACCCCTAAATCCACGCCTGTCGTCGCCCTTTGCCGTCGATCTTGTCTCCCCCGACAACGAAACCCCCATGAAATCGTGATCGATTGACGGTGAATCGATGTTTTATACCCCGCGAACCCTAGGACAAAAATTATGTTCCCACACGATCTCGACGGTCAATCGACGACATATGACTAGGAGGATGGCAGGGACTACGTCGACGACGGTGGTCGTGTCCGGTAAGGGCGGCGGCGAGTTAAAGATAGAATTTGAGGATTTTAGGTATTTTGGGATTTTTTTCTATAAATATAATAATATTTAAAAAAATTCAAATTCACCAGATTGCGACACGTATCACTTAATGGTGAAAATTAAAGTTATTGATGGCTCGGACACTTAAATAGATAACATTTGTAACGTTAGACACCTGGATTGGTCAAAAGATAATTTAGGCACCTATTTGAGATTCGATATATAGTTTGGGCACTTATTTTGGTATTAATCCTTCTTTAATTTCTTTAGAGTCGACAGTCTTTAATTGAATTCACTTAGAAGCCGCCACCTTTTTTTTTACATACCAAATCACAGCACGCTGCAACTAATTATTTAAGAGCCTTCGGCATCGAGAGAGGGAATACAGTCGCAGGCTTATACACTGCAAGGCAGGGGTAAGGCGAGGAAGAGAGCAGCTAATCCAGCAGCCGTGGTGTTTCATTTATATGGTGACAAACTGACATTGTTCAGTGGCCTCGAACAGCCTGAGTCTCACTCGGTTCCTTAATTTAGTAGGGAGAGAAAATTGAGTGAGACAGTACTGAGTCACTGAGAGTTTTGGACACTGACTCAACATCAAACAAATGCCATTAATTCCCCCATTGCAGATCCCTACGCATTGGAGTGAAGTCATATCAATGTCTTCGACACAAACAGTAACCCACCCAAACGATATCTATTGATAGATTGAGTTTTTAAAGAACACATCTAATCATACCATATATCAAACACAAACAATTGGTGGAAATAAAATGGAAAATTATAAAGTGATTAAGTAAATGACTGAAAAAAAAACAATCTCATTCTTTTACATGTTGATAACTGAAAGAACCCAATGAAAGATATTGGAGTATTGGGCAGATAATTACCTAAATGGGTTCTTTCTTTTTATAGAAAATACATTACTAGTTTTCTTACTTTTGTTGCCTCTACCTTCTTTCATCATTCACGTTTTTAGGGCAAAGTGCTGTACTGATGAAAATCATTCCATGGTTGAACCCCGTTCCAGTTGCTGCTAGTGGTTGGAGTTTGAGTTACTGGTGCAGCATAAGAATTCCCCAAGAACCATTCATTGCTTGTGTCTTTCCTTGGATTCCCAGCAGTCGAAATGTTTTCAGATTTTGAAACCTCCAGATTCTGGAACAAAATGGGCAATGGCTTTTTGGCTTGGTTCTCATCGAGTGGCGGAGCTGAATAAGCAGTGGTGCTGCTATTTTCCTTTTGATTCTCACCATCAAAGAACATAGCTAACCTTTGCTGCTGCAACTTCCAGTGTAAATATCGGTTTATGGGATTGAAAAAGCAAGGCTACTGTTAACGTTAAACGAAGATTCCATCTCCTGAATTGCA
Organism: Hibiscus syriacus; assembly: GCF_006381635.1. Lineage (NCBI taxonomy): Eukaryota > Viridiplantae > Streptophyta > Magnoliopsida > Malvales > Malvaceae > Hibiscus > Hibiscus syriacus. Next base: position 1,443,903 of record NW_024062686.1, on the reverse strand, counting down.
CAACTAAGGCTACAGTTGGGATAGTTACTAAACCCCATCAGAAAACTCGAGCTACTAGACGGATCAAGACATAAAAAAGGACTATTCCCATCTCCAAATGAAGCGAACTGGTTGTAAATACCGGTTGCTCGTGAAGGATTAAGCCTAGGAAACGACAACCCACCGAGCTGAAAATCCACGGCCGGAGAAATCTCATGAAGGAACTTCAGTCCACCCATTTCTGAACTCGAAGCGGAGCCTCTGGACTCACATGACAGCCTTGAAGACGGTTTCATCTTCTTGTTCTTCCGGCAACCACAGCCTATGGGCACGTTACGCAGAGCACCACCTTTAGTCCAGTACCTCCTACAGGTCTTGCAGAAATGCCTGGGCTGAGAGAGACTGTAGTTGTTGTAGTAACAAAACTTGGTGTTGGGAGAGTCACATCTGGGACACTTTAGGGTTTTCTCTTGTGTCCTTGATGAACTTGTTTTTCTGTCGTCACTCTTTTGAGTTTCTTCTTTAGAACTGCCTGGTTTTGCAGGAGGCTTATCAGGAGACATCATGGAAATACAGCAGAATAAGAACAAGGAAAGAAGGTGAAAGAAAAGACAAAGAAATTGTGGGTTTATCTCAAGGTTCTCTCAGTTTACTTTTGCAGAGGCAATAGTCATACACAATTGATTGGTTTCGTGCATGGTTTACATAGATTGAGAAATTAAAAGAGATGCATGGGGCTTGGTTTGATGATGCACCAGGAACTTATAATATTCATCAAAGTACGCTTTATATATATATATATGGCAAAACTCACGACATAATGGATTCAAAAAAAATATTTTACGAGATGATGCACTGGGCAGATTAATTGCTCGAATGGGGTAAATTCTACAGTGGCAACATAGGTCGCCATGCACGCCCGGAGTCCTTATAGGTCGCCATGCACGCCCGGCGTCCATCATTATTTGCTTTTGGTGGCCGCTGTTGCTCGCTGATGCTGCTTTGGTGCTATGCATGGGCCATGCACGAGGCATGGGATAGGTCGCATGCGCTTTGTTCACGTGGTCTGATCTCGGCAAACCTCTGCATGGGCCATGCACCAAGGATGACCAAGGATCGGTTCATGCATGGGGCACTCGGGGCGACCAAGGATCGGTTCTAGGTTGCCGGCGACATGGTAGGTCGCGACATGGTAGGTCGCCATGGAGTCCCCGACGACATGGTAGGTCGCCATGGAGTCCCTACGACATGGTAGGTGGTAGGGTAGGTGGTAGGTCGCCATGGAGTCTCCATAGCTGGGAGATTCCTGCATCGCGACCAAGCTTTAACTGTAGCAATCATGCATGCAACGACCAAGCTTTAACTGTATCACTCATGCATGCGTTGCATCCATAGCTAGCTGGGAGATTCCTGCATCCGTAGCTGCATGCGTTGCATCCATAGCTGTATGATTGCAGCGTTAATTTAGCTGTTAAATACAACAAATATTGCTGTTCAATTGAAGACTTTCAATGCTCAATAGTTATACGATTCAATCCTAATAATATTTTATTCAATAGTCAAATTTTAAAGACTTTGTACAACGATTTTTTGCTTTATATAAATGATATGGGGTTTAGGATAGAAGGAGAAGAACAACCAGGAGTATAAGCATAAGCACATATAAACTTTGCCGAGAGAAGGAAAAGGAAGAAGAAGAAGAAAATAAGATAAAGGATCAAACATAGTTTGTGAGGTAATTTTTTATTGTTTAATTTAGTTTATTATATGAAATTATTAGTTTGTTAGTTTAGGGTTTAGGGTAAAACTAAAATCTAGTTAATTAGTTTGTTAGTATAAATTATTAGTTGGTTAGTTTAAGTTATATATTATATTATATAAAAAAAATTAGTTAATTAGTTTAAGTTATTAAATATAAAAAAATATTAATTAATTTGTTAGTGTCTTTAAACATATATTAGATTGTTCATTGAAGTTGAAGTTATATTATAAAAAAATTAATTAGTGCTTAATTAGTGTGTTATTTTAACTAAGTTATATTATAATAAAGAAATAGTTTATTAGTTTAAGTTATATTATAATATATTAGATTATATAAAATTAATTTGTGGGAGCTATTGATGTTTAAATAAATTAAACGGTTTACACATACAGGGCATTATTCCACAACATTTGCCCATGTTGAAATTGATTCGAATAAAGAAACAAATAAGGAAAAGAAAGGAAAGGAGGAAGGCATAAATACGTGAGTAATTTATTATTTTTTGTTGTCTATTTTTTGTTGTTGTGTATGTGTAAATTAGTTAGATAGTAAGTTTATATTAGATTATATAAACTAATTTGTGCGAGATAATTTTTGTTTAAAAAAATATTGTGTTTAAAAATATTTAGTGTTGTTTAAAAAAAATATTTTGTTTTATTTATATTGTATGTGTAAATTAGTAAGGAGTAAAAATTAATTGAATGAAATAATCCGGCCAACGAATTATTACGATATTTTGCCTAACAAATTTGTTTGATATTTTTAAAAAATAAAAAAAATTATCAAACTAATCATGATTATTAGTAATAATAACTAAATAATTAGTATCAAATCTAAATCATTAAATATTTATAATAAATAATTATTAGTAATCATGACTAAATCATATTATTATTAAATCATTAAATATCAAATCATTAGATTAATAATAATTATTAAATCATTATTAATAATATTAGTAATTAATCAATTAATCAAGTTAAATAACAAATTTTATTTGATCATTAATATAATATAATAGTATATTATATTATATTTAATGATTTAATATTTTATGAAATTATCTTATCTAATATTTTAATCTAAATTAATTTATTTTTTTATTTGTAGAGAAAATGAGCAACAACTTTTTCACGATTGTCCATTATAATGGACAGATTATGGAAAATGAGGTCGGAGTAGCTTTTCAGTCTGAAAAACCAATAAATATGATGTTCAAAAAAGACATCACATTTATAGAAATGAAGCATAAGATAGAAAGAAAAATTCGAGCTGCAGTTGATGGTTTGAGGTATAGGTTTATGATATGCCCCAACCCAGTCAGATATGCTGCAGTTCCACTTGAAGAAGATGATGATATTGGAACCATGGTTGGATTACATGAGTCAACCAATATAGCAGTTATTGAGTTATTTGTTGATGTGCGTAACATATGTGATGTTCCTGGGTCATCAAGAGGTGTGGCTCAAAATCCATCTGAAATGGCTTTATATAGTCAGTTTGAGGAGCCGACGTACAGGTTCCCGAACAGTTTTATGGCACTATTGGAAAGTGTAAATGAAGTCGGGGGGACATCTGCAACAGCAGAGTATGAGACGAGAAACATATCGAAATTGGTTGTTAATATTGACGCTGAAAATCGATGGGGAGAAATTCACGATGATTCAAGCGAAGATGAAGAAACCGAAGAACCCGTTTTGGGCGACGACGAAAATATTTTTGGTGGAGGTGCAATTGATGAAGTTCCGGCACCGTATAAAGCTACTCCTCACATGTACGAGATAGACTATGATGCAATGAGGGCACCTGAATTCCCAGACATGCCACATTTACCTCCGTACCAAATGACTGAATCATTCGATAATTCTGGTGAATTTTCAGTTGGGGTGCAATTCAGAGGAAAAAATGAAGCTACGCTGGCGATTAAAGAGTACTGCATCAAATGCCATGTTGATGTCCATGTTGCAGAGTCCAACCAGAAAACCCTATACGCAAAGTGTGTAAAATATGGCCCAGAGTGCAAGTGGAAGATCAGAGTGTCGAAAAATCAAAGGCACGATGTTTGGGTCATCACGAGGTACAATGGTTCGCACACATGTTTGCGAAACTCCATCGAACAAGACCACCGACTATTGGACTCCGATGTAATATGTGAATACGTGAAGGCGATGGTTGAAAAGGATCCAATGATATCTTGTTCAGTGTTAGCTGCATCTATTTGAAGCCAATTTGGATATCAAGTAAAATATGGCAAGGTGTGGAATGCGAAAATGAAGGCAATGAAGTTGACGTATGGAGATTGGGATACATCGTACAATGAGCTACCACATTTGCTACAAGCAATGAAGCGATTTATCCCAGGAACTATAGTGAAGTCTCAAACCATGCCCGCATATGACGAAGAAGGTCAACTTCTGCCAGGGAAGAAAATATTTCATAGACTATTTTGGGCATTCAAGGCATGTATTGAAGGATTTCCATTTTGCAAACGTATGATCCAAGTAGATGGTACGTGGTTGTATGGTCAATATAGGCATGTACTTTTGATGGCAGTTGCTCAAGATGGTGAGCGAAATATCTTCCCAATTGCATTCGCCATTTTTGAGGGAGAGACAACAGAGGCTTGAGATTTCTTTCTGACCAATCTACGTCAATATGTCGTTCGTGAAGATGGAGTTTGCTTGATATCCGATAGAGGAACGGGTATTTTGGCGGCAATTGAACGACCAGGAAGTCGTTGGATACCTCCGTATGCATATCCGACATTTTGTATCCGTCATATTGGCAAGAATAGTATCGACCAGTTTCATAACGCACATATTCGTAGCGAGATAGTCAGCATGGGTAAGTTTTAATTTCAATATTTGTGTATTTTTTACGTGGTTTTTTAATTGCGGTTTAACACAATATATTATGGAACAGGATACGAACTACGTCGACCAAATTTTGACAAGAGATTGGAGAATTTGAAGGTATTTTACGATGACCAGCGTGTTTGGAAGTGGGCTTCAAAAATACCGCGGGAAAAATGGTCGCAAGCATACGATGAAGGTCGGAGATACGGACATATGACCACAAACCTTGTTGAGGCCATTAATTCGGTACTAAAAGGTACACGCCATCTCCCAATAGCGAGTGTGGTAAAAGAGACGTACTTTAGACTGGGTAAAGTTTGGTCGGACAAAGGCAAGGAAATTGAGAGTCTCATAAATAGAGGTAAAACTTGGGCTCCTACAGTGGTGGAATCAATGGAAGCAAATGAGCGATTGGCAACATCAATGGTTGTTCATAATTTCGACCGAGTTGGTCATACTTTTGTCGTGTCGTGCATACGTCGTAACGTCGGAGGAGAAGACCAAACATTTAGAGTTGATTTACGACACAAATGGTGTGATTGTGGTCGTTTTCAGGCATGGAAATATCCATGTGCTCATGCAGTCGCTGCATGTATGTATGCTGGTGTAAGCGCATACACTTATGTTGATGAATGCTTCCACCTACGTAGGATATTAAATGTCTACAGCTATGTGTTCAGACAGATCCCGAATGAATCATATTGGCCCAAAAAGGATCATGATGAATGGCTACCAAATCCAATGCTTCGCAGAAGTCCAAAGGGTCGACCTGAGTCCACTCGAATTCATACCAGTATGGATTTTCATGCTAAAGAGAGAGGTCAAGCAAAGAGATGCGGATTATGTAGGGGTGAAGGCCATTCAAAAAATAATTGTCCTAATTTACCAAGATATAGGCTTCATCATTAGTAATCATATATGTATTTCTATGTATTTATTAATCATTATAAAAATGATTTAATAATGATTTAAATATTTAATGATTTGATGATTTAGTAATGATTTGATAATAATCATTATAGTAATGATTTGATAATAATCATTATAATAATGATTTAATAATAATAATTATAAAAATGATTTAATAATGATTTAAATATTTAATGATTTGATGATTTAGTAATGATTTGATAATAATCATTATAGTAATGATTTGATAATAATCATTATAATAATGATTTAGTAATAATCATTATAAAAATGATTTAATAATGATTTAAATATTTAATGATTTGATGATTTAGTAATGATTTGATAATAATCATTATAATAATGATTTTATAATAATTATTATGTTATTATTTAGTAATTATTTATAATAATGATTTAATACTAATGATTTAATAATTATTACTAATAATTATAGAATACTAACAAATGAGTGTACAAGTGTGGATTACTGAGTTTAAATTTATACATAGTCGAATTTATTAATGATTTTTAAATATTTAATGATTTGATACTAATGATTTACTAATTATTATTAATGAGGATTTATTGTTAATATTTAATTATTTGATACTAATGATTTAAAACAGTTGATTTACTAAATATTTAATTATTTGATACTAGTAATGATTTGATACTAAACATCATTGTTAAGGTTAAAAAAAGTAGTCTAATTTCAATAAATAATTTGTAATAAATAGCAAACGAGTTTACAATTGTTGTCGATGTCGGGGTGTTGTTGAATGATAATGTCGGGGCGGACGTCTGATACATTGTGGCCGTTGTGGCTCAGGAGTATTGTACCCATCCCCCTCATTCATTGGGGGTATTTGAACTGTCATGTGTTCAAAGTCATACGTCGACAAAAACGTAGGAGAATAGATGGGTGCCTCAGGCTGCACAAACTCTGGTATGTATGCCGGGCCAGTAGAATCATCAACTGCGTAATGCAACGATTGTGGTGCGCTATTATCCACATCGGTCATTTCCGCTTCAGTTTGTAGAGATGAACTCCCACTCCCACTCGGTAGAGAGTATTCAGCTTTACCAAATCTTTTCTTAAACCTCAAAAATTGTCGCCTCTCTACTATTGTTGTGAGGAACGGCTTTCCATTATCCAAAAAATAAGCAAGGTAAGCCGAAGTCTCAAAATTAAAGTCGTCGTCTTGAATGGCGTCAAGAGTTGGCATGAATGAAGCCCTATTGTTCCAAGCATTAATGTAGGTTGCATGCTTCTCAACCCAATTAACGCTTTCTTTACGACGACCATCAAATCTGTGCAGGTCGTCATGCGTCTCAACCCAATTCACTGGACGACGACCATCTAAGTTTTGGAGGAGGTCATGATCCCATGGACTCCGCGGAATAGGTTGGTGGAAGTGGAATTGCCTCAGCACTCTATCCCCAAATTGGATCTCAACAAAAGCAAAATTGATCAATGGTGTAACAGCACACCAATATTGAAACCCATCTAAAATATCGTGCGGTATCAACGCAAATAATTCTTCATTCATGTATGGTCTCCAATTAAACTGTAAAATTACAAAACAATAAAATTTATTTAAATCAGATAATATAGTTAATTTAAATAATAATTAAAAAATACAAATTATGCATACCTCCTTTTTGGCCTTAATGTCGATCTTCAACCTGAACTCTTTAATGTTGTTGTGCACCAACCCTGTGCCTTCAATTTTATGCCTCCATCTGTATATCAATCAAAACAAAAATAGAGACATTTTGTTCAATAATTTTAATCAAAATAAATATTTTTTAATTAATATTTTATATTAAAATAGAGGATTCATATTACCTTCCGGCAAGTGGAAAGTCAACCGCAGTCCGACTAATCGGTGTCAAAAACGGAAGTCTATGCCAAGCCCATGATTGTAGCAGCAACAGACATCCACCGATTTCTACTGTATTATTATCATTCACGACTAATGACGCCTTGCACATCTCACGATACAAGAACGCCAATATCGCCGAACCCCAGCTATATTGCCTACAATTCTCAAAATTTGTTAAAAAAAGAAGATACTGAGTGTGAACATAACTACCGGATTTATCAGGCATCAAAATTCCCCCAATCAATTGTAATATATATGCTCGTGTTGCATATATAATTTCGTGCTCCGTACTATTTGATTGAAGTTGAAATTCATTCTTCAACCATGACAACCTCACCCGCCACCCTTTACACTCTGGTGGTACGGGCGCTTTCCCAAGAAACAAGTTGCAAAGTTGTTCCACCTTATTAAACTCATGTGACATTACCACCGGCATCCCATTAGTTTGGACCCCGAGTTGCATTGCCACATCCTCCAAAGTTATCGTGCATTCGCCACACGGCAAATGAAACGTGTGCGTTTCTGGTCTCCAGCGTTCAATCAACGCACTGATCAAACCTGGGACCAACTTGTAATCTCGCACAAATGTGATATACCAAAATCCAGCCTCTTGCAAATTTTCTTCTATTAGTGGGTGTGGCTTGGGCACTTTATGTAGTCGAAGACGAAGGACTCGCTGCTCGTCCTCCTACAATTAAATATTTCAAAAAAATTATCACAATCATAAAATAATATTCAAATATTTATTAATTATAATTCATTAAACAAATATTTTATTCACCATTATTCCCAAATGACTTGAAATATGTTCATTGTCAAGCCTCAACAGTGGAATTTGGTCAGCCATTGGAATGAATCTGTAAAAAAAATTAAACAACAATATTTAAAAAATCATTTAATATAATCTAATATAAACTAACTAACTAATTTACAACACTAAACTTTAATATAATAACTTATAATATAATAAACTAATAAACTAACAAACTAAACTTTTTAAAATATAAGTTAAACGTAAACACCAAACCCTTAAACAACTAATAAAATATTTTTTTATATAACTAAAACTAACTAATAAACTATTTTTTCATTATAATATACTACTAATAAACTTACTAACTAATTTTTTATATAATATATATTCAACAAACAAATATAACTTAACTATTTAACTAACAAAAACTAATTAAATAATTTTTTTTATATAACTAACTATTAACAAAACAAACTAATTAATTATTTTTTAACTATATAACTATCAAACATATACTAATTAAATAATTTTTAATTTATGTATACTATAACTTAAACTAACAATCATATAACCCTAAACTAATAAACTAATTAACATTTATAATAATAAACTAATTTAAATATAAACAAATTTACCTTATCTCCCTTTCTTCTTCTTACTTTCCTTTCTTTCTCCCTTTCTTTCTTTCTCGGCTGCAATCTCTTCTCCCTTTCTTTCTTTCTTTTATGTGTGATCTTTCTTTTATGTTCTTGCGATTTGCACACCCCATATATAACCGGCTGCCTCAATTATTTCACCAACAGCAATGGTTCAATTATTGTGCATGCATGGTCTCGTGAGCTAGGATCACATGCCATCAATAGCTGTAGGCATGCAGCGGGGAGCAGGAGCACGTGAAGTTATCTTGGCTGCATGTGCATGCATGGTCTCGGGAGCTAGGTGACGCCGGGGCGACCTACAAGGTCGCCGGGACTACATGGCGACCTACAAGGTCGCCGGGACTACATGGCGACCTACAAGGTCGCCCAGACTGCATGGCGACCTCTCCATTGGCTGGCTCGTCTGCATGGCGACCTCTCCATTGGCTGGCTCGTCTGCATGGCGACCTCTCCTCGTATAATACTGCATGGCGACCTCTCCATTGGCTCGTGGCTCGTATATGGCTTGTATGGCTCGTATGCCACTCGTATGTCTCCCGTATGTCGCCTGGATTGCATGGCGTCCTACAAGATCGCCTGGATTGCATGGCGTCCTACGAGATCACTGTAGAATTCACCCCATCCCAACAATTAATCTGAAATGTGCATTATATCGTGAATAAAAAAGTTCGAGAACATTATCTCGTGAATTCACCCATATATATATATATATATATGGTTTAATCTTTGAGGTTAAATCTGGTGAAAATTGGAATAAAAAAAGTTACAATAAAGACAAAGGAAAGGAAATGATAAAAATAAACTATAGATGATATCGGAATCATTTGGAAGAATACAAAGAGATACACAACTAGATACTAAAAAAAATGGATAGAGACCTGCTTAGGATTCTTTTTTCTCTTCAAAATATGATTATATTTAAAGTTGAAATTGAAATTGATCTCTAAATAAAGATGAGGTGTTATCTATGTTGTAAATGAAATGAAACAAATTATATATTAATTTGAGTTGATTTAGTTAAAATTCGATTAATATTTGATTTGTATGTACTCGGATTTGAGGTTGAACTCTATTTGAATTATTTATTAGTCAAAACGAACTAATTGATACTCGAATTAAAAAGTTCTCGAGCAACTCAAAAAAAATAATATATTATTTTTTTTTAATTTTTTTAATTAAATTATTAATTATTGTTAACATTTATACGTTGTTGTTTTTTTTAAATGTAATATAAGATTTTCATGTTCAGGTTCGAGCTTTAACTGAATTTAAGTTTGAGCTTCAATCGAACTCTAAGAATATTTCGAGTTCAAGATTTCTTGAGCTCGGGTCGAGCTTCATTTTATTTCAAGCTCGAGTCAAACTTGACAATTTAAAGTTATAGAACTTTCGAGTCGAGTCAAATTAAACTTTTTTTTAGTACTTATAATTTAAATTTAAAAAAAAACATCGATTTCCGTTGGCAGTACTCTAATTCATGGTAACAATTAAGACAAAAGCGATGCATTAAAACAAGAGGGAGTAAAAAGGTAGGTTTGGTAAACTGTAATGAAAATGAAGCCTACCTGGTTTTTGTCGGAGGAGGTGACAGTCTTAGTTCCTTATATTTTCATTTTAGACTTCATGTAATAGATTACAGTCAAAATAAATAGATTAGTCATTGAATAAACGAATTAATGTAACAACCAATGAATTTAAGCCCTTCTAATTCTACTTGAATATTATAGCTAATTGACTAAACTGGTAGGCCCTTCTAATCGAATGTAGTCATACATAACAGCTACGAAAGAGTTGAGGCTTCTTGTCTGAGTCAGATATATGGTGTTGTCCCCTTTATGAAATATATATCCTGGTAAGTTGATGCTATACAATCTGTACAGTCCATGAATTCCATGCCTTGCTACGGCGTTATCGTAACCTATTCTTGTCGTAGTAAAATAAGGTCGAACGGTGGTCGGATCGTTGAATCGAACCTATGAATGCATCCGTAGAAAATTTATCGGTAAGTTAAAGAGATATCACTGATAAAATTATGGATGAGAGATGAGATTTTCATAGTTTTATACCTGTACTTCAGCAAAAGAAGCTGCTGCCAATGCCAGTTGGAGAGTGTAAGTTCCATTCTCGTTTACATCTTGGAGATTGTACTTGATTTGCCATGTCGTCGGCTGGTTCGTATTGTTCCCTGTTTTCCTGTAATTGAAAAACCAGACAAATAAAACAAGAAACATCATGAAAGACATAGGAGGATGTTGCAGAATTAGTGAGCCGAACATGTTACCTAGGAACATGAGCAAAGAACCAATCCCTCGAATAATTGCTTGCGCCGACAGTGTAGACTAGATTGCCTTCCCGATAAATATCTGAGTATCGATCCCACAACCCGTATTGTCTGAATCTGTTCATTATACCAACATAAACAGTAAGTTATGAACATCGTATTGAAACCTTGGGCAGAAAGAGTTTTAGACCATGGTTACTTGTCAGTGCCATCTTTGGTAATTGAGTTCATAAACTGCGGGTACGGTTCAGGTATGAAGAATTCGGCGGCTGTCCTGTCGGGAACTCCGATTTCCCACAATGTAGGGCCATTCCTTGGAGGATCATAAATAAGTGTACCCAGTTCGATCTTATTCCCTGTATTCAGACATTGTTTAAGGGATGAATTTTCCTATGGAAGCTTGTTGAAACGGGAAAAGAAAGGCAAGACCATGAGGCCAATGATGTATAAATTTTACCCGGTTGGATGGTGATGTTGAGATCTAATTTGTAGTTTCCAATGAAACCAGGGACCCAGGCGTACAAACTATAATTCCCTGGTCGGACATTATTTATACTGAAATGACCAATATTGTCAGTTCGAGTCCAGAATTGGTAGCCCTTTCCTTCTGTTTGCCATGAACCTGCGTCTCCAGGGGCAGCCAACCCCACAAAAGCAGATTTCGCCTGCATTAATGTCCTAACCATGTACCTAAACACCAACAACATTAAAGTAAGATGAGCATTATGCAACACTAAGTTGAATTAGATCAAGTGTGACAAAATACAAGAGCTAAACACATACCGGTCTTGCACTAGCAATTGCCCATTAACTTGTCCTCGTTGTTCAGAGTTGGGAAAATCTTCTGATCCAGTGAAATTGTAAGGCCAACTTTCGATTTCTTCACTCAACTAATTGTACCCAAAAAAGAATTATTATTAGGACCAAAGTTGTAGTTTGATCATTTAAGATGTTAAGAAAGCAGAAAAAGGCATGGAGCCCTGAGAGGAGGGATTTAAATAGCAGTCCGCTATCAGAATAACTAATGCTGTCGTTGTCATCATGATAAATGCAAAACAACCGAAAACGTAACTGTAATTGTAATTTTATATCTCCGGCTGAGAGATAAAACCTGTCTTTTAGCGTCATTCCAGAGGATGTTGCGGTGGTCATCATTTGACGGAGCGGAATTAAGGTAGATTAAGACCGGACCAAAAACCTTTTTCCAGGACTCTCCTTGCTTATAGAATGTGTCTATTTCGGTCCCGGTATAATGTGTACTAACAAACATCTACGTCGCAAAACATGAATCCAATCAGATCAAACACTACAAGAATGCGTTGGCTTATAAGTAGACTTACCGAAAGTGCAGTCGGGCCAACATGAGAAGTGAGGTCCTGCTTATGCGGGCCGCCAGTTCGGAACTCGTCGCTTGGGGTGATTATCCAGAAACCTACACCATCGTCATCCGATATCCAACCGTGGAGCTTGTTATCTTTGTTCTCAGCTGAGTATTGGTACTTGTCATCAACCTCTCCTTTAAGGCTTGGATCGGATGGATTGGTCAATACAACAGCTTCTTTGAAGGCAAGAATCTGACTGCGATGTTCGTCCCGATCTTCGCTCCGAGGCATGACCCTTTGTATCGTGTCGGATACCGCCATGAACCGAAACCTGATTCGAAACATCAGCATATCAGTTAGTTTTCCTAACAGAAAAAGATGAACATTTGGTACATTATCAAGGGTTAATCTTTGAATTTTTTTTTACTTGTCTTCCTTGAGCTTGAAAGCAATCCTTATTTGGTACATTTGAGCATCCGGAAAATCTTCCTCGCGGTCGAAAACACCGTACATGTAGACCCCTGGAACGCCGCGTCGGACTATGAACCTGTAAGAGATGTTACAAATGATCATAGAGGACCATAAAAAACTTGCCCTGTTTTTGTAGGGCTGAGATTGCTTACCTTTTTTGTATGTTCAAAGGAAGTGTCTTGCCATGGTTCCATTTTTTGGTGAAGGAAAGCTCAACTAAGTCGTCAGTTTGTGTTATGACCTCAACATGTTCGGTTTCAAGCCTGCAATGGAACATCAAACAGCCCACAAATGTAATGTAAGATAAATTCATGAAATCACTTGAGTTGAACAACTTACTTGTCATAGGCATCTTCATCCCACACAATGTCCCAGTACCTAGGATATATGAGGTGATAATTACTATTACCACGAATTCCAACGTTAAAAATAACGTTAATCATTGTGAATGTTTGGTTTTTTATACCCTTTATTGTGGTTGTGGTTTCTACTTTCGAGCACATTTTGCATCTCTTTATATTTTAGTCCTATCAGATGACCAGTTGGATTCTGGATAGTCACTTCAACAAGTCCATTGTCAATAGACACCTGAAATTTTTTATCAGCTAATTATATAATATGAAGAAATATTTTAAGAACTGCATAAGAAGGAGAATAGGTTCTTACTAGGCTATCACTTATTTGTAACCGGACATGAGTGTTACCGTCGGTATCCTTTAGGAGTTTTCTGCAATTCAAACATCCAAGACGAATTCTCTTATGCAAAAAAGTTTAAAATAAAAGGTACAATTTAAAAATAAAATGTCCCCAAACATTTATTATTCTTTTTTAATATTTTAGCTTCCAACATTTTATTTTAAGATAAGAAGACTTCTGATTGAATGAAAATCGTTAGTCGATTAACGGTTAACGTTTGTTATTGATGTGAAACTGTCACATCATAATTTTCAACACATGACATGTATCATGTCGTCACTTTTTACCTATGTATATAATATGTTATTATTTTTTAATACATGACATGAATCATATAATTAGTTTTAACATGTGTAACATCAATATCTAAGACAATTCTGAAAATTTTGTAGAGGAGGAGTCGTTGATATACCCACTCTAATAAGTTATAATGATGTCACCGTTGCGGGTCAGAATTTAACCACACGCTGTGGTTTAGGTAAAAGCGAGAAAAAGCTATTTTGCCCTATACCAATAGGCCCAAAATCAATAGAAAGATGAGAAAGTAAAGACAACAACACAGTGATGACAATAAGGCAACTGCCATACGGTATGTACATCCATGCAGGGATAGACTCAAAGGGTCGTCTATCAAAAAATTCTATATTTTTATATATTCTAAATATTTTTTTTAATAATTTTTATTAAAAATATATTTTTATCTCTTAAAATATTAGAAACTCATATCCTTTTAAATTTTATGAAATTATCACTTAAACATAAAATATTATGTCCATGCAAAGCAATGTCATCTCTCTCTTTCCGATTTCCACACACAGAAACTAACATCCAGAAAGAGCTAAAGGAAGAACCTGGGCGGGGTTTCATCAGAGCAGGCAGAAAGAAAAAGAGATAGCTGGATCATGATTACCACCCATAAAACAAGCTGCCTCCGGTGGCTCCTGTTCGCCACCTTCTCCATTACGTCCAACTGCAAAACATGCAATCCGGTAACCCTCTAGAGGAACATAACTTATAATTTATTGCTCGAAAACGGGTTAAGGAAGTAGGAGTTACCAGGGTCAGAATAAAACGGAACAAAAATATCCAATGAACCAAAACGGAAGAAGAAAGAAGAAACAATATGGCTTTCACAGAGCGGCACAAGGAATAATGTTGCCCCCCGATGGCTTTTATATACACATATTGATAAAGGAACGGCTGCTTTTAATTGTATATGTTTTCCCTTGAGTTAGGCTTATAACTTATGACTCGGCTACCAGAGTTACTTTTTGCTTATAATTGTATATGTGAAAATATATATATTCGTTCGCATTATGGTTATTAATTTAGAATATGTCACGGAGAACTTTATGTCTTGAAGGAAATTTAGCGTCGCATGGAGATAGAAAATCAGAACAATTCAACAATGTTTGTTCTTGGCTTTGACGTTTGGCATTTCCAGTTCACCAAAATTTAGGTGTAGCAACGATATAGTAAGTACAAGGTAATATATGCTCAAAGATGATTCTCAATCATTTAACATTGAACGCTCGTACTTCTAGCATTCATGATTCACAAACTCGAGACCTCAATAAACAACAATAATTATTTTACCATTGAAATCATTTGAAATCAAAAACAACGATAATGTGATTTTATTATTACTCAATATAAATTTAACCACCATTTAGCATTGTTCATAAATATAATTTACAGAATTAATCAGTAAACTCTGCATATGTATATTATAATGACTAATAAATTAAAAAGTAGGGTTGTTTATGGACGGTTAACCGTACAGATTATCCTAAACGGTTGGTTAACTGTTATAATGGTTATGAGGTTTTTTTAACCTATAATCTAACCATTAAAAACAGTTAATCGCTAACGGTTAACCGTTACTAACGCTTCGATTACAGATTAACCTACGGTTGACCTATTACAATTAGTTGTAAAAAAAATTCATAATTCATACTACAAAAAAGTATAGCACCTAACACATATTTACACCGATGTAAGTGAATAATAAAAAAATGTATCACTTAACATATAGTTACACCGATGTAAGTGAATAATATCTTGACACTTAATAATAAACACATAATTATATTAGTGTAAGAATGTTTACGTATTTTCAAATAAAAAAATATATATTAAGTTATTTGTGTAAAAATATAATAAATTAAAAATATAATTATAAATTTAATTTATTAACGGTTAACCATTTATCAAAATTCGTATCCGTAACTTTTACTGTTGATCATAACTTTTAGCCTTTCGGTTAACCGAAATCATTTAATGTTAGTGGTTCGGTTAATTAACCTGTTAAATATAATAATTATACTAGTTAACGATTACGGTTAACGGTTACGGATTTTTTTAACACTCCTAATTAAAAGTAATTAATTAGATTTCAGACTAAGTTCTTCAGTATATTTTGAATATATTATAAATTAATCAAAAATTTAATTGATAATTAATTAAATTTTCATTTACAAAATATTATTTGGTATTATTTAGTTAACACATAAATAGTAATATTATGTAGATTTGTTTAGGCAATAAAAACTCTGGATGGTCCAAATTTGACAACCACCAAAACCCTGCGGCGCATGGATCAACAAAAGGTGTAAAAATGGTCCAAATCCTGATATGCAACCGTGGCTTTTACGATGCGTTGGCTCAGACGCTCAAAAAAATAAATAAAAAGATAGCCGCACCGCACTGGTTCTGGGCTGCGTCAATCTCCAGGGTCTTTTATTAGATAAAATTTCTTAAATTATTATATTGTCAAATCTGGTATGTTGAAGTGGTTGAAAATATTTTTAATGTACATCAAAAATAAAAGTCGTTAATTTAGTGGTTGGAGCTTGATATTATTTGATATTCGATTTGTTTTAATTGTTGAATTAATATTGAAATTAGGGATGGTCGTGGGATCATAATTCGACGGATTTTGATTCGACTCGACTCGATCGAGTTAGATTTTTTTGAAAAATAAATCGAGTTCGGATAGGTTCGGGTAAGGTTTTTTAAGGTTATGTTCGTGTCTGGTCGGGTTCGGGTTTAGGGTGAAAAATACTCGACTCGACTAGATCCTAAAAAAATTATAATTTTATCTTATATATTTAGGGATAATTACAATAACATCTATCTATATTATTTTCTTTCAATTAAATCCCTATTTTTATTGAATAAAATAAATATTTTAAATAATTTTTTTTATTGTATCCAATAACGATATTTCATACTTCATGAATGATATTATTGTGATCGAGATAAATCCGAATACACTCTGATACCATTTGGTTATAGGATAAAGATAAATGTAATAATCACACAATAAAAAATAATAAGATTTTACGTAATAACTTTCGGGAAAAACTAGATGTAGAAGAAGATAAATTTTGGAAAAAACCCGAATAAACCCTAATATCAATTTGTTATAAGATAACGTCAAGTATAATGATTATATAATAAAAATGAATTTTAAATGAATAATGAATACAAATTAAGCAGGTCAATTGTTTACTTATAAAACCTAATTAAGCGACTTTCATGATTGATTACTAACCCACCGTACATCAATTTTGAATGAAACTGTATTGCGATGTGTGCAAATAACCTCACAATTCAGTTCAATTTCCAAATATATAACCTAATTTTAGTTCATGTTTAGAATTTAGGCACAAGAGCCTGTTTCCACGTGAAAGATATTTTTCTTATTACACTTTTTAATTAATAAATTTCAAAAATTATTTTATAATATTTGAATGACGTTGTATAAATTATTTTTAAAAAAATATTTTTTTATCATTTCTTGTTTTGTAATAGGTGAAGCCCTAAGGTTTCTTTTACAAACAGTAGCGGTGGAGATATAATATATTAAATATAAGTTTTGGTGTTATTATAGTATTTTGTCCGTAAAATTTTATGTCAAAAATGTGAATTTATAAAGTTATAGTACTAAAAATTTTAAGAATTAAATTATAAAATTTCAGTAATGTAAAATCATTTCGTCAATAATAATACAACAAAATATCAAAACTATATAAAAACTTAAATTATTTCGTTTGTCAATGCATTTAAATATGTTGTTTCGGTTGTGACCGACAACAAGAAATAAATGCCTTGCAGCCACAAGAAAAAGCTTTATTCCAATAGCTCAGAGGAGGAATCAAAGGGCAAAGCACTGCAAATGCTTAAGATAGTTGACCAATAAGCATACCATCTTTAGGCTAAATCATTTACATAGTTGTACGAGATTGATGGATTGGCTAAAGCTGGTACAAAGACACCTACAAGGATAGCAAGAAAGCTAGGATTGTCCGGAGGGACTAACCCTACAACTGCTAGCGTTTAGCTTTCACTTGCTTGAAAGAGATTTGAAAGGCTTCTTTCCATACAAATGAGATCACCCGAAGGACGCCTTCGGTATCTAGGGGTCGCGAACCCATCATAAGTGGAATGCATCAGTTATTTGTAGGAGTCGATTTTTAGTTAAAAATTTATTCGATCTGAAAGTATAAATATTTACGGTTTAGATCGGTTTGGATGTTTTTAAAAAAAAAATCTTGATGAACAAATACTGTGCAGGAAAAACACAATACTTGAGAATCATATTTCCATTAAAATATTTAGAAATGAAATGTTTACATAGGCCAGTTTGTCGATTAATACAATTCCGTGAACTCTCCAATTCTTCTTTTCCTCTACCTCCCGCTTATAAATGGCTTTAGTTTTCCTTATCTTGAAGAGGTAGTAAATTAGATGAAAATTGAAAAAGTAACTAGGTTTTTAAGACGGCTAACGTGTTCAATGAATCATTCATTCAGGCTTCCCTCTCCACATCCAAACAAGCATGGCTAAATCCAATGCTGCAGCATACTATCATCAACACTTATTAAAAAAACATTCCATTGCCAAGACTTGAACCCAGGTCTCTCAGGTGAGAGCCGAGAATCCTGACCAACTAAACTACAACGAAATCCTAAAAGTTTTGCATAATCCTTATATTTGTAAGATGCTCTAGACAAGAAATATGGAAAAATCATTTTAATAGATATCGATTCGGTTCGGTTTGGATCGGTTCCGGATTTCCAAAATCGAAAATGGACCGAACCAATCGGTTTTGTGAAAAAAAAACCAAACACACAAAATCGGTTTCGGTTTTTTGGATCGATTTTCGGTTATTTTTTTAGATCGGATTAGATCTGAACACCCTTAGTTATTTGTTCTCAGATTGAGCAGTAAAGGTCGGAGAAACGCAATTACTGTAATAATTGTCGTAGTAATTATCACGCTCATATAATGAATTTTAAATCACTATAGTAATTAGCGTAAATTGTTAATTAATTTTTGAAATGTCCTATAAATAATTATTATATTTGGATTATTGGACACATTTTAAAAAAAAATATTTTTAAATAATATTTTATTTTTAAAAAATCTATATGTGACACGTGTCACTTAACGGTTTTTTAAAGGTAGACACATAAAAATATAACGGAAAAAATTGTAGGCGCCAATTTTTAGTGAAGAATTCTTTAGGCACTAAAACGTTTTTCAAGATATTCTTTAGACACTTATTTTTGTATTAAACAAAAAAAAGATAAATTTCAAGGTAAAATACCCTCAACTGTAGGACACTACTATGTTAAATCCTTCGATTATTAAAATTTAAAAATGGGTCACTCAATTAAAGGATGTTGTTTTTATTGTGTCCTCATACTATTAAAAGTTATAAAATGTCACCAAACAATTCATATGTTCCAAACTCGTATTTTTTTGTTAAAAAATTGACAATCATCTGAGTTGAACATGAACTTGCTAACTATGATATGAAAAAACATATTTAATGATGTCTATTGACATCGTTATTGCTTTCAAATACTAGCTCGACAACATGATATTTCAAACACCAGTTTCACGACATAATTTAAATAGGGACTCAATCCAAAAATATAGCTCAAATAGTTTTGGTATTAGATGTTATCATATCTCAATGAGTCGGTTAACGTCTAGCTCAGACGATCATCAAATTTTTAACGAAAAAGGATGAGTTTTGAACGTATGAATAGCCATGTGGTTATTTCGTAACTTTTAATAGTTGAGGGATTGAAAAAATGCTACACCTTATAGTCAAGGGACCATTTTATAATTTTCAATAGTTAGGAGACTTAATAAAGCAACATTACCCTAAATTTTAATGATTATTTTTTACTAATTTGATAAAGTATGATAAATTTAATGATCATTTTATAACTTCTAAAATTTTAGTGGACAAAAATATCATTTTAGTATAGTTTAGCGGTCATTTGTCAAGTTTATCCCAAATGTATTCTTTCTTTTACTTAGGGCAAACTACATGTATTGTACCTAAACTATCAGTTTTATTTCGTTTTAGTACCTACACTTTCATTGTTTTAAAATCATCCTTAAAGTATACTTTTTGTTTCATTGTAATACCACATCGTTAACAATTTGATGAAACTGTTGCACGTGGCAATTTTTATGGATAAATGACATCATTCATCTATTAACTATCTTCTCACTCTTATTTTGATCATTAATGTTTAAAAAATTTTAATTGAACTATTCAACTTTCAAATTGTTCATGTTTTAATCACTCTAATTTATTTTATTAATAATTTTTGTGATATGACATTTTTATTGTTTTAGTAATATATAATTAAAATAAAAATTAAATTTTAAATTAGAGTGATTATATTAGAAGTTATTTGAAAGTTAAGTAACTAAATTAAAAAATTAAATGTTTTTTGAGGACAAAATAAGAGAAGGAAGATAGTTGAGTGATGAATAATATAATTAACCCATAAAAAAGTGTCATGTTGTAACACTTCTGCTGAGACTTTAACGGCTAGATGCCAAAACGAAATAAAAAATAGACGTTTGGTAAGATTTTAAAACAAATAAAAATTTAGGTACTGAAACGAAACAAAATTGATAGTTTAGATACTAAACGGGTGATCTACCCTTTATTTTATATTAATATTATTTCGCAGTTCCCTTTAAAAGGATAATTTGATAATTCCGAGCCAGTAGAGTAAAAATACACAAATGACAATTCATGGAAAAGACATTTTGGTCATTTTGTCGAGTCAGAGTTTCAGACAAAAATTTCCTATTTAACTCCGATCAAACATCATCAATAGGGCTGTAAATGAGACTAGACAGATCGTGAGCTACTCGAGATCGATTCTATCAATGTTCGATAAATACTCGGATCGAATGGACTCGACTCGAGCTCAAGCTCGACTCGAATTCTTAACGAGCCGAAATAAGCTACTTGATACTCGACTCGAAAAGCTCGTGAGCAGCTCGAAAATATAATATATAAGATTATATTTTTTTAAAAAAATTATTAAAAATATTAATATTTATGTATTGATTTTTTTAAAGAGAATACATTAAGATTTTCATGCATTTAAGGTTCAGGTTCGAGTTTAAGGCTTCATTCGAGTTAAGTTTAAGAATTTTTTTCTTCATTTCGAGCCTTTTCGAACTGCTCACGAGCTTCAGTTTAGGATTTCGAGTTCGAGTCGAGCTTGAAAATTTTAAACTCGCGAGTTTTCAAGTCGAGTCGAGCTCAGCAATACTCGAGTTCGACTCGGCTCGTTTACACCCCTAATCACCAATGGGACTGAGAATGCAAGGAAGCCAACTGATATACTTTTCTGGTAATGTTTTCAACCGTTGTTCATCAACTTTGAAAATCAATAATACTTATTGTGTTAATCTTTTTACTTGTTGTTGATGGGGTTGTGTTTAGGCGAGAATGAAGAGATGGGATTGGAGAAAGAGCAAGAATCGGAATGGATTGAAGCTCAAAAGATAGAGATAAGTTTGGATATTGCGGCTGCCGCCAAGAAGCAGCTTCAATTTCTTGCTGCCGTCGATAAGAATCGTTGGCTCCACGATGGTCCTACTCTCCCCATACTACTACTCTTGGAATTTCTTGTCTCGTCATGATTCTGAAAAGCTTCAAACATGCTTTGCATGAATGAAAAGTACAATGTAACCACTCCAATACACTTGAAAACTGCTCCATTGGTTGATTACAATCTTAAATGGTGTCAGGTTTTATGTTCTCATGTCAGTGTCCTGATATGGGTTGTTTTATGTAATTGAAAACCCCATTCTATTACAATGTAACCTCCTCTTCTATAATTTGTTTCACATCACTAAAATCATTTTCGTTTTGACTTTTCGGTCCTCGTCTTGGGACCAAATGGTTGAGTGCTTTGAATCTTTTACAACTCGATAAAACTGAACCACCGCTGTCATTTCATAAACCCCTTTTCCCCCCTTATATTGCTGGAAAAAATCAAACTCTATCATTTCTCTGCAGTGTGCACTGTAATTATTTGCAAAGGAAAGTGATGATTACTGGAAGGTTAATCTCAACCATAAATTCGATTACTACTATTTTCTTCCTTGAATTAAATTACAGGGATGAAGATTCATCAAACCACAAAACAAACCAACACAACCACTGGTCATAAATCAGGGTTTATTAACAATACAGATGCAGTGAAATTACAGAGATTTCTTATCAGCTGATGAAGATGATGGAAGGATCAAAGCAACACTCATCAATGAGACAGCAGCAACACAAAGCTGCAAGACTGCAAAAAAAAAACCAATAAATTACACATTAAAAAGAAGAAAACTCTTTAAACTAACTGAAACATCACAGCATGGGAAGAAGAAAATACTATATACCAGCCCTCAAGGAAACCAGGCTCTCTCCTAGGTGGTGGAGCTGCATATTGTGGTGGTGCCATCACCGGGGGCCCTTGATAATAGCCTGCCGACCAAAATTATAGCAAAATCTACCCATAACTTTCCTTCAATCCAAAGGGAAATTACCCTTTCTCTCTAGGAATTAAAAAAAGATAATAATTCCAACATAGAATCCCATGCCCATGAACATTAACAACAGAACATGCAAAAAAGTAAAGGCTACAACTTTACAAACAAAAGCTTCAAAATCTGCAAGTTTTGGAGATCAACTGTTGCCATAAATGCAAAAAACTGAGATATTAAACAACTTGAATAGGGTAAAAGAGTACCTTGAGCAGGGTAGGGATAAGCATACTTGGGGTCACTCATGCTTTAGCAGAGTGCAAAACCTCTGGGAAATACAACGAAAGCAAAGAGAAGGAAGGGGATTATAGATTTATATAGAGCTGAGTATTTCTTTCCTTGTCTTTCTAATGTAATTTATTATTCAAAGTTCAAAACTTTCTCACTGTCTAATCAATCGCTTTATGTGGTTTTTTCCAGAATTGATTCGGGCGCTCCCGTTCATCTCAAACTGATGACGTGTGAATTGAGAAAAAGTTGGCCCGTGCTTACGTGGAAAGCTAAATTTGCGAGAGGTGGCCGTTGGATTGCTCAAAGACACTAGTGGTGTGGCGTAAGCAAAAGCTTTCATTCCTCGGACAGCTCAGCCATTTGTGAAAACGCGTTCTTACAGAAAAAAGATCGCAACTTTTAATCATGGTTTTAGAACCGGGTTGGTTAGCGAATCAGTCATGTTGTCGATTTATTGGTTCAATCGGTTAAACCGGTCAGATCGATCGAAAAAATCGGACGATGTCATAATTATTTAAAAAATTAAATAAAAATACCAAAAATATTTAATAAAAAATAATTTTTTATATTACAAGTCATATTCAAAACAAGTCATAACATATATAAGTTAAAAACCATAAAATCAAGTAAAACAAATTGATTCAAATTAACTACAACATAATATTTAAGGTAAAACATATTAAATAATAAATATAATTATATAACTATAATTAAAAAATAAATTTGGGGTTAAAAAATCATAACAAAATTATATAATTATAATTATATAACTATTCTTTCACTTCAATCAAGCTCGAATTTTAGGTTTCAATCGAGTTTCTAATTTTTTTTTGAGTTCAAGTTTCAATATTATATTTCGAGTTTGAGTTGAACTTGATAATTTTTAGCTTGTGAGTTTAAGTTGAGTTGAGCTTACTTTTAAAGTTTTCAAGTTAGAGTCGAGCTCAGCAATACTCGAGTTCGACTTGGCTCGTTTAATAAATGACGTTGTTTGGTTTAATTTTTTTTTATTAAAAAAAACAAAAATCCCGGTTTTTCATGGTTTTTTTCGGTTTTCAGTCGGTCCGGTTCGAACGGTTCAGCGGTTCTGGCCGGTTCACTAATAGCGGTTCAACCGGTTTAGATTGAACCAGACTAAGCAACGATTCCCGATTGAACCGGCCGGTCCGGTCCGATTTTCAAAACAGAACTTTTAAGTAAATTTACACATCGCCGAATACTTTTAGTTTTACATATTTCTACGATAATTAGATGAAAAATATTAAAAGTTGAGATTAAATTTTTTAAGTAAATATTTTCTCATTTTCATTATTAATTCTAACCTTTAATTTTCCCTATTTAATGATACTAGAAAGGAGCAGCAGGATAAGCATTTGACACTATAAGTGAGCAAAGCTCGATTTAACTTAAAAATTATTTTTTTAATTCAAACTATTTGAGTCAAGTTATCAAATATTTGGTTTAAAATTTGAGTTTGATTCGAGTTCATATTTTTAAAGTTCTAATGATCTAAATTTTGTATTTTGATTCTTAATTTTCTAATTTCTTCAATATTTGAATCACATTCTCTTAACCACTTTAGAATACCGTTGTAGATTCAACTACTCTTTTCGAATTTTTCTTCTTCTTAATTATGCAATTTAATCATCCAACTTTTTTATACTTCGTCAATACTTTATCCTTAAAATTCAATCTTTAAAAATATCATTATAAATGTAGTATATAATTTCATATGATATTTAAAATTAACATTACAAATCTTATTTACACAATGCTAAAAATAATATGAAGAAATGGATATGTATAGTGTATATGTTTAGAGAAAATAATTTAAATTAGAATCGATGACATCGTAAATAACTAAATTTAAATTTAAATAGAAACTCAAACAACCAAATAAGAATAGTGTTTATTGGTTTTTTTTTTTCATTCTGACATCGGTGGAGTATACTCCTTTTCCTCCAATTAGATTTAAAAAGTTTTTTTAACATTTGTTTGATAGTCTTGTTTTGTATGCATTCGATAAATAAAATCATACAACACGTTTTTAAATAAAAGAAGAATGAAACTCAAACAAATGTATTCAATTCCACTTAACTCAAATTGAATAAACTCTGTAACCAAAACAAATTGAATAAATTCGATTCGATTTGAAAAAAAAAACTTCAAATTAAATTTGAATGATTAACCGATACTCATAAATTCGACTAATTCAGATTTTTTTTTTCACTTGGCTCGACTCAAATACTTATTCCTACTTATTATAATCATTAAAGAATTGTTGTCTAAAACAATCGAACATACATCTATTTTTCTTACGACAAAATCGTTTTTATTCAAAACGAAATGATTTGAAGTGCATTTACTAAACACTGGAGGAAAAAAATACAAGAAAAAGTATATAGAAATTACCGTATATAACTAAAGACATGTTCATAATCATGCTGTAATTAATCTTTATGCAAAATAATATATATTTTTGTCAATTCATAATTATAAGTAACCGGTTTATATGAACATGTCTACTTTCTCTATTCTGAAACGGACACATTCACATTAAAAAATAATAATAATGGTTTAAGTTTGAGACAATTATGGAACGAAACGATGCATTATACCAAAAGCTGCATGTTGTTATTAAACTGGGACAGACATAAAATTTTATGTTGGGGTGAACTTGAGCTTATAAAATTCTATGGGGCGAACTTAAACTTATAAAATTCCAAGGGCGAAAATATATTTTCAATAGAAAAATAAATTTAAAATATAAGGTAATTTTAAAATTTCAAGAGGACGACTGCGCTCGCCCGACCTCTCGGTCCATCCCTGTTCTTAAACAATGTCATGCTTGCTAACCGTAAATAAGTTCGAGTTGACACCAAAATGTTGAAACATGATGACGAAGGGCAATATCTCGATATCTAAACTAAAGCATCTTTGAATTCATCCGGCAGTTTTAATGATAAAAGTGAATTGTTTTCTCGAAAGAATTTGAGTTCGATTAGTCGTATATACAAAATTTTATATATATCATATGATAAGAAGCTAATAAGAAATTATCATCCCGCTCAATTGGTAGAGCACAAGTTTTTAATTTTGGGGTTGTGGGATCGAGTCTCACGGAAGGTATTTCATAATTTGGAGATATCTTACGGAAGTTACTCTCAACCTAGTATTGGAGCAGTCTACTATCTTACCTTCCCTTTATCCCATTGCATATGGGAATAAGGTTCAGCTAATATTTTTATATGATAAGAAGCTAATCGTGCACACAAAAGTCCAAACTGAGTTGGACCTTATTGGCTCAGATTTGCCTCTTCTATGTTTTCTTACGTTTCGAGACTCAAAAGCTCACCTAGAAAAGCCCCATCAAGCATACTTAACAAAACTCAATCCCACTTGAAAATTAATTTTTATCCATCAAAATAAATTCTACACATAGACGAAGGAAAAATTATATTAGAAAATGTAAAATTAGTACCGACATCAAATATGAAACTCAAATTCAAGCAATCTTAGATATTTTAATTTAATCACTCATTCATTTTGAGTTTTTTTTGTTTTATATTGTAGCTTAAGTTATCATATATATATATATATATAACAATGCAAAATATAAAGATCCATGTAGTATTTTTTTCTTTGTATGTTATATGTTATTTTCATATTTTTATTTAGGGTTAACTACACGGATGATCATTTATGTTTATGTTTTATCTATTTTTAATCACTAATTTCGAAAAATATAAGATAATGTCACTTTCATTTTTATTTAATTAAGACGTGGTCATCACGGGTTAACTGATGTCTACACGGATGATCATTTATGTTTTATGTTTTATCTACTTTTAATCACTAATTTCGAAAAAACATAAGATAATGTCACTTTCGTTTTTATTTAATTAAGACGTGGTCATCACGGGTTAACTGATATTAACAATTAACGGAATATGTGATGTGATAGTTGGTTTAGTCTCTGTTATTTACACATTCTTTCAATTTAGTCATATTTTTAAATAAGTTTTAACATAAAATATATATTTTTAATTGAAAATAATAAAAAAATATTTTTAAATTAAGTTAATAATAAAATATATTTACAAGTTAATATAAAAAATATTTTTAAGTTAGTATATATAAAATATTTTGAATTTTATTATTTATACGCCAATATATAAAAATATATACACAATGTTGTCTACTTTAGACCAAGCAATGGTCTTGGTTTGATGGTTGGATACATATATAGTTTCTCAAGTGACAAAGGTTTGAATTTTTTTTGCCCCAATTCGCTTTCCTTTGTTTTATTTCAATCCGAGGGTGACACGTGGCATATTTTTATTGGAGGATTAAATTTATTTCAATTTATTAAAAATATGACTAAATTGAGAGAAT
Source organism: Hibiscus syriacus (assembly GCF_006381635.1). Lineage (NCBI taxonomy): Eukaryota > Viridiplantae > Streptophyta > Magnoliopsida > Malvales > Malvaceae > Hibiscus > Hibiscus syriacus. Next base: position 1,416,829 of record NW_024062686.1, on the reverse strand, counting down.
GTGTAAGTAAAATGGATCAAATGTGTGATTATATCAAAATATTTAACTGTTGTTAACGACAGTTAATTCGGGATTGTCACATCTTAATTAAATAAAAATGAAAGTGTCTTATTTTTTTGAAATGAGTGGACAAAACACAAACACAAGTGATCATCCGCGTAGTTAACTCTTTTATTTATTACGGAGCATATTGAACTTTTTTTAGGAACAAATTATAACCTTTTTTTGTATAACAATCGGTATCCGATCTATTGATCAACTAATCTGAATCGGGTACTGCAGAGGTAAGGGCAACTCTCCCAATCTAATTTACTCTATTCACAATCGTCAAGATTCGAACATCTAATATTTCTTAAAGAATTTAGTATCTCGTTTACTAAATCAATTAGTTGTTGCTTCATATTATAACCCTTTTATGTACAAATCTTGATGTTGTGAACTCTAACAATGACAACACATAAAAGCATTGTCGGTCGATGGAAGTTTTGGTTGTTTTCAGTTAAATTATCTTTTGTTTTTTAGATTACCTTACTATTTAAAGAATCTTTGGCCCATGCAACTCATTTGGTACACTTGTAAAAGGACAAATAAACCCCTCCATCATAACAAACACTTCTCGTTTCCAGTCTCGAGCAATGAATACGACCATAACTGTAAATTTTATTTTTTTAAAAATATTTTGATGTGCAAATCAAACTAGATAATAAATGAATTTACTTGCAGGGAAGTTGTTTGTAATATCACTAATATATTTGATTTGCATGTAGGAGGGTATTTTAAAATTTAAATATTAATAAACTTATTAAATGATCCAAGTGATAAAAGAAAATATTATTTTTTTTAAAAAAAATTGGTTCAAAAAATTGCTTTTATGATATGTATATATTATCAATTATGATATGTATATATTGTTAATGATTATCAAAATTTTTAAATAGATATTATTCTAGAATTGTTCTAAATTATTAAAAATGTCAAATTTTTATTATAAATTTAAGCTTGTAATTGATTATTCAAACTGCATAATAACATAACATACATATTTTATTTTACATTAATGATGAAAAATTAAATTTTTTAGTTTTACTTTTATGAATCACGGACGTACTATATTTATTATTTAATAATTTAAATGAGAAATAATATTATCGAATCAAATTAATTTTTTTTTAATTTTTTAACAGTAAAAAATAATAAATTACATGCATCATATGCTTCAAGGAGCTTTGAAACTCTCGAAAGATTTGACAAACTTTTACCATGATCGATTGCTTGTCGGAATATCTGTAATTTGGACTCGTGAATCTCAACTAAATGACATTCAAGCTTCATTATCAATAATAAAGTAAGGTTCACAAGCAGCTAATCACTAAAGAGAGACAATTAATACAGGGGTAAATTATATCTTTCAGCACTTAATTATCTTCTTAATCGTATTTGAATAATTGAAGTTTAAAAGTTTTCAATTTAATCACTAGTTTTTGATTTCTCCAGTTTTGATCACTCCACAGTTAAATAATTAACAATGTTGTGATTTGAAAATCTACACCAAAATGGCATCGTTTATGGATCCCTAAATAAAATCAAATGTAATTCAAACAACGTCGTTTTGCTTTCATACAAAACATATTTTTCTCATTTCCCCCAATTTATTATTTTTTCTTTTTCTTCTTCCTCACCTTCTTTTCTCTCTCTCTCTCTCGATCTAAACTAACCTAGATTCTGGCCACCGAGCTAGCCGTCATTCTTTCCATCGCCGACCATCGTCCTTGGAAGCCATTAAGTCTCAAAATATCTCAGACTTGCTTGAATATTCTCAAAACGAATCTATTATCCATTTAATTAAAAAACATAAACTCCCAAATCTAGCATTGATATAATATTTGTCGTACATCGTCATTCTTTAATCATCATTTACATTAATATCGTGTTGAATGAAAGCTTTTCCTCTTGTTTTTCAGTCTCTCGGTTCAGATCTCCGTGAAACCAACTCCAAAACCATAAAAATCAAATTAAAATTCAAACCAAATATCTAACACCCTAATCCGACCAATCTCAAAATCGAGAGGATTAGAACTTTACACGAAACCACCGAAATGGCTAACCGTTTTTTGTAGTCAATAACATTTTTGTAAATCATCCATCATCATTGAAATCATAACATAGCCATTAGTTTAAAACATAAATTTGTACAATTTACAAAATGGGGAGCTCCTAATAGTATATCTCAAAATACGAGAGTTTATGACTCAATACACATAGGGTATATGAAAGTACATGTCCACTAAAATACTTGAGACGTACTCTAATACTCAGTCAAGTATGGAATCAACGATCTAACGATGAGTTCCTCAAATCGAAACCTAAAAACCTACGCACGAATTTTGTTTTTCAAAACTTGAACTAACAAGCTCAGTGCTACACAAACAACTCTACTATACTACATGCATTCACCATAAGAGCATGTTAACATGTATAGTCATGAGCAAAATGATACATCAAGCATACATACAAGTAAGGATAATGGTGTAGTTCGAGATCACACCAGCATCACGAAACTCATACCCATGTTTGCTTATGAAAGATACCCTGGGTAAGACCTGAGTCACGTAGCTTCAGCGTTTTACTCCTAAATAGCATTTGTTGCCATGTACCTTTGGTTAGGGTCACATAGCATCAACATCTTACATGGTTACTCTACTCTTCTAGAGTACTCAGGACATGTATAGATCACATAGCATTAAATTTATGTCCAACTAGCATTTATAGCGCCCTCGCACTTAGTTGGATAAATCCAGATATTCCATAAGCTACTAGACGATCATCGTACACAATTAACTTAGGTGTTCTCATTGTTTCCCGAGCGTCAAACGCATGCATAGTTTTATATAGTCTTACCTTATAATAATATTATGATGTTTATCACACAATTAATTTAATGTTCTCACTTGCAGGCTTTTATTAAGGCATTCATCCACCTTAACTTCTTTCCGAGTCTATCGACTAAAGTAAGGATTCAAGAATTTTTATTCATAATGCTACCGATACACACCTCTATAGTATCGATATTATTATCTCTCATGGTATCAATATCACCCAAGTATCAATACTCAATTTACATTCTATGTTTTGAAAATCAATCCAATACTGATACTCCTACCTGAAATATCGATACTTATTCATTGTGGTATTAATACTCCCTTATTACCAATACCAAATTTGCCTATTGGAATTTAAAATCACCCATGGTATCGATACCCGAATAATAATATCGATACCCTATGAATAAAGTATTGATACTACTTGACCAAAATTGTAATACCCCAAATTTTGGTTAGTGACTAAAATGTAAGTTTTGAAAATTTGGTGGTTAAAGTATAAAGTTTATAAAAGTTTAAGGACCAAAAATGTAATTTTGAAAAGTTTTATATTTTAGCCCTTAAATGAACAGTTTGTCCTAAAACAAGAATTTTTTGGGAATTAGATTTTCGGTACGGGATTTGTATTAAAAGCTATAAAGCGATAAAGTTCGATATAGAAATCGGATAATTGGATCGAATCGAAATTTCACAAAAATTTGAAGAATGTTAGATAAAGGTTGAAAATATTATTTCCATATTTTAGATCAGTGTAATTGAAGTTATTTTTTATATTTGGCTGAATAGTGGGAATTTAGTGACTAAAATAGAATTTTTGAATGTTGTATGGCCAAAGTAGAAAGTCAAAGTCAAATTGATTCATCTTTTACCATGAGATATTTTAATGGAAGATATTTCAATGGCAATTGGTAATTACCATGATTCATTAAGGGTGAAATTGAAATTTCTCATAAATTGAATTTTAAATTCAATTTTATTAGAAAGCGCAAAGTGTTTTAAATTTATAATTACTTGATAAAATCAAGAAAAAATAAGTATCTTCCCCAAGCAATTTTCGTGAGCTCCGTAGCCAAATAGGTGAGAATTTCATTTTGATTTTCAAAGCTTTATGGTTGTTTTTTGGACTAAGGTATTAGATAAAGAATTAATCATCTAGAAATTCTCTATCATTTAGTACAAAAATTATTTGGAAATCAAGCTTAGATGTTGAGATTAATGAATTGGGTGGTTAAAGAACATGTTTGATTTTGAAGGTTTGATGAAAGATTTTTATGTTATTGAAGTTGTTGAATATTTCTAAAGCATGACTGGTAATTAAAATCAAGTGTAGAAACTTAAATCATGTTATGCCATGGTTAGGGTTTATAGAGTTGATTGAATTTTAATTAAATTTGATGTTATGAAGACTAGAATAACATGAATTTAATATTAGGAGGTTGGATTCATGCTTGATGAATGGAAAGTTTACCCTAGCTACTTTATGATTTTCGGCCGTAGGGAATTAATTAGGGAAAATATTGAAAAACTTCATATGGTCTAGAATCAATATTAGAAGTGTTCTATGTGTTTTGGAGATCAATTTGGAACTTAAAAATAGGAAAATGGTTATTTTACAAATTTTAAGAACTGTGGGATATTATTGCATACATGTGTTAATTGGGGTGTTCAATGTTGAATTTTAATATTGACATGCTGGAATTTTAAGTTAGAAAGTAGTTTTGAACCAAATTACAAATTTGGTAAAATTTGAGGGTGGAATTCGAAAGGTCCTAGGAATTTAGGGACTTGATTGCACGTTTGTAAATGAGATGACATTATTTTGTTAAGAAAATTTCAATGCTGGAAATTTTATTACCATGCTGATTTTGAGTTTAAATATTGGTTTGGGATCAAATTACAAGTTTATTAGTGGATTGTTGAGTTCGAAAAGTTTAAAGAAATTGAGGATGAAATTATAAGCTTTCAAATATTCGAGGATTGATGTGAGTATATTATCAAGGTTCTGGAAATTTTAGTAAATTATGTGAAATGATCATAATGTTGAAGGATCATTATGAATTAAATAGAAAGATTGATATGAATTCTAAAAAGAATTCATAATTAGTGGCTTGATTGTGAAATGGGCAAAAGTTGAAGGGTTGATGATGAAAATAAATATTTATTGAATCAAATGAGGATTTTGGAAAGTTTGAAATTTATGATGGAAATATGATTTAGTTTTATATCAATTAAGTATCGATTTTATTTCTATAGACTTTTATATTATTAAGTTTATATTATGTTAGTATGATATTAACATATAGTTTGAATATTTTAAGTTATTATATGACGCCGTCAGGCCACGATAAATCTAGTGATCTAAGTAACTTGAAAAGAAAAGGAAAAAGTGCGAGATTGAGAAGATTATCGTGGAGAAAGTTCGATAGTGAAGTAAATGTGAGTGCATATTTAAATTGTACTTATGTTATTGAACGAACATTGGCTTGCGATTAGCAAGTGACAAAGTTACTATAGTAAAATGTGGCTCCTAAATATTATGTAATTTGTGGTTCATGCATATATGTTCATTTGGTAAACTAATAGAATTATGGAATGAGCTAAGGATGCTAACTATGGAAAACTGTCTAGAAATTATTATCTGAACAATAAATTTAGAAAATCACCATAAATTATATAGAAGTGATTAGAGAATGATCTCTATACCGTTGGACTAGTATATCAATCTAGTTTTGTTTAAAACAAACGACTATTGATTTCAAGGTGGATACAAAAAATATGAATTTTTAATTGAGGATAGGTCTGAAAACAGGACAACAAATTCTGCTCAAAACAATTTCTGTAAGTCAAACTTTGAAAATTTGCTATAAATTGTACAAGTTCAACTAGAAGAAGTGTCTTATATGGTTAGATTTGTACTTGAGTCTAGTTTCTATTGGTATAAACGAAATAATTCTAAGTATGCATATTAATACATAATAATACTTTGAAGGTTGTGCAAACTGCCCGAGTATGGAATTTTGATAAATTTTGTAGCTGAAGCATCGAAAGCAAAGGATTACACCTAAAGCTTAGTGAGACTTATATTCTAATTTATAAGTAAAGTGTCTAAGTGAGTATAGCTAGCTTATTTAATTAATCTGATTAAGGACGACATGTGATAAGTCAACCTCGTATTATTTTAAAGTATGTTTTATAATTTAAATGTGAACTATTTCCATAATGTTTATTTAAAAGTTTTACCAATTGTTTTGGGTATGAACTGCCCAATGTATGATTTTTATCACGATAAGTTGAAATGCTCTCGTTTGGAAATGTTGATTATTAAATGAATATGTTATTATACGAAAGCCCATTGTATGTTGCATTGTGAGTCGTATGTACACTTGGCATGCCAGGAAGTTGAGTCAAGTTCAAGTAAAGACAAGTTATGGTACATTCGTGTACATTACGTATTGCACCGTTGGTGCACATGTTATTATTTGCACTTGGAGTGGATCTTATGATGATTATTACGATTGGCACCGCGAAATGCCCAATGCGCACCTTATGTTCAAGTACGTTGTATTCTCTTACATATACATTGGGCAATAAAAGTAAATATGAAAGTTATGACAAGTATGTGAAAGAAAAGACTATGAAAAATTAAATGAAAGTTCTTAAATATGCACGAATGAAAAAAATATGAATTGTTTATGATATTTGATGTTGAGTTACATGATTTTTGATAAAATCATGAGATAATGTTTTTTAGATTTTCAATTGGAAATCAGTTGAGTAGCTCGATTTGAAAGTTTAAATGTTTTTGTTTAAATTACATTTTATGTTATAGTACTTTATAAAATTTAAGTTTTATATCACTTTAGTTATGTTATTGCCTCACTAAGTTTTACTTAGCGCGTGATGATTTTCATGCGTAGGTTTAGATAGAGAAAGGAACGTGAAGTGAGGAGCCTCTTGAGTATCTTTTCAGTAAATCATAGCTAATAACAGTATCAGTAAGACATCTTATCTCTGACTTTTTAGTGGCATGTATATTGTATCAGTCAGTTTGTTTTATCAGTTTTAATTTAAATGGCTTGTAATATTAACTAGGACCATTTTATTTTGCTAGCTTAGTTATATCCGAGTTTATGTTTAACATATATTAAAATGGTTTATAAATTAAGCAGTGTTTTTAGGCAGTTTTAAATAATTTATCAAACAACATTAAACTGCCTAATTGCTGCCTAAAATTGGATTCATTTTGATCAATTAAATATTATTTTATGATTTTACACAATTAATGAAATAGTTTTGCAAAGAAACAAAATTTTAAGCATTTATGATCAACAAATGTCTGTAATATTGATGTAACATCTTTGACTCGTACCTCGAGACATATACATGTTATGAGTGATACAAAAACCCTAGATTTTGGTCCTTCAAATGAACAATATTAATACTAGTCATTCAGTACTGTCTAAAAAACTTTATTTTTTCGCGAAAAGTTACCTCTTTTCATGCCCAAAGCCCTCATTAACTCTCAAAGCTTATGTAGGTTCAAGAGGATCATAAAATGTCATTTTTTATGCATGAACAACAATAAAACATTGCATCTCTTCCATGAACATAAACGCACCCAAAATGCTCATGCACTCATACAAGCCATCATACTATACATAGTGATTTATAAGCATTACAAGAGAGTTATAGGTATATTACCTTACTACTAGCTGCTGGAAAACAACTACAAGTTCACCCAAACACTAACTTTTCCTTTACTTTTCTTTTTGAGCCTTCTCTAACTTCTCTCATTAACACAAGCAAAAGAATGAGTTTCTTACTTACCTAGGAACATAATAAGAAATTTAGGAGGCTTCCCAAGAAACAAATTTAACCCGAACAGAGCTGGTTCACTCAAAAATATTAAACCTCACTTAAACCCTCATCCATAGCCCCATGGCTAACCCAAGAAGATGAGAGCTCAAAATGAAGCCCTAAGTAAGGGAATTATAACACCTGCCTTATTCGATTCAAACAAAAAATGTTGACTAATCAAGCTAACACCTTTGCTCAAGATAAAAAAAATGAGAAGAAAATAAGTTTTTAAAAAGAGAATAATGATAAGAGTGAAGGGAGCCTTCCCAACGTGCGACATAATCCCCTTTAACGGGAAATCAACTTTTGTACCAACAAAAGGGCTAATTACTCTTTTGGTCTCAAGTCAAATCTATCATTTTTATTAACATGTGTGCTTAACCCGAGCCCAAACAAACTCAAACTTGACTCAAATCTTTCTAATGGACACTTGGGCTTATCTATAACCCACTCAGGTCAACTCGAAACTAATAACTCAAAAATTAGGGTGTTACAAAATAACCTTGATTTAATTTGTACTCCTTTAACCATCTAATTGTTATATGATTGAGGTATGTTACTCTCAACTGGATGTGTCGTGCTTTGATCATTGGGATCTATGATCGAAGAACCAAGTGTATTAGAACTTAATAAAATTTGAGATTTGTGATGGTAAAGTTGACGAGGGTTTAGGTATTAAGGTTTAGGTGGTTTGTGAAGGTTTTAGGGTTAAGGTAATACAATGAGGTTAGGGATAATTTGTGGTGGTTAATGAGGCTTTAGGGTTAGTCAATGTAGGGGTGGTTAGTAAGAATTGAAGGTGATCAATTAGGATTTTGAATTTAGGGTGATATGTTAGGGTTTAAGTGGCCAGTTGGAGTTAGAGATTGAGATTAGGATTTAGGTCTAGTGACTTTAATTTTATTATAAATCTTATAAATATTAATAAAAGTGTCACGTCATAATATAATAATCCAATCATCAAAAATTTTATAATATAAATAATGAGTGACTAAAATAAGAACAACTTAAAAGTTTAAAGATTAAATTAAAAATATTTAATGATAGAACTATAAGTGAGAAGATGTGAATGGTGAATGATGTAATTTACCCTTCATGCAATAGGTCAATTCATAATTACTTTCAATAACATTATTTTCAATATTCAAATATATATTTAAAAATAATAATACTTTAATATTATATTCAACATTTATTAATTAAAAATGTATATTTTAATATTTCTTTTGAGTTATTTCTATTTGATGGTATTCTTTAAGAAAACGTCGCGTTATGTAAAAAATTAACGGCGCTTGATATAAAAACGTCGCTAAAACTTAGCTGTTTTAGTGTAGTGTTGACAGATTCTGAACTTAGATCCCCAGATACGCAATTCATTTTATTGACTTCTGAAACTAAAAAAAGATTTTAATTAAGATTAACAATTAATGATCTTAAAATGGGATTTATATATGTTTCAAGATAATTAGGTGGAAAAAAATAGTAGTAAAGCATTTGGCTTTATTATAATACTAAAAAAAATTCATTCCTTGGCTATAATTAGTGTTAATCTTCAATGGCGTACAAAAAGATATCAATTACCTTCGTCATCATAGGGCACAGGCAACCATGTACCCGATCCTGGCAGGGTCTGCAATCATCCCCCAAACCAAAACACCCCCACACTACGTCTAAACTCACTGTGATATGCAAACTACGGCTAAAAATAAGAGTTATTAAAATAAGCATTCAACGTTATGCTCAAGGGAACACACAATTTTATGTTAAGGGAAACAAACTTAAACTCATAAAATATCAGGGGGGACGAAAACATATTTTTAATAAAAAATACATGTAAAATTCTAAAATATATGATAATTTTATATTTTTAGGAGAGGCGTCAGCTCTCACCCACCCCACCTAAGTCTATCCCTGATTATGCTTTAAAATTTATTTGGGATAAATTCATAATAAATTGATGATTCCTATTCGCTCCTTGTGATCGATAGAGAACAATACCACAATACTCATCTCCATGGTGAAATGATATAATTCGGACTTTGAGACAATGTAACTTAAAAGGACGTTTTCGCAAACCCTACGCTTTGTTCACGAACGGTAAGGGAGTAAATGGGAAAAAAAATGTTCGGTGAATTATTCACGAACCGTTTGTATAACATTTGTTTTTGTTCGTTTGTTAAGTTGTATAAGCGAGCATGAAAAAATTATATGTTTATTTAATAAACGAACGAGCATAAACATAAGTATGCTTAGTTCGTTTATGTTCACAAATAAGCTCATTTATAAGACAGTTTATCGACTCATTCATTTATGTTCAAGAATAAACTTGTTTATTTATAGTAATAAATGAGATCATTTACCTTTTACTCTTTTTACATTTCAAATATTGATGAATGTAATGATTAAATTGAACACATAGTAAATTTAGAGTTTAAACTGCGAATCTTAAGTAGTTCAAGCATTAGTGACATAATTTTATCATTTTTCTTAAATACTAATTGATTTTGTTTATATCTTGATATATAAATGAAAATGTTCCCAAAACATTAAACAAACACTTTTGCAATTGATAAAGGTTTAATACCAAAATAAGTGTCCAAACTATACCGTTTTTCCTAAATATGTACCTAAATTAATTTTCTTCTCATTTAGTTGTCTAATGTTACAAATGTTACCTAATTAGGTGTCTGTTCCAGTAACGGTGTTAATTTCTCCTTTAAATGACACATGTCACAACCTGGTAATTTTAAAAAAATATTTAAAATTAAAAAATTTAAATTATATATTTTTTAGAAAATATAAAACACAAATTTTGAAATAAACCAAAAACTTCGAAAACCTTCATTTCAACCCCTAAACCCATGTTGATCGCTATCTTTTGCCGTCGACGAAACTCCACCCGACCTTCCTTCCCCCGACTACCAAAACCCCCATGAAATCGTGACCGATCGATGACAAATCAACGTTTTAAACCACCTGAACCCTAGGATTAAAATCGCAATTTTACGCGATTCCGAAGGCCAATTGATAGAAAATACGACGGTATATGAGTAGGAGGATGGCAGTGACTCCGTCAGTGGCGGTGCTCGTGGATGGAAAGGATGTGGATTAAGGTTAGGATTTGAGATTTTGAGGTTGTTTTATAATATAAGAAAAGTTAGTTTTTTTTAATAAATATCATAATATTTTTAATATTTTATTTTAAAAAATAAATTTCAAAATATCAGATTGTAACACGTGTCACTTAACGGGAGAAATTAACACTGTTGACAGTCCGGGTAACGGTTGTAACGTTAGACACTTGGATGAGACGAAAACTAGTTTAGGCACCTATTTGAGAAAAGTGGTATACTTTAGGCACTTATTTTTGGTATTAAGCCAATGATAAATGAACGAACACCTTAAAAAATAAATAAATGAATATAAACATAATATTAAAAAATATAAATGAACATGAATCAAACATAAACACTTTTAAAAATAAACAAATGAATACAAATATAATTTTATTCATTGGGACTTAGCTCATTTAATCCAATAGCAAATGGCAAGGCACTCATTCTTCTATGGGCTGCATGAAAAAACAGAAACACAAGAATCGCAGAAACAATGATAGATGTCTATCCGATAAATAATTGAAGCCTGAAGCAACTGAAACTAGTGAAAAATCCTTGTCAAAACACAGGAAAATTCTATTAGAATTGTCACCTTCCCTTTACAGCCTTCTTGTTTAAAGATGAAGGAGAAAATCAATCAATAAACCATATATATTTTTTTACAGCAGTTGAATTATCAAAGGAAATGATTACTACAATCATCGGTGGATCCATAAATACTTTTCATGCATTTATCATTATTGAAAATCATAACAAAATATTAATTTTTCATTTGTAATATTTCACCGATTTGTTTAGTTTACTTTCTTATCAATTTTTTATTATGAATTATCTTAATTTTTTATTTATTTAATTTATTTAAATTTAATTTATAATTTTATACTTGTAACATTTAGTCCTAGACTCGTTTACTTTACTTAGATTAAATCTTTAGGTTTTTTTTATAGGTCCTCACTTAGATTAATCAGGAGAATTTTTAAAATAGTCTCTACTTATGTTCGGAGTTATGTTTTAGTTATTCATTTTAAAAAAGTAAAATATATTTATAATTAATATTAGAGCTTACCATTGTGGCTTTTAAAAGCAAAAGGGATACCATTAGAGTCCTTATTGATGAAGGGGGAATAGGCTTGAAACTTTTGATGCCATGGCCAATGAAGTAACTTCTTTTTTCTCCAATCTGCTTGGTACTACTGATCCTATGGTTAAGGATATTAATCCTTTCCTTAAAGACCTTCTCGGATGTTCTTTGCCTTTCGAAGCTGCTTCTGCTCTTGTTAAGGATATTACTAATGAAGAAATTCACAATGTCATATTTCGCCAAGGCAATGATAAAGCTCCTGGTCTAGACGGTTTCACTCCTTATTTCTTCAAGAAAGCATGGTCCATTGTGGGTGAAAATGTTATTGAGGCTGTTAACTATTTCTTCTGCAATTCACATATTCATCCTGCCTTTAACTCCACTATTATTGCCCTTGTTCCCAAAGTTCCAAACCCAACTATTGTTAAGGAATTCAGGCCTATCTCATGCTGTTCGGTTATTTACAATATTATTTCTAAAATTCTGGTCAACAGAATGACTGATTTCCTTCCTTAGATTATTTCATTGAATCAAACCGCTTTCATCCGAGGTCGTAACATCATTGACAACTCTCTTCTCGCTCAGGAGATTGTTAGAGGTTATGGTAGGAAAACCATTTCTCCAAGATGCACTATGAAGATCGATTTACATAAGGCTTTTGATTCCTTGCATTGGAAATTTATTTCTTCTATCCTTAATGCCCTTAATTTTCCTACAAAATTTATTTCTTGGATTGAAGTTTGTTATTCTCAAGCAAGATACTCAATGTCCTTCAACGGCTCCTTGATTGGTTACTTTAAAGGAGCTAGAGATCTTAGGCAGGGAGACCCTCTCTCCCCTTATTTGTTTGTCCTCGCTATAAATGTGCTTTCAAAAATGCTCAACTTGGTTGCTTCAAAAGGAATCTTTGATTTTCACCCAAAATGCAAGAAGATCGGGCTTTCACATCTTTCATTTGCTGATGACTTGCTGATTTTTTGCAAAGGAAATATTGGTTCGGTTGCATGAGTTTTAATTGTTCTTGATAAATTACTCGCAAACTCACAATGAAGGATTGTGGTCCTCTACTCGAGAAAATAAAACTGCGATTGCATCACTGGTCTGCTCAGCAACTTAGTTACGCTGGCCGACTGGAATTAATTCGCTTGGTTCTGTTCAACATCAATAATTTCTGGTGCATGCAACTTGTTCTTCCAGCCTCGATTTTAAAAGCAATCGATCAACTATGCGCAAGGTTCTTCTGGAAAGGTGAAGATAAAACTGCAGCAGGTGCTCGGGTAAACTGGGATAGTATGTGCCTCACCAAGTCAGAAGGTGGTTTAGGTCTGATTAACACATATATTTGGAACCGAGCATGCATTATAAGCCTCTTAAAAAAGATTCTTGCTAGTGATGGTTCATTGTGGGTTGCGTGGGTTCACAATTATGTTCTTAAAGGGCAGAATTTCTGGCATTTCGAGGCTGGAACAAACGTTAGTTGGGGCCTCAAAAGAATCTTAAAACTGAGACCTACTTCTTTTCCTTTAATTGCTTATGGTTTCATGCGAACGAAGGAAATCTGTGAGAACATTCGGATGCAAGTGCAGAAGGTTATGTGGCAACGTCTAATATGGTATCCTATGAATATTCCTAAGCATAACTTAATTGCTTGGATGGCCATTTTGAATAGATTACCTACCAGATATCGTTTACAAAAAATGGGAATTTGCACAGATCGACTTTGTTTAAATTGTAACACTCATCAAGAAACCAGAGATCATCTTTTCTATCATTGCTCCTTGGCTGCTGGAATATGGAAATCAATTCTTATAAAGAATGGAATGAACTATTCTACTTTGACTTGGGATGATATGGTAACTCGTGCTTGTTCCTCTTGGAAATGAAAGTCCCTCTTAACCACCATTTTGAAGATTTCTTAGAATGCATTCATCTACTTTGTGTGGCAAGAAAGGAACCAAAGATTATTTCAAGGCCGTTTCCGTTCTACTGACGTTATTCTTAAAGAAATTGTTGACGTGGTTGCAATTCGTCTTAGGGGCAAGACCATAAATCGACTTGATAGAACTAACTTATTTCTTTGTAATGCTTGGGGTATAGTCTAGCCAATCATTGGTTGTGTAATTAGACGGTTTTTGTTTTGTTGATTGGTTGATTGGTTGTAACTAAACCTTGTTATTTTGGGTAATAAAAATCTGAATTATCCAAAAAAAATATTAGAGCTTACATATTATACTTAGTTTGATTAGGGCTCTTATTAAATAACTTATCATCGACTTAGATAAAGCCTTAATTTTAAGTTTAGTTTATTTAATTAGCTTAATTAGATAAAACCTTAATTAATTTTAGGCTTAGTTTCTTTAATTAGCTTAATCAAAAGGATATTTAAATTAGTATCGACTCGTGCTCAGAGTTCTATTTTAATTATTCAATTAATAAATTTTAAAACTCATTAGGGTCAAATATTAGACCTTCAGTTTTAAGAATAGTTTTAATGCATTTCTTTAAAATTCATAATTTGACACTTCAATTAGAGTGAAAACTTAATTAATTCACATCGTATAATTAAGTTTAATAATTGGTTGTTTGATTACATAATTCGATTTCAAAATAAGACAATGTTCATGTGTTTTGGTGTTACTATTGTATCTTCTGCCTTTGCTCGAGGGTGACTATTATTAATTCTCAAAATAAATCAACATCCTTTTTAAAACCCCACATGATTTTAAATTTATTAAGACAACGTTTATTTACTGATATTAGTAATGAAATTTTCGTTTATGCTTTGGGTAATTGTTATTAGTCATAACAAATTGATATCATTTCTTAAAGGCAAAAGGGTCAATGTTTCCCCTCTAGTAAACCAAATTTATCATTTTCACTCCTATTTTTTTGCATTAATTTAGCCATCGAAGTTGTTCATGGTGTTCATCCTAGCTCTCGATGTCGGTTTTGACTAATAAAACCATTAGTCTTCTGTATTTTTCAAATCTAGCAATCCAGATAAGCCAAATATTATATCTGGCTTGATAATGACGAGATATTTATTAAAAATAATAATAAAATATTTACTAAATACAACGATTAGAAAAAAATATCCACAAATTTGATTTAATCACTTAATATCACTGAAATAAATAATAAGATTTTGGGAATTTATTTTAATCAGCGTGTTCAATAAATATTTTAACCTAATCTTTTAATCCACAAATGCAAAAGACTCACGGTTATGTTAGTAAAAAATAATCAACATATTTCAACTGCTAGGATGAACACCATAGACAACTTCGAGGGCTAAATTGATGCAAAAAAAAATGATAGGGGTGAAATTGATAAATTGAGTTTGTTACAAGGGCAATAGTGACCCTTAAGTCTTTCTTAAATTTACATACATTGTGGATTTTAAATTAAATAAAACCCCAAACTCAAAATTTCATACTTTAAAATAAAAAGTAATCAACCATGTATCAATTTTTTAACGAAAATAACGAGTATAACATATGAATAATTGAGTTATTATTTTATAATTTTCAATTGTCGGAGGACTCAACATAGCAATATCCTATAATTGGATGATTATTTGTGTACTTTGACCTATAATTTTAAAAATAATATTTTTGATGAAGCAATCAATCCTCTAAAAGGTGTTGTTTGGAATCTGTTGTAAATTAGATTTTATAAGCATGTTTTGGGCAAAAGTGTTTGAATAATACAATGGAAGAAAAAATTCTTCACATAGTGCAATCGAATAATTATTTGCTTAAGTATGGTGATTGTTACAGTGACCACCATAGGTCTCCAGGAGCACACATCGACCTATGGAGCTGCAACAACGAGGGAAAAGAGAAGAATTGCTGCAACAGAGGAGGTTTTATCGTAAGGAACACTTGGCGACCAATGAGGTCACCGTAACAAACACTCCAGCTCAAAAAATAATTTGGATAGAACCCTATATGGAAATTTTTTTTTCAACGCATGGCGAGGAAGCCCATGTGTACTACTATTTTTTATTCATCTTTTCGTGAAGTGCACGTTATTCATTAAAAATAAATGGTATCGATCTGAAACATACTATATGTACTGATACTGCACTGCAGAATACGTATGATGAAATTGAATGTTAATCTGTGAAAATATATTTAACATTCCTCGTTTCATATAAATTTGTGAAAAGCGGTTCTTGAGAAGAATTTAGCAGTGGTATCCTTGTATATTGTGGGCTGCCCTAGTTTTGGACGCAGCTGTTTTTACAAAAAATTCTCCATTTAATCTAATCTATCAATTTAGTTACTATTGTGAATGGTAATTTTTGATCAATAAATAAAATAAACAGTAAAAAACAGAAACTTCAAGGGTTTTTAGTTTGACTAATCTGAATTAACTCACATCCCACATTTAGTTAGAGTGTGTGGGTTTCTCAGTATTGATTTTCTACATACATAAGAATTTAAATTCAAATTCGAATTTGATAATTTGTTTAAGTTATATTAAACTGCTTATCAGTTAAATCAATTCCTATTAGTATGATTCATCATTTTTTTATAATAAATTCCACATGTATTATAATAAATGATTTAAATTTTAAATTAATTTGAAAATATCCGTCACTGATCAAATGCCTTGACGTGGTACACTTTTGAGTGGATTTTTGACATTTTTTTTCTAACACGAGGAGTTCTACGGTACATTGGCTTAATATAAATCTAAGAAAATGTGTGATCTAATATGTTATTAACTTAAAATGTTAACTTTTTTTTTTTACTTTTTTTTGGTGTAAATCTTCTTCCTAACATTTTAAGTTGTAATCGAAATATTATATTTTTATAACATTTTCTGTTGAACAGAAAATGTTAAAATGTTAACATTTTAAACTGTGCACAACCTAAAATTGCATGTTGTTTATAATATTTTAAGTCGCGTCTTTCTTTAACATTATATTAAGGTGTTGTATCTTACAATCACCCTTTCCAACATCTTTATACCGAAAGATGCAAAATTGATGCGTGAAGAGTTAAACAAGTATTTGAATTGCATCCACAAAAAAATTTGGTTTTAAGATTTCGTCTTGATTAATCCGGATCGATCCGCATCGCACACCTGGTTTTAATAGATGAGTCTCTTAGTGGAGATTTTCTATATACACAAAGACTCGAACATTAAATTTTAACGTGGTACACTTTGGAGTGGATCTTTTGACAATTTTTTTCTTTTTCCAACACCTTTATGTTGAAAGATGCAAAATTGATGCATGAAGAGTTAAACAAGTATTTGAATTGCATCCGCATAATACTTTTTTTGTACACATTTTTTTTTCTTTGTGGTTGTTTTCAGTTCTAAGATTTGGTCTTTATTAATTTTAACTCGAGACCTTACTTAAATGATATCAAGTTTTTTTACCACTTACTAATGTATTATAAATAAAAATGTCTTCTCATAGAGAATAATTATCCTTTTAAAAGCACATCCTCGTCAAGTCAACTTGCTAATGTGTTATACTCTCAAAAGGAAATGAAGAAAAACCTAGTTGATTCACCATGCACAACTGCTGCTGTATCCACTCTTTCCTCGCATTCTCCGCTTCTCTCTTTTAAAAGGATGTTCTCTGCCTTTTCCGTTTTTCTCTCTTTTTTCATTGCCGTCCATCGACTCAATAGCAGTCTGGAGTAGGGATGAATCGAAGGAGTATTAGAGGATGATTATGTTTTATAAAATTTAATTTTTTATATATTTTAAATATTT
Source organism: Hibiscus syriacus (assembly GCF_006381635.1). NCBI lineage: Eukaryota > Viridiplantae > Streptophyta > Magnoliopsida > Malvales > Malvaceae > Hibiscus > Hibiscus syriacus. Next base: position 1,399,160 of record NW_024062686.1, on the reverse strand, counting down.
TTTTATATTCTTGATATAAAATTTTGTGTTCATCCTCAACTCCTTCTATGATACTCGTAAGTTTTTGTGTTACTGAGTTTGTAGGTATGGTTGAAGGCTTCAAGAGTAGAGAACTCAGACTCATTGGACTAACCTGAAATTGTATCTTTCGTGTTCAATTTTATGTATCTTTAAATGTTTATTGTGACAACCTAAAAAAGTATAAATATATGTTATATTTAAATTAAATATTTTTTAAGTTGATACATGAAAATATTTGTTCTCAAATTGATATTTAGATTTTTTAAGTTATTTATATTTATTACAACTAGTGATAGATTTAGAAATTTAAAAATAAAGGTTTAAATATTTTAATACTCCTTTTTTCTCAATAAAACGAGTATGCAATTTTTCTTTTTCCTTTTTGTTGTTTTAATATATTGAACTATATTTAATAACATATCTAAAATAATGGGCATACACTTGGTCCCTTAAGGGGCCAAATGCATCCCGAGACCAAATGCATCCACCCTGATTATAACTAGATAGTTTAATAAAAGATAATAAACATGATTATAAATCAAAATTATCAATAACATATATAGTGTTAGACTCATGGATGGACCTAGGCGAAGTGGATGGGGGCGGTCCTATCTAAAATTATAAGATTATCATATATTTTAGAATTTTTATATGTATTGTCTATTGAAAATATGTTTTTACCCCTTAAAATAAAGGTATTGGTACTGAATTTAATTTCACAAACATATAACCCAATTTTAATATCGATACCCCGAAAAAGAAGTATTGATACTCTAAATAGGGGTATCAATACTGCAAGGTTTCATCATATTTTAGTGGGCAGATTTGATATCGATACCAAGGATGTATATTGATAGTGAAGGGTCGATACTGATACTAAAAAGCTTAGGAAACCATCATCCTGAATTAGAAAGAAATCCAACTTTGGTCTAAGAGTTTGGGAAGGTGTCTAGAATCACCAGAACTTATTAAAAGAACCTCAAGTGATAACAATTAATGAAGACAACAATAGATAAGAATGAAATAAAAATGTTATAAAACTAACTTTTGTGTGACGCTTAAGAAACAATAAGGACACCCGAGTTAGTCTAGCAGCATGACGATCGTATTGTATAATTTTAATATCTAGATATATCTTAACTAGTACCGAGGCACTTTAGTTGCTGATTGGACTTAGATACCCCAAGTACTCTTAAAGAGAAAGATGGTCAAGTGTATGTTTTCGATGTAATTTTAAATCTTACTCTAGATACTCAAGGGTATAATAAGTAGGCTAGAGGGGTGTGCGTCCTATCACACTATGACTCCTCCCTCATCTTTGTATGATACTGCTTTTGTATGCTTATTTCTTTGTCTGCTTACATGTTCATATAGTGAATGCACGTAGTATAGTACAATTAAATCTATTCCCTTTTGACAACGGTCGACGGGGACATCACTTGAGTTTAACGATCATGCGCGTAGAATTTGACAGTGGTGACATCATTGGGATTGCATGGGAAACCAACGATGGTGCACCTGAGGTAGTTATATCAGATTCGATTCAACAGTAGAGAAGTTGTGACGGTTGGATGATATTAGGGTTAAGGGTAAAAACTCTAATGTATTTTGATCTGAACCATTGCATGGATTTCAGATATAGTAGACTAGGGTGCGTGGCAGCTAGGATTAAGTAGAAACCCTAGGTTTCATAATGTGGGATGAGCATTTGGGTCTTGTAATTAGGCTGATGGGTTTAATTTTTTGTTTTAGTTTTGTATATATCGGACTTGATTTTTATATTATAATAATATTAAAAAAAAGACGGATGAAAATGGGTGCAAACAAGAATCTTTGGTTTTTTTCTTGAAATCTTCATAATATGACAACTTTGTCTTCTTTATTTTATGATACATTAACTTACACCGATATAAATAAGATTATGCCCCTAATCGAATATATAAATTTTTGAGGAAAATAATTACTTACACTAATGTAAATAATTTAATAATATTTTTATTATAAATAATTTTAACTAAATTATTGTAATATTTTAAAAATATTTATATATATATATATATATTATAATAAATAATATTACTTATTTTATTTGATATTTATAATGAATATTTTTTTCCAAAAAAAATGATCAAACAACAAAAATGATTTACATTACATCATTCAAATAACAAAAAAATCATTTTTGAAAATCATTTTTTTAGAAAATGTAATTTATTTTTCACAATTCACTTTATGATGACGTGTTCAATAAAATAAACAAACTATTAGATTACACAGCTTCTTCTTCAATATAAATTCGTATTTTCAATAAAAAAAACTAATACAAAAAAATATAATTGTGTCAAAATAAATTCATTCACAAAATCTAACAAGTTTTACCTTGGCACGAGTTCTTGAAGTGCAAGATAAGATGATAAAATCACAATCTTATAAAAATTGTTATCTTAAGAACATATGCATCTCTTCTATGAAACTTCTAAAGCATATTAATCAACAAAGAATGTTAACAAAATTCAAGGCATGCACAAGTTTGGATGTATAAAGTAACTTAATATTCACATCGATAAAAACATCATAAGTGTCAATTTTCTCACAATTGTATCACTATGAGCAATATCACGTAGAATATGATACCGATAATTGATGGCATTTTTATCTATATTTTTAACCACGTATAATGCATTAGTCTCATTTAATCTCTATGTAGTTCTAGTTTCTTTTAATAGATGGTGACCAAAATGAAATTAAAATATAATGTTAGATATGATTTAAAAAATTAAAAGATTAAAACAGAATCACACAAATAAATAGGTGACTAAATACGTAGTTTATAATTTTTTTATCCCGTACTACATCAGCGTTGGTATGGGTGGTTGTCTCCACCTTTTGTTTTGCTGTTTCTTTCGGCTTAGGACTACCTTGTTTGTTTGAGTTTTTGTCGACCCCTTTTGTTTTGTCTCCAAGTATAGACCCACTTTTGCTATAATTTTTTTTCTCATTCTTTAGTGAATACATTTCTTTGATTAAAAATAAAATAAATCTATGGACGTAGAGATTCATGGTTTTAAGATTACATGTTTGAAAATTCCAAGAAAATGCCTTTCTCAAGCAACTGCTAGTATATGCTTTCTTTATGGGTAAACTACTTGGATGACCACCCAACTATGTGTTGGTATCGAAATGACCACCATTTTCAAACCATTGAACTATTTAAAAGGGTTCAATATAACCACTAGCCGTTAAAATCTAAGGGAGGGTGATGTGGCAGTTAATAAAAATTTGTATAATTACACATTTGATCCTCAATACTTGTATATTCTATCAATTTAGTCTTAATTAATTTAAAAACTCTCCATCAAGTTATGGCATGTATCACTATTAAAATATGTCTCAATAATCGGTTGACACGTGACACATTCAGATTGGAGGGTTAATTTTGTAATTAAATTAAAATTAGGACTAAATTAATGGAATATACAAGTATTGAGGATCGAATATGTAACTATACAATTTTTTGTTAGCTGTCGCGTCACTCTTCTGTTAGATTTTAATGGCTAGCGGTTATATTGAATTCTTTTAAATAATTCAGTGGTTATATTGACACAAATTTCAAAATGATGGTCATTTCGATACCAACTCATAGTTGGGTGGTCATCCGAGTAGTTTACCGTTTCTTTATTTATAATGGTCAACAGTCCATTGAAATAAAATTAATCAATTCTTTACTTCTTTAATTTGTTTGATTCATTTGCATTTACAGGACAAGTGTAAATTGGATAATGTCAAGTGCCCAAATAGAAACAAACAATAAACATTTATTAAGGAAGCTAAAGACAATTTAGGCCTAATCTTTTCTCTCCCTACCCCTACCCTACCCATGAGGAAGAAACAAAATTCCAAGACCCACTGATAACCAAAGGCACAAATTAGGGGCCGGGATTAGGGTGTATTCGATTCGATTTTTTTAATAAAAGATGAATCAAATCATATTATTTTAGTTTTTAAAAATAAAATTGAAATTGAATGATATAAAAATTAAAATTTTGTGTTAAATTTAACTTGATTTGACTTGGTTTTGTAATTTTTAATTGTTCATTTTTTTTAAATTCAATATCAAGAAAATAAAACTAAACTTCAAGCTTAATTATATTGAAAACACATATGTTTAAATTCAAAAATAATAATATTATTAATTCTGATATATTTTTTTATTTTCGCAATTTAATTACTCAACCGTAACTGGTGTTGGGACATGGACAAGATATTTGAAATCCCCACTCAACCATTTTATTAGATGTAATACATATAATATTTTCTATTCAAATTAATTGAATTAATTGGTGCACGAATCAATTTTCCTCTATGATTAAAATAATCGTTGTTGTTTTTAGAGGTTATGGGTTCGAGCACAACGACTTCAACAGGGTGATTGAGTGTTTATTGTTTAATGATTGATAGTATTTAGAACAAATACTACTTAATAATCGCTTTAGTTTAATAAAAATAATAATTGGTTATTTTCGCAATAAGTACACGTCTAATATATATATATATATATATAATTCCCATGTTAAGTTAAAATTAATTTTAATGCTTACACTGATAATTAATATAATATTTTTTAAAAATAGTTAAATTATTAAAACTAATATTTAGAATTTAATTCAGATTATATATTTCTTCTTAAATTTATTAAACCGGATGAAATCCTTTTAGGTTTATGTATATCTATAGACAGTTCTAAAGGGAATGGGAATGGGAATGGGAATGGGAATGGGAATGGGAATGGGAATGGGAATGGGAATGGGAATGGGAATGGGAATGGGAATGGGAATGGGAATGGGAATGGGAATGGGAATGGGAATGGGAATGGGAATGGGAATGGGAATGGGAATGGGAATGGGAATGGGAATGGGAATGGGAATGGGAATGGGAATGGGAATGATAATGATGGGGTAACAACATTTTCCTATATCATATAATAATTATGCAAAACACAGGAAAAGATAGGTAAAAGTTATGAATTATTTCAAGAGATGACTCACTAGTAATAATGATGATGGTGATAATAATAATAATAATAATAATAATAATAATAATAATAATAATAATAATTTAATATTATGTTATTTAAAATAGGTATAATGTTAAAATTCAGTTTAATGTTTATTAAAATGATCATTTTATCTCTATTTAATTTTTTGAAGAATTTTGGGTCATAAGTCACAATATTTTATTTTACAATAAAAATGCTCTAACATTTTATAGAATAATCACTTTGATCCTTTTTTTATTTTGTGATGGTTCTCAACGTTTCATTTTAGTTTAAAAAACACATATTTTGGAGTGTTAATTGTGTGTTAACTAATGATTTTCATCGATAGAGGGAATTTTTTGCCCTAAAGTGAAACGTTAGAGTTAAAATACTCCAGAAAAAGAATAAAGACAAATAAGTTTTGGAGCTATTTTTGATATTATGCCTTTAAAATATTAAAATTTTTAATTTTAATCTTTAAATTTTAAAAATCAGAACTAACCCCTAAAAATTAAATTTCATATCTTTATATTTAAAAGGAAATAAATAATGTTAAAATAAATTAATTAAACTTTATATATAATGTGTATTGAACAAGTTTTTTTAAATTTAATAATTGATTTTAAATTTATTAATTAACTGATCCAGATTAAATTTTAAAAAAAATAATTATGAGGGTGATCGTTTCAATTTAATTTTCTCCAGGTCTAATATTAGAAATCAAATCTCTAAACTTTTTTTAATAGTTTAAAATAATTATAAGGTAATATTTGTTTAAATCTTTTTTAGTTATTGACAATATACCTATATGTTATAGATGCAACAACTGGTAGATGTATGTACTATCCAGGCTGTGCACGTGGTCGTTCTGAAATATGAATTTATTTATGTTAGTTGTTCATTTTAGGTGTCGCCTTAAAATTTTATTCGTGTTTATCCCATACGATTTTATTTGTTTTTTAATACATATGTGTCTAATCTAAAAAAATATTTTTGGATCCGCCATTGAAAACAATTGTTCAAACCAAAATTTTTAAATAAAATAACACTTTTTTTATCATTAAATTCAATTAATAAATTTTAAAATCTAATACTTCATCACATTAATCCAATAGAAGGTTAGTGTATCAAATAAGTTTTAATAAGTTTTTTTAATGATAATAGTTAAGTAATGAAATGGAAAAGAGGAAAGAGGATGACGCTAAGCTAAGTCATCATTTTTTGTGGGTTAAGACAAGCAGATTTGTGGGTCAAAGCACTTCAGGGTGTTGGGAATAATTAAAATATATAAGCTGTCTGAATGAAAATTTCGGTGAAAAAGACATGAATTCACATTGGTAGAGAAATTAGCAGATTCCATTATTAATCGCTCTCTCTCTCTCTCTCTCTCAAGGTCTTTTATTCATTATATAATAACTCGTTCTAAGCTGGTTCATCTTCACGTTTTCAAGCTTGTCTTCTTCGACCAGTTCTCAATCAGACATATTTTTAAAATAACATATTGTGTGTGCAAGAGAGAGCAGGGAATGGAGCTGTCACAGCATGGCTTCTTGGAGGAGTTATTAACTCCGAGAAGAGACACCTTTTCAAATGGAGTGACCGAGTTCTTCCCTAACGGATGGAACCTCGACTCTTTTGATCAAAATCCCACATTGGCCACAACCCCAAATCTTTCCTTTCTGGGGTTCTCCACAGCAACAGATGAAAACCGTAGCTTTGAATGTCATTTCAACGATCATCAGCCCTACCCTTTTGCAGCTGATGCATCATTTACGGTGCCGGAAATGGATTCTTCAACCTCCATTTTTCCAGCTGCTCATGAAGACTACCCATCGATGGTTGACGATGAAGATCAGTTTGGCCTTCTCAGCACCGACCACCAGCAACACAGCTTGGAGGAGATCATGAGCAGTTGCAAAGTCGAGATGGAGCAAAGCAGCAACATTCAGGGTTTCAACATGGACTTGGCGGTGGAGAAGAAGACCAAGTGTAAGAGGTTAGAAGGTCAGCCTTCAAAGAATCTAATGGCAGAGAGAAGAAGAAGGAAGAGGCTCAATGACAGGCTCTCAATGCTCAGATCAATTGTCCCCAAGATCAGCAAGGTTACCCTGCTTCTCTTATTTGTTAAAAGTTTCATTTTTTAGCATTATTTTTAGTTAAGTTTGATAGACTTCTTCTGGGATTGACAGAAGAAATGTGAAAATTTTGCAGATGGATAGAACATCTATACTTGGAGATACCATAGATTACATGAAAGAGCTTCTAGAAAGGGTCAAAAAGATGCAGGAAGAAGAAACAAAAGTGGGGTTCAATCATTTGAGTATAATGAACAACATGAAGGAGCTAAAGCCAAATGAAATGATGGTGAGGAAATCCCCCAAGGTAAAATGTGATTCCTGTTCTCAGTTTCTACAATATTAATCCATTAAATGAACAAAAGTAAATTCAAGACTTATGTTCCTAAACACAGTTTGAAGTTGAGCATAGTGAAACTGATACTCGAATCGACATCCGGTGCGCCACCAAACCAGGGTTGCTCCTATCAACCGTGAACACGTTGGATGCACTAGGCCTCGAGATTCAACAGTGTGTGATAAGTTGTTTCAATGATTTTTCAATGCAAGCTTCTTGCTCAGGGGTATGTTTTGAGAAATTCGTGTCGATGTGGAAGTCTTGAATTCGCCATCGACGGCACTTTCATCGATAACAAGTGTTTCTTCTAATGTATCAGGTTGCAGAGCAAAGGAACTTGATGAGCTCTGAAGACATAAAGCAAGCATTGTTCAGAAATGTAGGCTACGGAGGAACATGTCTATAGAGTTCATAAGATTGCCATCTAACAAAGCCTTTAAGGGATGAGATTCATCTGAATCTGTAACAACATTTTCCTATTCATATAAGCTCATTTATCAAATCAATCTCACAACCCGCCCTGAATTAATGTTACCCTTGTTGGAGTATGTTGTAATATAACTATCATTTCTCTCTCTTTGACACTGTTAAATGGTTGAAAAAAGAAAACAATTTGTTCATTTTTTAATGGAACAAGGATGTATTTGAGAGAAAAGTGTTCACAGATTAGTGCTCCATCAATGTTTCTTTCCTTTATTTTCCTATTGCTGTGGTAGACATTACCAACCAATAATTGAAGTTCAGATTAGCAAGAGATGGTGACTGTTTGTCTCTAAATCATGAAAAGTGTATATTAATTGCACAAAACAAACCACACTAAGAAAAGCAACACTTCTCCTTAGGACCAGCAAATATATACACCAGTAACAACATTTTCTACATGTCAAATTTTTTAGGCAACAAGTCACTTTCCAAAGTATATCATCAAGCCAACCGTTAGTATTTTTTTCCAATAGTATTACGTGATTATAAAATAATATGTGTTTATAATCTTTCCTAGTCATTGATAATACACATACCCTACAGATGTAGCTACTGGATTTGGGAATCTCGAGGAAGAATAACACTTCTTTTACTATTGAGACCGTCCTATGAGAGAAAGGAACTGAAAATTCAAGGCGACCATTCTACAGTGCAATTTATAATTATTATACTCGAATCTTAGGGTGAACGTCGACACTAATATGCCCAAATTTATTTCTAAAGTATTAAACAAATCATATTTGAACGTATAAAAAGCAAGTACTTTACCAAAAAGTACCTTTTTCTGTTTATTCTCTTCTTTGGGCAAATCAGTGATATTACCAAGCTTAAATATCTACTGCAGTTTCACCTCTATTATTTTATTGTTTAGAGCATGCTCCCAAAATACACTATTTCTTCTTAGTATTATCAAATATAAACACTGTATCATTTGAAGCAACAGCTAATGGAACTTGAGCACTTCCTTATGGTCGGTTTGAAAAAAATATGTTAAAGAAACGAAATTTGTTTACAGCATGGATTTTCCAAGGCTTGATTTAGGCTAAACAACAGGTTCACAAGTCAACAGCTCTAACAAGGCATGCTAATTATAGCAGATCCTGATATAACTAAGAGAATTTATTAAAGCTGAAGATCACCTTGATCGTCGCCACTATCAACACCATCGTTATCCAAATCTAAAGAGTCATCGACAGAAGTGGTCTGCTGGTTTTGCAGCTGGTTAATAACATCTCTAGTGTCAGAAACCAATTTGTTTTTTGCCACTCGAACCTTATCGATTCCATGAATTCGAGATCCCAAATTCTCCTTTCCAAGATCTTTTCCTGCTTGTGCGGATTCTGCTTTTCTCTTGGCTTCCCTGCAATGTAGCTGGTCGATGTACTTCTCATGTAAGCCTCTGTTTTTTATCTGCTTCAACACTGGGGGACTAATAAGGGCTTCTTTAGAAGTGTTGCCAAGTTTTGAATGGGGCTTCTTAGAACTAGAAGATCTCTCATGACATTTTTGGAGAAGTCCCTGTTTTGCCAATAACTTTGTTGGGGTGGAAAACGCATTGTTTGGTGGAGCATGCATAGATGAACTTGTGTTGGATTCAAGAATGGAGAATAGATCAGCTTCATCACCATGGCCCTCATAACATTGCTTTTGCAACAAATGTCTCACTGTTTTTTTCTGTACAAGAAGGCTTTTATGTTTACTACTCCTAGACCTTTTATTCTTGGGTGAAACGGGTTTAAGCAATTTGCTTGCAGAGAATGATAAGTGTTCGATGAGTGATAAGTCTTTTCTTTTTGACCTCGATCGAGGCTGGGGCTGAGTTGGAGTTAAATGGTCAGAGTGGATCTTATCAAAGCAATCCTGTGCAGATTTTCCCGGAACCTGAAATAGATTTTTTACTCTTAATCAAGTCCTGAAACAATAATATCAGGAGAAAAAAGGTACATTCTAGGTAAAACACATCAACATATGAGGTAGATCAGCTAAAGCTTACGGATAGCAAATGGAAGACTATTTGACACTGAAACACATCACCGCAGTGAGTCTTCGGATAAGAAAAGGCTTATAAACACAGATGCTACTTAGTAAATTTATGAATAATCATTCAAATATAATACAAATGCACCACAAAGTGCTGCCTTCACATCTAAACAGACTGAATGTAACGTAGCATAATAGTCTGACTTTGTTTGCTCTAATGCTGTGATTTTACAATTATATTTCCTTTCATTAATAGAATGCTATATTTTCCATAAGGAGAAAACTTGACCATACAGAAACAGTTATTTTCAACATCTAATCCATTTGATATTCAACTCGGGTGCATTTATAGAACTAGACAAGAAGTTTAGATGATTATAGCATAAACAAAACATTTTTTTCTTGAAATAAATGTCAAGCATGTCGAAGACAGCGTAAGAAAAATAGATATATCTTATGTTCATAACACTATGCATTTTCATGAATGATTAAATAAAATTAAACATATAGGAAACAAACGGAACATATAAGCAGCTTGTAAGTTCAAACGTCACCCTAGTATATTTCGGAAAAAGACATCATAATTCATGGATTCGCTTCAAGAGCAAGCGGTGGATATCAATTTTCACAGTAAGACAACTTAAACCTTTACGTTTTACCTCCTTGATCTTTGAATTCACTCAAGATTAATAAAATGAGGCATATATGAAATCAAATGTGAGCCTTAAATCATCTCTTAGTATTGAAGCCAAAGTTAGTTGATGAAAAAGAAAAAAAAATTATTAAAAAGAGATGAATTTCACTTAAAGACCTGTAGCTATCAACCAATAACCAGTACAATTCATTCAGAACAAATGCAGTACAGTTACTCTTTTTTTTATTCTTCAAGTTCGGGCATTACACACCTTAGTTTTAAAGAATATGCACACCAACCTACAACACTATGTTATGTAAGAAAATCCAAGAAAATGAACTCCAGATATCAAGTAATGGGGGAAAATACCAGCTTGGAAACCTTCTTCCAGAAATTAGGAGTTGGTTTTGCCGAAAGATAGGCTTTTTGCAAAATCAATTCCTGCTCCCTTGTCCACCCTCGAACATTTCCATCAGCTTCCACGTCAGGCTTTCCCTTTCTCTTAACCCCAAAATCTTCATTTCTTTCATTTTCTCCCCCTTCCACCGAAACCGCTTTCAAACCAACAATGATTTCCCTTTTCTCTTCACCCACCAGTTCCTCCTCTGCACTCTTCTTTTTCCTAGACTCGGCCTTCTTCGTCCCCGAAAAACTGATTTCCTCCGGCTTGTTAGACAAAGACACACTGTTCAATCTTGGAGATCTTCGCAACCCTGACATTGAATTCAAAAAGTTTTCTGAAAGCTTACTCGATGCACTGCTGAATCTCGGGGATCTTCGCAAAACAGGCTTCGGATTCTCACCACTCGTTGAACCGTTGCTTGATGTTATCGGCTTCTCGGAAATAGGGGTATTAAAATCTTGTGGTTTTATGGGTGCTTTTTTATTGAGAAGCCTTGCAGATCTCCGGTGTGGGGTTTGAGAAACGGAGTTTCTTGTAAGCATTTTTGCAAACATTCTGAGGTTCTCTCTTTGAGAGGGAAAATTGGGTAGGCTTCCGCTGTTCAAATTTAGGCAAACACAGAGGAACTCGAATTTGAAGTGGGCTTTGCACTCGCACTATGGGTTTTTTTCAAATAGGGTAAATGGGTAAATTATTTAGAAAAATAAGATAAATAAAAGTTTATTTTGAGATATACTGTATTTTTTTTATAGCATTTATAGAACTTTCACGTTTAAAATATTTTTATTTAAACTCGTCACTTCGAGATAAATGAGTCCTAGATTGAGAGCAGATGCTTGCGGAGGTTTGTGCCGAATGAAGACTATATCAATATCATACCCGTCTAATCTATGTTTTAATTGCGAGAATAGTTATTGTTCATCTTTACTACTAGTTTATGATGACCGCTCAATGTGCTATGAAATTTAGTGATAGTAGATACATTATATAATCCAATGTAGAAACCTGTAACTCGGGGTGAGCAACGAAATCGAGAACATTATATACTCCAATGTAGAAACCTGTAACTCGGGGTGAGCAACGAAATCGAGAACACTGAAAAATCGACACGAACTGAGTAAAATTGTTCGGTTCGATTTTCGGTTAGTTAAAGTCTCAATTCTATTGATTCGGTTCGGGTTTTTCATATGGAACTCATTTGTTCCATATTGAACCGAATAGATAATTTTTTTAAAAAAATTATAATTTCAAGTAAATTTTTCATTAAAAAACCGATAAATCGAACTGAGTACACCGAACCGAACTAAAAAAATCAGTTTCATATTATTCGATTTTTTAACCATTCGATTTCGATTTAAATTCTAAAAACCCATTTATTTCGATTCAGTTCAATTTTTAGTAAAAAATCGAACAAAACCTAACACTCCCGGACCTATAATGTGTTTGAGGTGTCCCGGGTTTTGTGGTTTGATCATAGGCCAGGCCTACCTCCTGTTTCTTCTGTCAATGACTTGCACCGTACCGAGACATAACAAATATGATATAAAACGACGCCGTTTCAATTATAACGTGAACTGAAATTCCAATCTATACAAATTTGTAAAATTACAAAAACGACTTTGACAAGATGCATGAATGTGTGGATGAATTGATAAAGGCTGTACATTTCCCCCCACTAGGAATAAGTAAGAGTTGTTGACAAATTTTTGTTTCTATGTTCCAACTTCGTGGTCTGATGTATGCATATAGTTTGGGTGTTTTCATGCTCCTCGTGATTGCAAATTTTGATTTTGTAGAAGGGACAACGCGAGCCGCACTTACGACTAAATCCCGTGATCGTTGATCGGTATAACTGTTGTATTTAACAGGTTAGTTAATCGAGTTGTTAGTTTAAACAGTTTTAATTAATCAAATCATTAAAAATGATATTTAACAGTTAAGATTACGGTTATAAATTTGGATAAACGGTTAACTAATATAATTATATTGGGAGAATGTGCATACTTATACTGGTATAAGTATGTGTTAGGGGCAACACTTTTTGGGAGATGTACATATTTACCAGAGACGTGGTTAAGGGTATGCAAAGTGCGCGATGGCACAAGGCTCCAAAAAATAGGGGCCCTGAAATCGAGTATATCTATCAGTTGTTGCTATTAAGAAGCATAAAAATAGGTATAAAGTAGTGGTTAGATCATTGGGCTCATGACTTTGTTGATCCTAAGTTCGAATCTCATTAACAAGCAAAATTATTTTTGGGAAAACAATGCAAGTGGGTTTGCTCAGTGTAATACAGCTGTAAATTTTTTATTATTTCAGAAAAATAAGTACGAGATTTAATGGCCCCTTTATAAGAATTTGCATAGGGCCTCCAACAACCTAGCCACGACCCTGATACTTACACCGGTAAAAGTATGTGTTAAGTGTTGCACTTTTTTGTAGTGAATTATAAAACTTTAAAATGTTCATGTTGTGTTATTTTTGAAAGATAATTGCAATAATTAACCTGTATCTAAACTGTTAATAATGATTAATCATTCGTGATTAACCGTTAATGATTAGGTTACGATTAAAAAAATATCGTAACCATCATAACGGTTAATTGATTGTTTAGGCTAACAATATTGTTAATCATCCATGAACAACCATATTTACAACAAGCGAGTGGACCATCTGATAAGATTAGTTCAGTTCAAGGACGGATGTATAATTTTTTGCTAGAGAGACCGAATTTATAAAATTCTAAGAGAGAATGAAATTATAAAATTTGAAGAGGATCATGCCCGTATTTGAGCATGGGCAAGAGGGGCACTTGCCCGGGCCCAAAATTGTGAAATTCATATATAATTAAAAATTAATAAATTATTTGTTTAGTCATCTATCTATTATTTAATTTTTGTTTTGGTTATTCAATTTTTTATTAAAAAAATATACTTAACGTTACATTTTAATTTTATTGGTTATTTATCATTAAAAAATTAATTTTATTGGTTATTTATCATTAAAAAATGAAGAACGATATTGATGTGATATTTTAAATTATTTTTTGTTTTTTGTTAAAATTATATTTCTTATTTTTTTACTATTAGGTGTGCACATTGAGCAACTGTTCATGCCCCTCATTTTGTATGGGGCTCCTAATTTTTTTATAATATTGTTTATTTTTATAATTTAACCCTTTAATTTTCTTTAAATTTAATTTTTTATCATTATAATTGAGGTCCCTAATTTTTATAATCCTACTTTTTATCTTTATAATGGAGGCCCTTAATTTTTTTCAATCCCATTTTTTTTTACATTTATAATTGATTATCCTAAGTTTTTCAACCACACCTTGTACCTTTATAATTAAGCTCATGATTTTTTAAATCTCACTTTTTACATTTATAATTGAATCTCCTAATTTTTCAATCCCATTTTTAACTCATATAATTTAGGCCCAAATTTTTTTTCAATCTCACTTTTTACCTTTAAAATTGATACCCATATTTTTTTAAATCACTTCTTACGTTTATAATTGTGGTCCCTAATTTTTTCAATCATATTTTTTATTTTTATAGTTTAAGCCCCTAATTTAATCATTTTTATACGATTTATTAACATAATATTAAATTAATTAATACTTTTTTTATTAACATAATATTAAATTAGTTATTTAATGTATTAGAATATACTTTCATTTTATGAGGGTCTATATTTTAGTTTCGCTCAGGGTCCCGAAAATGTATGAGATAACTATGTATTTATTAGATAGTTTATTAAACATACTAAAAAATAATTTACAAACAATTTTATTTATTTTTCTTGTTCTTATAATTTAATTTTTTTCAATACTTATTATTGGAAACCTAATTTTTATATTCGCCACGTGCCACTAAAATCTCAGAAACGGACATGAAGAAGACAGAAATAAATTTTCAATAAAAATATAAAAGTTGTAGACACCCGTTTTTGTCCGGGTCTTTTTTGTATATTATTATTATCGTTATTTTAATTATTATTATTAGTGTTATTATTATTATTTTTATTTACATATTACATTCTGTTTCCAGGCCCAGTACAAAGATTCCGGAGCCCAACACCAAAGCCCAATATACTAATCCAATCATTAGACCTGGACTCTACCCACTGGACTGTGACCTAACCCGATGTGGCCCATTTGGGGAAACCCTAAACACATTAGGGTTTTAACCCTAACTCATCAGCCAGCCAGCCAGCCGCCTCTGGCTATTTAGCTTCTCCAGCCTTGCGTGGTCTTCACCAGTCACTCCCGAGCCGAGTGAGCTGCCGCCGACGATCCCAAGCCACCGCCGTTGTCATCCAGCTTCCAAACAGTAACTGAACGTCATCCACAGTGCCCAAATCAGTCAAAAATATACCAAATCTGAAAACCCATTAAAATAGTCCTAAATTCCTAAATATTCGGCTGTCCTAAATCCCTAAATATTCGGCTTTTGGTACTAACCCGAGCCTAGGAACATCATTCCTATCAAATAGAGATGATGATTCTCAGCGAAGGACCATAAAAAACAGACATGCAATGACAGAAGGGGACGATGGAGGGGGTTCAAAGAAAAGAAAAATGAGATAGGGGGAGTTCTTTTCAGAACCAAAAAGAAAATATAAAGAAAACAGAGAGAAAAAGGGAGAAGAGAAAAGCTTACCGAGGAGGGAGGTTCGGCGAAGGCATGCAAGGAGTTCAAAGGTCACCGTGTCTTGTTGTTTCGAGAGGTAAATCGGTAGATTTAGGAGACTGGGGTAGTGTTTAAGCAAAGTGGAGTGGGGTTTTGAGTAGTAGGGGTTGAGATGTTTCTTTTGAGGGTTGTTGGGCATCTCCGGCCGCCGTGCGCCGCCGTCGTCGCCGCCGTGAGCGCCACCGGCGACGGCGTTACTTCTTTCTTTTATGTGGGAGTTGAGAGAGTTCTGAAACTCTCTCTCTCCCTCTGTTTTATTAATTAAAACCAAATGAGAGAGGGGAAGCAGAGAAAGCCCGATTTTGGGCTTATAATATTCAACCAAAACGGCGCCGTTTCAGCAAGGGACCTTCAGCGTGTTTTCATCTTATGGGGTAACTACGGTTTAGGTCCCTCCTCGTATGTAATCTGTTATTTTGGTCATTAATAAAAATTATGATATTTTACTTTGGGCATTTATCTTTCGATATTTATGATTTAGCCACTGAGTTCATGAATTATAATATTTTCTTTGATGTTCGAATTTGGTCATATTATTTTCCGCATGCTTCATTTGATCACTGTTTAATATTTATTGTATTTAGGGCTAATTGTTATTTTCCCTTGCATGTTTTTATTTCATTTATTTTAGTCCCATATGTCTGTAATCCTATATTTAAGTATTTAGAGTTTTGACTGATGATTTTGTGTAGTATTCATTTTAGTCCTTACTCTTTTATATTACTACTTTCGTGAATATTTGAATCTGATCTCGTATTGTGTATTATTTTATTTTAATCACTGAATATAACTTTGAATTTTTGAATTTTTGGCTTCAAGTTCTAATTGCTTGTATTTTAGTCATTTTCTGTTCTTTAATATATTTGTTTTAATGTCTATTTTATTTTCTTTTGTTTTGGGCATCTATGTTTCCTTGTTTATATTTTAGTCCTACTAATGTATGTTATGTCATTTTTGTGGGTATTTGACTTTGGTCCCAAGGTTTGTAATAGTTTCATTTTAGCCCCTGATTTTATATGTTAGGTATTTTGGTTGAGTTTCGAATTTATCTCTGACATTTATAAATATTATATTTTAGTCACTGATATTAGGTGTTGTGTACTTTCTCTGATATTCAAATTTGGCTATGATAGTTTTAAATCTATTATTTTAGTCATTATTTTACTTTTGGTTTAATTATGATTCGGCCTTCATGTTTTTGGTTATTGCAGTTTAGTCCTAGATGTTGTTTATGGTTTATTTTCATTTCTAGTGCTTGTAAATGTTTAATATTTTGATTTTGGCTCTGTTTTTTTATTTACCGATTAATCCCTTCATATTTCTATTTATTTCATTATAGTCCTTTGAAATTCATGTTTGTACTATTTTTGGTCCTTTGAGTTTATATGTTGTTATTTTGGGTTTTTTGTAATTCAAAGTACTTTTTTTGTCATTATAGTTTGGTTTGTAATATTAATTTTTTTATTTATTTTAATCCCCTATGTATGTAGATTTTTCATGTTATGTATTTATTTGTACCATATGTAATTAAATATGTTTAATTTTATTTGTTGTAAATATTTATTTCACATATTTCTATTTCTATTTATTTCCATTTTTCTTTATTTAAATATTGTCCAAATACTTTTAAGAACACGTATGCGTAGAATGAGCGTGGAAAGTATCACTTGGTCGAAGTGGTGCGATCCGATACGGCATTTTAATGACATAGTAACTTAAAATAAGTTGAGTATATTTTGCTAATTAATTTGTTCAAACGATGCAATGTGTGTTATTTTAAGTGACAATTTACTTTATTTTATGTGAATGTAAATTTCAAAATTTTTAATTTGTATTCAATTCACGTTTTTTAGTTAATCAATTTATCCGTATGTAAACATTGTTTTTAGTTATATTCGATTTGTATTTTTAACATAATCAATGGTAGAAAATTCTTTTACGAATGAGAAATGGTTGAAATAGCTTTCCCGACGGAGGATTGCAAATTTCAAGATTTCTGATTAAGTTAAAGGATTTTCTTTATTTAACTCGAAGCAAATTAATTAAATTTCAATAAATGGATCGTAATTTAACTTTATATTCGATTTATAATTTCCATCATCACGACGATATGTAAGCGATACAGTACCAATTTTGGGCGCTGTGGGGGTGCTAATCCTTCCCCATACGTAACCGACTCCCGGACCCATCAAATCGATTTTTTGGTAAACGTAGACCCCTTTTGTCTTTAAAAATGATTTTCCTTAAAATTGTTTTGAAAGACGGTTTTAGGTATTCGACCTACCTAACTCGAAGGTCGATGGCGACTCTATTCAATTTAATCCAAGTTAATCCAAAATACTCAATTTTTCAAAATAAAAGTCATAATCGTTTTAAAAATAATATTTAATTGTTTTACAAAAAAAATGGTTATGACAGCTTGGCGACTCTGCTGGGGAATCTTTTTTTAGAGAGTCAAGCTGTAGGTCGCTTACACATTGTCGTCTTAGTGGAGATCATAAGTTTGAGTACATAGTTAACTTATGATCCGTTTATTAAAATTTTTAATTGCTTCATTTTTTGTCATGCTAACATTTTATTTTTGTCTTTCAGCTTTGTCAAGATTTTATCATTTTTTTCATTGTTTTGTTTTCCTTTTGAGTCGAAGGTAGGTATGTTACTCCTCACACACATCACTGCATTTGCATGGCATAAGCTCTAAACACGAGCTTCGATCCAAATTAGTTGGGGTGATTGCTTTACTCTCGTAAGAATTTATTCTTCGTATGAGTTTTAGCAAATAACCCATGGGATACATACCTTATACCTTCGTAGGGATTTATTCCTCGTATGGGTATAAGGCAGTGAATCCCCTCGAATTGAACTCGTTCCGCTCGAAACCTGTAATGGGTGAGGATCGAGGGTCTGGCAGCCCAAGGGGGCACCGACATCAAGGACAATTCGAGTACCCTTTTCCCGTTAGAGCCGAAACCATGCATAGTGAACCGTAGAACGATCACCCTAGGAATAGTCATACTGAACCTTTTTCCGTCAGTAGGTACCCAAAATAGGTGTACACGAAGGAGGAACGACTCTAAACCTTTACCTTTTAAATTTGTAGAATATATTTTTTCGAATAAAAGCATGCGAACTAGATACCATGCGGTTAGAACCAATTTCTTGAAAATAGATCATTGTGGGTAGAAAGCATGTCCGGGTAGGATTGCTATCTATTGAAAGCATGCCCGGGTAGATATCATGACGGGGTAGGTGTTATATTCATCTTTAAATAACATTTTTATATATATCGATTGTCTTACCTGTACTAACTAATTTCTTTTTTTTATCTTTGTGTGCACTAACTTATTTATTTTCTTTTGTTTGTGTTTTTTTTTTCATTCTTCTTTACATTGCATCATCATAACATAATGCGAAAATGTTGATCAGCAAGGGGATATTCGAGAGAAAATTTTCACAATAAGAGATGAAAGTTTTCAATCAAGTAGTCGCATATACAGACATGCATTGAGGGCTAAAAGAAGTCCAGAATACAAGAATGAGACTCGCTCGAAGATAGTGCAGCATCCGAGACTGAAATGATGATCTATTAAGCCAAGGAGTAATCCAACAGTAGATTCTTATCTACGAACATTCCATCACTAACCATCAGGGAGTGGCGCATGACTTCACCACCGTCGGGGCAGTAACAGAGTTAGATTATAGAATGCTTAAGGGGCATCATTTTTTAGGACGAAGATCCGAGACGAAGAAACGACCCATTTCAGATTCAACATCTAAGAGAAGTCAAGTCTGTAAAGTGGACTGTCTTGTAATGTGAAAACTTTTATCTCTGGTGAAAAATGTTCTAAAATATTCATCGTTGGGATCGATATTTCTGCATTTGCATTTGCATAGTTGCATTTTGCACAACATTCATTTAAGCATGTTTACATGCATTAATCATACCTTGCGGGAAACTTTGAGGAAGTACTCCTAACTGTGCAACTGCATTCACAAAGTACTGAGAAAGGAGGCAAAATTTGAGGAATTGAAGAAAGAGCTGAACGAGAGTTTGCAAAAGATGCAAGCTGAGTGGGAGGTTAAAATGGAGCAGGTGCAAAAGACCACCGTGGATCATATCTTGCAAAATCAAAGTGACCTAGTGGATCAAATGGTAGCAAAGATGGCTGAGCTCAACCAAGAAAAAGGCAAAGAAAAGATTTCATTGACCCGTGAAACAGTTAAATGTGTGAAAGCACAGGCTAGTTCGCAACCAATTATCTCGCCCAACAGGATTCCTAGTCACCTAGCGACGAGAAGAGCCAAGAACGAGATCCCAGATAATTTGAAACAGTGGTGCAGAGAGACATTCCATGGAATGAGAGGACAAAACTCTCACAACGGGATGGATGCAACAGAACTAGTACTAGTTCCTAACCTGGTGCTTCCGCACAAATTCAAGATGCCCGAATTTGAAAAGTATAGTGGAACCAATTGCCTTAATTCACATCTCACGATGTTTATCCAAAGGATGACTGGATACACCAACAATGATCCGATGTTGATCCACTGTTTCCAAGATAGTTTGATTGGACCCGCTTCTAGGGGGTATAATCAACTGAGTCATACTCAAGCCCGCTCCTGGAGGGATTTGGCTAGTGCTTTTCTGGGCCAATACAAGCACATGATTGATATGGCCCCCGATCGAACAATGCTTCAGAATATGAAGATGAAGAATTATGAGAGTTTCCGACAATATGCTCAACGATGGAGGGATGTCGCATCTCAAGTGCATCCACCAATGACTGAAAGAGAGTTCATCACTCTATTCATCGATACATTGAAGTCTCCATATATCGACAACATGATAGGGGTTGCCACTAAGAGTTTTTCTGACATTGTCATGTGTGGAGAAATGATCGAAAGAGCAGTCAAGAATGGCCAGATAGGAGGCACTAGTCATTCTGACAATGAAGAAAGAGATGATATTAACATTGAAGGATCTTATCTAGCTAATCTGGGGACCGAACCTCATAAGATATTCTGTCGCATCAATCCAATCCCAATGACATATGAGGAATTGATCCCAATGCTAGTTGAGAGGAACCTTGTGACTCCAGTTCAATCTAAACCAAGAGAGACCCCATATCCTGAAGGCCATGATATTAACGCCATATGCAGCTATCATGTTGGGAGCTCGGGGCATACCACTGACAACTGCAAGACACTAAAGCACAAAATCCATAATATGTTTTATTCAGGGGTATCCTAATACTAAGCCAGAGAAGTCATTGCATCAACCACTTGCATCCATAGAGATTGTTTTGTTTGAACTCGTTTTTGTTCTTTCTTCAATATTTGCTTAAATATTTTTAATCTTTGATGACTGAAATGAGGATACATTCTAAGGTTAAATAATTGAACAAATTTTAATCTTTAGTTCTTTGAATATCGAATGAATTACATATTCTTTTAATTCTTCAAGAATTATAGATTTTTGACATATGGCAAGATTAGACCTATTTTATTCTGTCTAAACCCAAAATAAAATCTCTCAATTTTTACCCGAAATAATTCCTGGTCACTACCAAAGAACCAATTTTTTAATACTCCCTATCTTTGAGACCTTGAAACATTCTTTGCGACCTTGAAACATTGCATTTATCCTTTCGATACACAAAAATTCATACCTATACATTTTATTGAGAAAAAAACACCATCTTCTTCTTAGACGTCAAACCAATTTTTTCTACCAATAAGACCTACAGACATTGAGTACAAGATGTTCACTGGAACATAAACCTTCCTACAAAGAAGACACAGTGTGGGGCATCTCGCATCAATTTTCTGAAGACGAGCATGAGCAATTGAGACATGTTGAGAGCAAGAAGCGAAGAGAAAAATAGAATTCATTCAAAATAATTCTATCATGCATTAATTACTGTTTTCATTAATCCTGAAAATCTATCCCCTGGGGATACCTCTTCTGCAAGGACTTCTGTGTATGAGATGATGAACGGCTCTCTTTCTTTATCCCTTCACAAAAGGAGAAAATATATCCATTGTATCCCCATTTGAGCCTGAATGATATTTTCTTCTGATTCAACCATAATCAAGGATCACCCTCCATATTGGGGGGCAAGTTAGAGGAAATCTGCTCGTATGAGTGAAGACCATTAATCCAGATAAGATACCAAAAGGTGAACCAAATACACAGTGCAAAGATCATATTAAAGCGAAGAGAAAAGAAAAACAAAGAGAAAGAAACAAAGTGAAAAAAAGAGAAGAAAAAGTGGACAAAGAGCGCATACAAAGAGTCTCTCGACTCAAATGGCACATCAAGTTTCAAACTATGAGATTGATCCAGAATTAGTTCACCAGAAGATCATAGAACATCAAGAGAAGACAAAGGACTAATACGAGCATATTCAAATTGAGCAGGACAAGATTCAAGGCATCAGAGTTAATTGATCCTTGGATCAATCACCTTTCAACACTTGTTTGGGCCTATTTATCCCTTTCTTTCATAACCATGAACCATGGCCCATATTACGTGCCTAAAAAGTCCCTTCTAATCATATATGGATTTCTAAGCGGAAGAGACTATCCTCATATTTCATCCCGCCTATCAGGATTAATATTTTACTTATAAAGATTTTCTAAAATCTTTAATGCATGATAGAGAAAAATAACAAAGGGGGGTTAAAGACGTAAAATTCTGAGTAACGTCTTGAAGCCAAAGGAGGATTCGAGTTGAAAACCTGAAAGGGCGGCTCGAATATGAAGATTATTACATAGGAGACGATTGCTCAAATCCCTTGATGAGGCATCACACAACATGAATGAGAACATGAGAGTTGGGAGTCAGAGCACACTTCCAATAACGGAGTACAGAAGCTACTCCATCAGATCAGAGAACATCAAATAAATGAGAACACTATACTTTTGACCAAAATTAACCACTTGAGACTTTTTTATCCTTCCTTACTTAACCATCTCTCAAAGATAGCATTGATCTTGACACTTGTCAAATAGCTATAATTTATTGAAGGATTAAAAGACTAATTAATTCTTTGATATCCAATGAACTCTTGTTTTATGATTTGTCAATTGTGAAACTATGAAAGGAGTAATATTTTCAAAACTTTTGATTAAACATTTTTCAAAACTATTGATATTTCCAGACTCTTGAAAATAAAAGAAGAAGAAAAACATTTTCAAACAAGATAATCTCTCTGGAAGCGTATCTTGGAATTCAAAAAAGATATCTATCTGAAGCTCAAGATCGAAGCTGGGGCAAGAGAAGCTAAATTTTAGGGCAAAATTTGATGGAATAAACAAATGGTCTCAGGTCAAGGTTTGTAAGAGTACACATTGGTGGAAATACGGACAAGTTGAATCAACGATAGAGTGAAGAATACTTTCGCAACCATTCTCCTTCCAGATCGAGAAAACATACATACATACATACATACATATATATGCATACATACATATATACACATACATACATGATACATAAAATTTGTATCAAACATTTATCATCATGTGTATTAAAGACATTTTTCTCCTCACTTGAGGACAAATTCAATAAAAAATCAAATAAATTTCATATTGACATCTATCATAACATCCAAGATAGTTAGTCAAAAATGTATCATTCTGATCTTTTCAGGAAATAAGAACTCGGAAATAACCAGATGTTTTCAACCTGAAAGAACAATGCAATCCACATATTTGGCTTCCTTAAGTCAACAATCAGATCTTCTGAAGACGTTTCCTCAACATGCAGGAATCAATAGACAAACTTTGGGCTATTGAGATTATTTTCTTAAAAAAAAATAAAGTGTCGTCTCACTAGAGATAGTTTTCTTAAAAACAAATTTTATTTTGTCTCGCTTGAGACAACTTTCTCTTTAAAACAAATTATGTCTCGCTTGAGACATTTTTCCACAAATTTTGAGAATTTTAAAACAAATTGCGTCTCGCTTGAGACATTTTTCCTTTGAGATACAAATTTTGAATTTGATTCACTAAAAACAAAATTAATCTCACCTTATATTCTTGTTTCTTTCAAAACAAATTTCGTCTCGCTTGAGACCTTTTCCCTTTGAGATCAAAATTTCGAATTTGTTTCACATTAAACAAAGTTGATCTCACTTGAGATCGTTTTCTCAAAAACAAACTTTGTCTCGCTTGAGACAATTTCTCTAAAAACAAATTTTGTCTCATTTGAGACTGTATCTTAAAGCAAATTTCGTCTCGCTTGAGACATCATTTTCTCTCGTAATACAAATTTCCAGGTTGTTGTACTTAAAGCAAAATTAATATCACTTGAGATTTTCAAAGCTGATTTGTCTCGCACGAGACAGTTTCCCTTTTAACAAATCCTGAAATTGTTTCATTTGAAACAAAATAAACACTTTTGAAAACACCTTTGAGATTATTTCCATATAAACAAAATCGACAATATTTGAATCTTTTAAAACGATTTTTTTGTCTCTCTTGAGACAGTTTCTCTTGAAAAAAATCTTTGAGTTTGTTTCTCTTGAAAAAAATCTTTGAGTTAGTTTCTCTTGAAAAAAATCTTTGAGTTTGTTTCTCTTGAAAAAAATCTTTGAGTTTGTTCCTCTTGAAAAAATCTTTGAGTTTGCTCCTTTTGAATAAAAATCTTTGAGTTGTTTTTTTGAAAAAACTTTGAGTCTATTTATTTTGAAACAAAGTTTTGTCTCTCTTGAGACAATTTCGTGAAAAATCTTTGAGTCTGAAACAAAGCTTTGTCTCTCTTGAGACAATTTTGTGAAAAAAATCTTTGAGATTGTTTCTTTTGAAACAAAAAAATCTTTGAGTTTGTTTCTTTGGAAACAAAATGTTGTCTCTCTTAAGATAATTTCTTTTGAAAAAAAAAAAATCTTTGAATCTGTTTCTCTTAAAATGAATTTTGTATCTCTTGAGACAGTTTCTCTTGAAGTAAATCTTTGAATATGTTCATTTTGAAAATCTTTGAGTTTGTTTCTCTTAACAAAATCATCTTCGAGTCTATTTCTTTAAAAACAAATGTTGTCTCTCTTGAGACAGTTTCTAATGAAAAACTAACTTTTGAGATTGTTTCATTTGAAACAAATTTGGTCTCACTTAAGATGTAATCCATCTTTGAGTCTGTTTCTTTTGAAACAAAATTTTATCTCTTAAAGACAATTTCTTTTGAGAAAAAAAAATCTTTGAGTCTGTTTCTTTGGAAACAATATTTTGTCTCTCGAGACAACTTCTTTTGAAACCACCCACATTTTAGATCGTTTCTATTAAAACAAATTTTGTTTCCCTTGAGGCAGTTTCTCTATAAATATAAAATCTTTGAGTTTGTTTCTCTTGAAATAAAACCATCTTTGAGTCGTTTCCCTTGAAACGAATTTTCACTCTTGAGACATTTTCTCTTAAAACAAGATCATCTTTGAGTTTGTTTCTCTGAAAAAAATGTTTTATCCCTTGAGACAGTTTCTTTTGAGAAAAATCTTTGAGTTTGTTTCTTTGGGAACAAAATTCACCATCTTTGAGTCTGTTTCCTTTGAAACAAAACAAACATCTTTGAGATCATTTCCCTTTAAACGAATTTTGTCTCATTTGAGACAGTTTTCCTTTAAACAATCTTTGAGTCATTTCCTTTGAAACAAAATTTTGTCTCTTTTGAGACAGTTGCTTTTGAAACATATCATCTTTAGGTTTGTTTCTTTTGAAACAAATCTTTAATTTGGTTTCTCTTGAAACCATAACTCCTAAAGATGACCAGCCGTCCTCATCACGTAGGAACCGTGTTATCACCTTTAGATGGCCAGAACTCTTCATCACGTATGAGCCGTGTCATTCTCCAGACCAGATCTCCTCACCACGTAGGAGCCGTGTCAACCATAGATAACCAGCCGTCCTCATCACGTAGGAACCGTGTTATCACCTTTAGATGGCCAGAACTCTTCATCACGTATGAGCAATGTCAACCCTCGACCAGATTTCCTCATCACGTAGGAACCATGTCACCCTTAGACGACCCGAACTCTTCATCACGTATGAGCAGTGGCGTCCCCAACAACCAACATTATCCAATTTATAGGAAAAAGAAAGAGAACCAGACAAAAACGTGTTGTATTGTCGTCTTTGCCCTATTCTTGTTAACACAAGAATGTGCAAAGAGGGGCAGCTGTAGACACCCGTTTTTGTCCGGGTCTTTTTTGTATATTATTATTATCGTTATTTTAATTATTATTATTAGTGTTATTATTATTATTTTATTTACATATTACATTCTGTTTCCAGGCCCAGTACAAAGATTCCGGAGCCCAACACCAAAGCCCAATATACTAATCCAATCATTAGACCTGGACTCTACCCACTGGACTGTGACCTAACCCGATGTGGCCCATTTGGGGAAACCCTAAACACATTAGGGTTTTAACCCTAACTCATCAGCCAGCCAGCCAGCCGCCTCTGGCTATTTAGCTTCTCCAGCCTTGCGTGGTCTTCACCAGTCACTCCCGAGCCGAGTGAGCTGCCGCCGACGATCCCAAGCCACCGCCGTTGTCATCCAGCTTCCAAACAGTAACTGAACGTCATCCACAGTGCCCAAATCAGTCAAAAATATACCAAATCTGAAAACCCATTAAAATAGTCCTAAATTCCTAAATATTCGGCTGTCCTAAATCCCTAAATATTCGGCTTTTGGTACTAACCCGAGCCTAGGAACATCATTCCTATCAAATAGAGATGATGATTCTCAGCGAAGGACCATAAAAAACAGACATGCAATGACAGAAGGGGACGATGGAGGGGGTTCAAAGAAAAGAAAAATGAGATAGGGGGAGTTTTTTTCAGAACAAAAAAGAAAATATAAAGAAAACAGAGAGAAAAAGGGAGAAGAGAAAAGCTTACCGAGGAGGGAGGTTCGGCGAAGGCATGCAAGGAGTTCAAAGGTCACCGTGTCTTGTTGTTTCGAGAGGTAAATCGGTAGATTTAGGAGACTGGGGTAGTGTTTAAGCAAAGTGGAGTGGGGTTTTGAGTAGTAGGGGTTGAGATGTTTCTTTTGAGGGTTGTTGGGCATCTCCGGCCGCCGTGCGCCGCCGTCGTCGCCGCCGTGAGCGCCACCGGCGACGGCGTTACTTCTTTTCTTTTATGTGGGAGTTGAGAGAGTTCTGAAACTCTCTCTCTCCCTCTGTTTTATTAATTAAAACCAAATGAGAGAGGGGAAGCAGAGAAAGCCCGATTTTGGGCTTATAATATTCAACCAAAACGGCGCCGTTTCAGCAAGGGACCTTCAGCGTGTTTTCATCTTATGGGGTAACTACGGTTTAGGTCCCTCCTCGTATGTAATCTGTTATTTTGGTCATTAATAAAAATTATGATATTTTACTTTGGGCATTTATCTTTCGATATTTATGATTTAGCCACTGAGTTCATGAATTATAATATTTTCTTTGATGTTCGAATTTGGTCATATTATTTTCCGCATGCTTCATTTTGATCACTGTTTAATATTTATTGTATTTAGGGCTAATTGTTATTTTCCCTTGCATGTTTTTATTTCATTTATTTTAGTCCCATATGTCTGTAATCCTATATATTTAAGTATTTAGAGTTTTGACTGATGATTTTGTGTAGTATTCATTTTAGTCCTTACTCTTTTATATTACTACTTTCGTGAATATTTGAATCTGATCTCGTATTGTGTAATTATTTTATTTTAATCACTGAATATAACTTTGAATTTTTGAATTTTTGGCTTCAAGTTCTAATTGCTTGTATTTTAGTCATTTTCTGTTCTTTAATATATTTGTTTTAATGTCTATTTTATTTTCTTTTGTTTTGGGCATCTATGTTTCCTTGTTTATATTTTAGTCCTACTAATGTATGTTATGTCATTTTTGTGGGTATTTGACTTTGGTCCCAAGGTTTGTAATAGTTTCATTTTAGCCCCTGATTTTATATGTTAGGTATTTTGGTTGAGTTTCGAATTTATCTCTGACATTTATAAATATTATATTTTAGTCACTGATATTAGGTGTTGTGTACTTTCTCTGATATTCAAATTTGGCTATGATAGTTTTAAATCTATTATTTTAGTCATTATTTTACTTTTGGTTTAATTATGATTCGGCCTTCATGTTTTTGGTTATTGCAGTTTAGTCCTAGATGTTGTTTATGGTTTATTTTCATTTCTAGTGCTTGTAAATGTTTAATATTTTGATTTTGGCTCTGTTTTTTATTTACCGATTAATCCCTTCATATTTCTATTTATTTCATTATAGTCCTTTGAAATTCATGTTTGTACTATTTTGGTCCTTTGAGTTTATATGTTGTTATTTTGGGTTTTTTGTAATTCAAAGTACTTTTTTGTCATTATAGTTTGGTTTGTAATATTAATTTTTTTATTTATTTTAATCCCCTATGTATGTAGATTTTTCATGTTATGTATTTATTTGTACCATATGTAATTAAATATGTTTAATTTTATTTGTTGTAAATATTTATTTCACATATTTCTATTTCTATTTATTTCCATTTTTCTTTATTTAAATATTGTCCAAATACTTTTAAGAACACGTATGCGTAGAATGAGCGTGGAAAGTATCACTTGGTCGAAGTGGTGCGATCCGATACGGCATTTTAACGACATAGTAACTTAAAATAAGTTGAGTATATTTTGCTAATTAATTTGTTCAAACGATGCAATGTGTGTTATTTTAAGTGACAATTTACTTTATTTTATGTGAATGTAAATTTCAAAATTTTTAATTTGTATTCAATTCACGTTTTTTAGTTAATCAATTTATCCGTATGTAAACATTGTTTTTAGTTATATTCGATTTGTATTTTTAACATAATCAATGGTAGAAAATTCTTTTACGAATGAGAAATGGTTGAAATAGCTTTCCCGACGGAGGATTGCAAATTTCAAGATTTCTGATTAAGTTAAAGGATTTTCTTTATTTAACTCGAAGCAAATTAATTAAATTTCAATAAATGGATCGTAATTTAACTTTATATTCGATTTATAATTTCCATCATCACGACGATATGTAAGCGATACAGTACCAATTTTGGGCGCTGTGGGGGTGCTAATCCTTCCCCATACGTAACCGACTCCCGGACCCATCAAATCGATTTTTTGGTAAACGTAGACCCCTTTTGTCTTTAAAAATGATTTTCCTTAAAATTGTTTTGAAAGACGGTTTTAGGTATTCGACCTACCTAACTCGAAGGTCGATGGCGACTCTATTCAATTTAATCCAAGTTAATCCAAAATACTCAATTTTTCAAAATAAAAGTCATAATCGTTTTAAAAATAATATTTAATTGTTTTACAAAAAAAAATGGTTATGACAAAAGTAATATATAAAAATGTAAAAATTTTATTCATTATAACCAAAGAAAAGTGATGAGTAGCGCATATCATGACACGTTAAAACTAGGGTTCATAAAGAATTGATTCAAGGAATCAATCAAATTCTTACTTATCCGAATCATTATTGATTAATATTCGTATTATGTGCATTGTACAATGTATGGAGCTTATCCTAGGTTGAAACAACATAAGATTCAATGTTTTAATAATTTCTCCGAAGGTTATGAAATTGTTTTGATTTGGAACAAGACAATTCCCATCTAAATTTTATATACAGTCGAATAATACTTTCATCTTTTAAAATAAAAATAATTAGAGCATTTTACAAGAGACATGCATTAACCTTGTACTCGTGCCCGTATTTATTTACTGTATAATTAAAATCAAATATTTTCGTTATTAGAAATGATTTAATTAATTAATTAATTAATTAAAGCATCTCACAAAGAGATGCACTAATTAAACCTAGTTGTAAAAATCTAGCAGTTATTGAGTCTAGAACTGTAGGGCATGTGCCCCAATAATGGTAGCCACTCAACCACCAACCATGCCCCAGTTATGTGTCAATCCTTTAAATTGGATTCCATAATGGATTTTAATCTAGACATTATTTTAATGAGAATGAAATCACTAATTGCTTCTTCTTCTTTTTAATGAATTATTAAACATGGATTAACATTCGATATTATTTTTTTAATGGAAAATTTTATAACCCGATTTCCCTCTTCATGTGACTTCACCTAAATTTAATGGAATCTTTTCATGATCCTAACTAATAATCATATTTTTTTAAGAAAAATTGGAACTTTATTTTTTAAAAATATTTTTCAGTAATAATTATGTCAGTTAATGTATTCGTTTTGTTTGGACATGTGTGGCCAACGAAAATGTTAATTAGCTTCAGCTCTCATCATTGATTTCTCATCATTTATTTTTAAAAATATATTTTTACTATTAAGAACAGTTCATACACACATTGTTAAAATTATACAATAAATATTAATGGCAATAGATTTGTTTTTGTTGATATTTTATATTTTTGTAGTTTGGGTAAAAATTAACGATCGATGGCAGATTAAACGTTCACTGGTTGATTTTTTTTATCAAAGAATGACGAGGATAGCGTAGAGAAGATGGTGGGTCTTGATAAGAACTCAAAAGAAGAGAAATAGTACATTTTCAGTTTCCCTTGTTATAAATATCTTGATTATAGGATGACTGATGTTAGACCTAGAATCATCGTGTATGTCATTAAACTCTCAGTTTATGCAAATACGATTGTCGACTATCAGATTTGATTGTCAAAATCATATCGAAGGTTGATGAGCATGACTCTGAATGATTATCTAGCAAGTGTGACACCATGGTTGATCGAAATATTTTATAATCTGAATCAAATTGATTTCAATTGGTCCATAGCAGTAGGGGTTAATTAAGGCGACAATGTGCATAATCCACTCCAAATGCACCTCGGGGTCATTACATGAAGATAACAGGATACATCTTTGACACATCAATTAGAGACATGTTATAACAATGTAGTGTTGAAAATGTCGGTCCATGCTGGTTGAATATATGAAAGGAGCCTTGATTTTTGAAAATTTTATGTTGGATCATCATATGGGGTGCCCTCCAAAGACCCAAAAGTAATGTGTAATCAAATCTATTGCCGTTCTCTTTTCTTCTAAATTCTTTATATTCAAATGGATGGACGCTGTCCTCATATAATATATGATCAGATGTATAGGGATACGAGTAGGGGAAATTTTTTTATGAATAATAAAGTTCCTTGATCCAATCATTATTAAATTTAGGGTAGTCCAAGATGCTTATAAAACTCGCAAAAGCATATTATCATGTTGTTTTCCTATAATATATATATATATATATATATATATATATATATATATATATATATATATGTATGGTTTTGAATTCTCCATCAATGAAGTGTGGTCAAAGGCAGCAGCATGTGTCCAATGACACATACAAAATATACATTTTGAGTAAACTAACACTCTTTGTCTAGCTTTGCTTCCCCCCCCCCCTTCCTATTTGGTATTTTTAATACATTAAAAATTATTTTTTAATAAATAAAGGGTAAAGTACACAAATAGTCCATCGATTATAGGATACTACTTTATTAAGTCATTCGACTATTAAAAGTTATAAAATCGTTTAACTCATCCTTTTTCGTTAAGAAATTGGTGGTTGTCTAAGGTGGATGTTAAGATTATGATTGGGATACGAGAGTCGTTTGAGATTCTAGGATTATATTTTATTTTATCACAGTCAGCAAGTTAACGTTCAACTCATAATACCGTCAAATATTTAGCGGAGTCGTGCGATTTTGGAACAAAATGAATAATTGGATGATTATTTTCTAACTTTTAATAGTCGATGGACACAACAAAGTAATAGTCTATAGTTACAAGATCATTTTATAATTTTTAAATAATCGAGGGACTTAATAAAACAATACTCTATAGTCAAGGGACTATTTATGTACTTTAGCCTAAAATAAAACTGTTCAAATCCGATTTTTTTTAAAAAAAAAAGTAAGATATATAATTTTTTTTGAATATTTTCTAAATTTTAATTTAATCTAATATTTAAAAGTAGTCATCAAAATTAAGAGAAAAAATAGGGAAATTAATAGGATTGGATCTTTAAGATTTGATAATACATTTAAAACTAAAATGATAATTTGAAATCAACATGGTTGGATCAAGTGGTAAGCGACTTGATATCACTTAAGCAAGTTCTTAAGTTCGAGTCATCGTGCATGTAGAAAATTCATGCATCTTGTAGGGAGACTCGCCCACCAAAATCAGATATACAACGTGAGTCGGTCCAGATTAGTCAAAATAAAACCTTAAAATCGGGACTAAAAAAAGAAAAAGATAAAATTGATGTTATGAAAATGGAAGGATGCATTCCTTTTGAGTTTTGACGGTCAATAAGATGGGGGCGGGCGTGTATAAGTTATGATATAAAACATACGCTTTGCTTGCTTTTGCAAATTGCAACTTTTCTTTGGAAATTTATTTATTTCTTCATCATCGTCACCATTTATCATTAGACCGTTTAAGAATAAATATTGCAATCTGGATCATATTGTTAGGATTAAATAAATGAAAATCAACAACAGCTTAATATAGTAGGATGAGACACTAGATTCTTTAAACAAGATTAAAGATTCAAATCTCGATAATTACAAATAGAATAAACTGAATTAGGAGAGTCACACTTCGCTCTGCAACATCTGATCAATAGATCGGATATCGATAGTTATACAAAAAAAATAAATCAAATCTTTGGCTTGTTTAGACCGTATAGTATTAATATTCTATTTTGACCGATAAGGAGAATATTATTGAAGGGTTTTTTTTTTCTAAAGAATTTATAAAATAATCAACTTAACTTTTAATAATTATTGTTAGGGTAAAGTATAAAAAATAGTCCCCAAACTTTTAGGGTGCTTGTATTTTGCTCACCAATCTTTTAAAACTTGCAATACATTCAATTTAACCTTTGGCTTCTTCATATTCTTCTTCTTCAACTGCAAAATCATGCTCTTCTTTTCAAACACAGGTGAAGAAATGAGAAACAAAACAAGTCTTGAACAATGAGGAATGAACTATTAGAGTAGCAATAGAATCCACTGCAAAAATAATCTGGAACATCTAAAGCTCCTGGACCAGTGCCATTTCGCTGACAACATATACTTGTCCAAAGCCTCATTTTCCCATTTTTCTTTCAAATCTATACATTGGGAACCGCCTACGTGAACCTGTAGCAACAAAAAGGAAGAACAAAAATCCATTCTTTATAGTTTCAAACTAAGAGCTTTCGATGTTCATGGGCAGTAGTTCATGCAATAGCCAAAAACAAGAATCAAAGCTCGAAAACTTCCTCGGAAACAACTCTTTCCCCGCCATCAACAAAATAGTATCCTTGGTTGCAACGCTTTGTACTCCACCACCGGCACCAGTGAATACATGTTCCCGTCACAAGACACGACAACAAATGCAAGAACAACCAACGGAGAAGACGACAGTAATGCCGGTAATAATGGCGGCAGTAGCTCCATGGGTTTATCCATGATCTAGACTTGATAAAGGAACCAACCGGCACAAGAGATGGCCAAAAACAACGGCGACGCTTCTCAATCATTGTCTCTTTCCATGAGCACCTTCACAAATGGGCTCCGGCGGCGGAAGCTGTGGAGAGAGTTCTTCCTTCGATAACGACAAGCAGCAGCAAAAGACATCGACATGTATGGATATTGCCTCAAGCGGTGCAAGTGAAGCTACGCCAAGGAAATCTATCGACCCTAAGAGAAGCGACGCCAAGGAGAGATTGGGAAACAAATAAGGAAAATAGTGAAAAAAGTTGTTTTAATGGAGGAGGAAGAAGAAGATGAAAAGGAGGAGGAGAGAGGAGTTAACGACAGTAATGATAAGATATTATTGAAAACGAACTAAAAGTTCGATAATTGTATAGTAAGTTTTAGAAGTTAGATGATCAAAATATAAGCATTCTAAACGTTTGAGGACTATTTACATATTTTACCCTTAATGTTATGTCCAATCATTATTTTAATGATTCATTTATTTAGGTCAAGAGTAAAATCGTGGTCTATATTATACGTAAGACTGAGCATTCAATTGATTACAGTAAAAATGTTTTGTGTTATTTGAATTAATGAATTTTATTTTATTTAAATTATTTTGAGTTTAGTTATTTTATTTTTATTTAAATTTTATTATAAATATTTATAATATTATTTATTTTTAATTTAAATAATTTTCTATAGTCATATATGATATATATATACACATTTTTTTCATATGCAAAATACATATATCATGTATAGTTAAGTAATTTAACTTAAACTTAAAAATCAATTCACTAATTATTAAAAATTTGAATTATTCGAGTTCTATTTTATAACTGAACTCAAATTTAAAATTTTTTTAAGTCAAGATTTTTAACATAGAGTCAAACCAAAAATTATTATTTTTTAAATTGAATCGAGTTTTACTCGCTTCTAATTTCACTGGTCGGAGATATAAGTCTATGTATATATGTTCACATTCCACACAAAAGGTCAACTTCTTTAGACACTCGTTGGAATGATTAAAATATTTAATTATTTAAGAGTTGATTAATATTTAAACGAATGATGATATACAGAAAATTTATTTAGAAGTCGAAAAATTCATCAATACATATTCAAAATCTTGATGACTAATGGCACCAAGTAATTGCTTTGCTGTATGGTGGATTGGTGGTGCACCTAATGGATTATGTTCGCCACAATTCAAGTCCCTTATATTTTTTTGTGTGTGGTTATCTAACAATGTCCATTACCATCATTGATTCTTTCCTTTTACCTTCTCGATTTCAAGGTTTCATTATTATTAATCTGGATCGACCTACATCATATATTTGAATTTGGTGGATGAGTCTCCCAACAATAATTTTTTACATCACAAAGACTCGACCTCAAGACGTTACTTAAACAATGTCAAAATGATTACCACTTAAATCAACTCGAGTTAATTTTTTCTTATTTTTTAATTCACGCATATGCTCACTTTGTGTGACATTATTACGTTCTTTTCCTTTTATTTTGGATATAAAACAAAACAATTATTTAGTTTGTAATAAAAATGAAAATTAATAAGTTACTTTTCCAATACACTAAAACAAAATATTTTAAATAAAAGAGGATAAACTATACATATAGTCCCTTAGTTTTAGGTTTGATTGACTTTAGTCACCGGTTCAAAAATCATGCGCGCTTAATCTCTTATATTATCGTTCATTCAATTTTAATATCTCAACTATTGAATTCCGCTAACTCATTAATGAAGCTTTAAGTTAATAATTAAAAAATAAAAAGAATCACAAAAAAATCTACACGTCACTTCTTCTTATTCTCCCCTCCTCCACCCACTCTTTTCTGGGCAACCATCTTCTTCTTCTTACCAAGTCACCTATTCAAATGTTGTAATGAAAATGTAACCGTTTTAGCAGGCGTGCTACTCTAGGGATCAAATAGTATTAAATTGTAACAGTAACAATCTTTTAATTACATCGGGATATCACAAACCACAACCATAACATAAAACATAGTTAATTTTAGGAAAAAAATCACATCGCAACCTCCGCAATCGCGATTGTAACCGCAATTTAGTAACATGGATCAAAGCTTGGTTTTACCTTGACTGCCACAGTGCGTTCGATATTCGTCTCCCAGCGTCGTACGGTGGATTGATTGAAAATACCATATTTTAGCTTTCCTATTTAGTAACGGTGTTTTTTTCGAAAAATCACTTTTTATATTTAATATTTTTGATCAGGTACTGTTCAGATTATATTTTTTGATTTAACACCATTTGCAGGAAGGTGCCTCTGAACCGCGTTTTATGTCACGTGATTGAAGGTGCCCCCGGGATGCGCCTTACCAAATGTGTAAAAAACCCTGGTGCTAATTTTGTAAATATTTTTAAACGGGTGTCAAATACGTAATTAATTTCTATTATGGTGACATTTGTGTAAAAACATCAGTATTTTTAAGTGTGCAATGTTGTAGTGGTTGAGTTTATTAATATTTTAGTGTCACAAGTTTATTTTTTATAATAATAAATATTTTATAATTTTAAAAATTATAAATTTCATATATTTTTTAAAAAATTATTGTCTTTTAAAATTAATTGTTTAAAAATATAAAAAATATTAAAATAAACTTTTAATTATAATTTAGGGATCAAATTAATTATTATTCATTAATTTTTATTTTTGAACAACAGTTAATAATGTTTATTTATTTTTAATAAAATTATTTAAATTTTTGCATTAAAATTACACAACATGTATAATCTAGCATATAAAAACTTTGAGGGTAAATATTTTAAAATATGATTAATTTTATAAAAATATTATAACTAGTATTTCTTTTACAAAATGATGATGATGATAAATATTTTATAATTTAAAAAATTATAAATTTTATATATTTTTGAAAAAATTATTGTTTTTAAAATTAATTTTTTTAAAAATATAAAAAATATTAAAATAAACTTTTAATTACAATGGGAGGTTCAAATGAATTATTATTCAATAATTTTTTTTAAAAATATATGAATTTTATAATTTTTTAAAGAGAAAATAATCTCAGTGACCAAAAAGATAGTATCCGCGCGGACGTGTCGAAGACACGTATTACCACGACCACTACCACGACCACGACCACGACCACGACCACGACCACGACCACGAGACGGCGGCGGCGGCGGTGCGCGAGAGTCCCCCTTGTTCTCTATCACTCAACAAGGAAGTGAGAAAGCCAAGCCTTAAATACTATTCCCAATAGCGTTTCCAATACTATGTGGGATTTTAGCATTACCAACATTTGTTCCCAATACTATGTGGGATTGAGCCTTAAATAGTGATATTATTTTTGAATGTTTTGCTTAAAATTGCAATAATCGCGATTGATTGTAGATTGACTTTTAATTATGACATATTTAATCGTATAATACTAATGCAATTGGTTGCTAATTCAGTTGTTTTAAGGTGTATGATTGTTAATTGTTTCCTGATTGTATTGGAAACAAGTGTTAGTAATGCTCAATCCCACATAGTATTGGAAACACTATTGGGAATGGTATTTAAGGCTTGGCTTGCCCACTTCCTTGTTGAGTGATAGAGAACAAGGGGGACTCTCGCGCGCCGCCGCCGCCGCCGTCCGTCTCATGGTCGTGGTCGTGGTCGTGGTCGTGGTCGTGGTAATACGTGTCTTCGACACGTCCGCGCAGATACTATCTTTTTAGAGAAATTTCTTAAGAAACAAAATCTTTTTTTTTAACTATCACAACGAATTTTCGCAACGAATTTGAAAAATCGCAACGACAACTGTAGACTATCGCAACGACAACTGTAGACTATCGCAACGCGAAATGGAAAATCGCAACGCAATTTTCAACTATCGCAATGCGAAATGCAACGCGAATTTGCGATAGTGGAGATCACAATGCGAATTAGAGATCGCATTGCGATTTTGTTGGTCATTTTCGCAAATCCAAAAAAAGTTGATCAAAATCGTATATTATCTAGGATTTTTGGTCACTGAGGTTATTTTCTCTTTTTTAAATTATAAAATATTTATTATTATAAAAAAAACTTGTTACACATTAAAATATTAATAAACTCAACCTCTACACACATTGTCCACTTTATTAACTTGTGACAAGAACTCTCACCTGGAATTGTGCATGGGGTGTTTATGCTGATATTTTTACACAAATGTCACCATAATAGAAATTAAAGATGTATTTGACACCCGTTTATAAATATTTATAAAATTAACACCCGGGTTTTAGATCGTAAAGCGCCTTCTATCACGTGGCGTAAAGCGCGGTTCAAGGGACGCGCGTTCCTATAAATGGAGTTAGATCGAGAAATATAGTCGCAAATGTATCTGATAAGAAAATATATAGGGTTAGAGTGATATTTAAGAGAAACGCCTTTGGTAATACAAACAATGGAATTACATAAAAACTAATAAAATAAAGAGAAAATAACCTCAGTGACCAAAAATCTCATATAATATACGATTTTGACCAATTTTTTTTGGATTTGCGAAAATGACCAACAAAATCGCAATGCGATCTCTAATTCGCATTGCGATCTCCACTATCGCAAATTCGTGTTGCATTTCGCGTTGTGATAATTGAAAATCGCGTTACGATAGTTGAAAATCGCGTTGCGATTTTCCAGTTCGCGTTGCGATAGTCTACAAACAAAATCGCAATGCGATCTCTAATTCGCATTGCGATCTCCACTATCGCAAATTCACGTTGCATTTCACGTTGCGATAATTGAAAATCGCGTTGCGATAGTTGAAAATCACATTGCAATTTTCCATTTCGCGTTGCGGTAGTTGAAAATCGCGTTGCGATTTTCCATTTCGCGTTGCGATAGTCTACAGTTGTCGTTGCGATTTTCTAAATTCGTTACGATAGTTAAAAAAAAAGATTTTGTTTCTTAAGAATTTTCTCTAAAAAGATAGTATCCGCGCGGACGTGTCGAAGACACGTATTACCACGACCACGACCACGACCCGACCCGACCCGAGACGAGACGGACTGCGGCGGCGGCGGCGCGCGAGAGTCCCCCTTGTTCTCTATCACTCAACAAGGAAGTGGGAAAGCCAAGCCTTAAATACCATTCCCAATAGTGTTTCTAATACTATGTGGGATTGAGCATTACCAATACTTGTTTCCAATACAATGTGATTATTCAGGAAACAATTAACAATCATGCACCTTAAAACAACTGAATCAGCAACCAATTGCATTAGTATTATACGATTAAATATGTCATAATTGAAAGTCAATCTACAATCAATCGCGATTATTGCAATTTTAAGTAAAACATTCAAAAATAATATCACTATTTAAGGCTCAATCCCACATAGTATTGGAAACAAGTGTTGATAATGCTCAAATCCCACATAGTATTGGAAACACTATTGAGAATGATATTTAAGGCTTGGCTTTCCCACTTCCTTGTTGAGTGATAGAGAACAAGGGGGACTTTCGCGCGCCGCCACCGCCGCCGTCCGTCTCGTCTCGGGCCGTGCCGTGCCGTGGTCGTGGTCGTGGTCGTGGTAATACGTGTCTTCGACACGTCCGCACGGATACTATCTTTTTAGAGAAAATTCTTAAGAAACAAAATCTTTTTTTTAACTATCGCAACGAATTTGGAAAATCGCTACGACAACTGTAGACTTTC
Source organism: Hibiscus syriacus (assembly GCF_006381635.1). Lineage (NCBI taxonomy): Eukaryota > Viridiplantae > Streptophyta > Magnoliopsida > Malvales > Malvaceae > Hibiscus > Hibiscus syriacus. The sequence goes on along the minus strand of NW_024062686.1, from coordinate 1,360,322 downwards.
GCAACAACAACTGTAGAAAATCGCAACGACATTGTAGACTATCGCAACACGAAATGGAAAATCGCAACGCGATTTTCAACTATCGCAACGCGAAATGCAACGCGAATTTACGATAGTGGAGATCGCAATGCGAATTAAAGATCGCATTGCGATTTTATTGTTCATTTAAAAAAAATTAGTCAAAATCGTATATTACCTGAGATTTTTGGTGATTGAGGTTATTTTCTCTAAAATAAAATAAAAACATTGTTTCTTTTCCTTTCTCTAAAATGATTTAATGCAATGTCGATAATGGCATTTTCTTTTAAGATGATCCATTTATTTTTAGAATTTTCAAATGAGGACAAATTGGTGGATGTAGAAGGTAAACAAATAAGGACAAGGAGTACCGGACGGCTACGCGCTTTCCGAAGAGGAAAGCAAGTCAGGTGATGGAGATGGTGAACTGAATCCTCACCCATCTCTCTTAGTCTTATCTATATCGCCTTTTTGGTTTTATTCTCCTTTTCTTTTTATTTTCCCGCTATTTTTATTAATATAATGCAATGAATATCCACCAAAATATATCATTTTTAACATCATAGCCATTCCTACAAACCGAAAAAACAAATATGGCTCGTAACAACAAATATTCAGTTCGATCAGTGATTAAATTAAGAGAAAATAATTTCAATGACTAAAAATGTTTTATAATATATGATTTTAATTAATTTTTTTTGGATTTGCCAAAATAACCAACTAAAGCGTAATGCGATCGATAATTCGTAACGCGATCTCCGGTATCGCAAATCAGTTTCAAGATTCGCAACGCGAACTTCGACTATCGCAACGCGAACTTCGACTATCGCAATGCGAACTTCGACTATCGTAATGCGAACTTGCGAACTTGGACTATCGCAATACGAATATGTAAATCGCAATGCGATAGTCCAAGTTCGCATTGCGATAGTCGACTATCGCATTGCGATAGTCGAAGTTCGCGTTGCGATTTATTCCAAATTCGTTGCGATAGTCCAAAATCGCAACGACTGGTGGTATTGCATTTGTTTCTTAAGAATTTTCTCTAAAAAGATAGTATTCACGTGGACGTGTCGAAGACACGTACGACCACGACCCGACCCGAGACAGACGGCGGCGCCGGCGCGCGAGAGTCCCCCTTGTTCTCTATCACTCAACAAAGAAGTAGGAAAACCAATCCTTAAATACCATTCCCAATAGTGTTTCTAATACTATGTGGGATTGAGCATTACCAACACTTGTTTCCAATACAATGTGATTATTCATGAAACAATTAACAATCATGCACCTTAAAACAACTGAATCAGCAACCAATTACATTAGTATTATACAATTAAATATGTCATAATTAAAAGTCAATCTACAATCAATCGCGATTATTGTAATTTTAAGCAAAACATTCAAAAATAATATCACTATTTAAGGCTCAATCCCACATAATATTGGGAACAAGTGTTGGTAATGCTCAATCCCACATAGTATTGAAAACACTATTGGGAATAGTATTTAAGGCTTGGCTTTCCCACTTCCTTGTTGAGTGATAGAGAACAAGGGGGACTCTCGCGCGCGCGCCACCGCTGCCTCCGCCGTCTCGTCTCGGGTCGTGTCGTGGTAGTGGTAGTGGTAGTGGTAGTGCGTGTCTTCGACACGTCCGCGCGAATACTATCTTTTTAGAGAAAATTTTTAAGAAACAAATGCAATATCACCAGTCGTTGCGATTTTAGACTATCGCAACGAATTTAGAATAAATCGCAACGAGAACTTCGACAATCGCATTGCGATTTACATATTCGCATTGCGATAATCAAAGTTCGCAAGTTCGCGTTGCGATAGTCCAAGTTCACATTACAATAGTCAAAGTTCGTGTTACAAATCTGGAAATTGATTTGCGATACCGGAGATCGCGTTACGAATTATCGATCGCATTACGATTTAGTTGATCATTTTGGCAAATCCAAAAAAAATTGATTAAAATCGTATATTATAAGACATTTTTTTGTCCCTTAATTAAATTAATCGCTTTAACATCCAAAATTTAAAAACGTAGAAAAGAGTGATTGTTTGGGTGGTGAGTCAAATCAAGAGTTTAAAGAGGCATTATTATATTAAAAATCTTTAATAATTATTTTTTGAAGAACCAACCCTTAACAGATTAGTTCAAAGAATAATTCTCAAACTGTCAACATCGCATTATATAAAAATTGAGATTAAATTTTGTGTTTTACAAAAAATAAATTTTATGTATTTATTATTATCTTCATTTAATATGTAATAATTTTATTTGAAAAAATTGATAGGTATCACGTCTTATAAAACGTGAAATACATCAATCCTATTTTATAGGACATGAGATTGTCCTACGTGAATAATTTAGGAGTTATTTTTCTAAAATCTTGTTCTTAATTTTTTTTTTAATTATTATTAGGTTTTTTTAATATATTAACGCCGTTTAAAGATTTGTAACGTAGCAGCAAAGATGAGATGGGGTAAAGGGTAATTTTCTTTATAATGTTTCTAGCTGTGTGTGTCAATGTCTTTCGTCTCTTGGTGAATAAAATAATACAATTCAGATGAATAATTTGAGCATTGTACAAGTTAAGTACTTTCGTTTCATTGTGGTTTTTTTTTCAATCAAATGTTAAAAGGGAGCAATCCAGCGAGTATTTTGGGGATTGGTGTGTGTGGACAATGAATGCAAAAGGAAGTAAATTTGACCCTTTTTTGTGAGATGTGCAGCAGCTCATGTGCCCCGCACTACATAGATATGCTCTCAGTGCCCTAAAGAAAAGGCCCTTCGTTAATTTTGGACTAACGAATGCTTTTGATTGCAGTGATCTTTTTGTGGGGGAGATTTCGAAACACAAGCGAACAATATAATAGTCTCGGGCTAAAAGAAAATGTTAAAGGGCAAAGCAGTGATCTTTTGGGGGCCATAGCTACTCTCTTTTTTCTTCTCCATCTAATCTTTATTTATTTTGCTTCCCTAATTCCTCAGAAATTTCATTTCTATGCCCGATCCGTTTCTTCTCCCTCACAACCAACTAAATTCTTCCATATGAACTAAAATCCCCCCTCAGGCCTCAAGTGAAGAGAAAAAGATTCTGCTTGACTGAAAACAGAGACAAAAAATTCGAAGAATGGTGACCGGTTGGAGAAGAGCTTTTTGCACTTCCATTCCCAAGAAACAAGACAGCCCAGTTTTACCAGAAAAGCAACAACCACAACAGCAGCAAAAAAACAGCACCAAAAGTCCAAGATTTTCGTCGAAGTTTGGGTTTTTCTCCAACCCATCAACCCCAAGGTTACAATCTCAGCCGGTTTCAAGCCCGAGTCTTCGTTGCCGAACCACTTCCACTTGCACCCCGACTTCTTCTCTTCCGAATAGCCCCAAACTCCACTGCAGAACTTCCCATTTCTCCTCCCCTTCCTCCCCTTCCTCCCCTTCCAGTTTCTCCTTCCTTAAATCCACTCTCTGCCTCTCCAAGGTAAGCTTTTCCACTCTTATTTGTATCTGACTCTTTATCTTTATGCAAAATTTTGTCCTTTTCAATAATGATCTTTTGTTGTTTTGTTTTCTCTTCCAGGGTGGTCGGTGTGGAATCTGTTTGGAAAACGTGAAAACGGGGCGGGGAACAGCGATTTTCACGGCGGAGTGCTCTCATTCCTTCCATTTCCATTGCGTCGCTGTTCATATCAGGAAGCAACAATTACAAATTTGCCCCGTCTGTTCCACCACCTGGAAAGAGTTGCCTTTACTCTCCCTTCAACACCCCGAACAACCCCATAAAACATCTTTCGGCGACATCAAAACGAAGTCGTTAAAGGTCTATGACGACGATGAACCATTGGCCTCACCTATTTCTCTTTCCCAGTTTAACCCCATCCCTGAGTCCGAGGAAACCGAAATCGACGACGAAGAGGAAGAATTCCATGGGTTTTTTGTCACCCCGAGGAGTGATGCAAGGAACGTGGAGGCTAGGTTGTCGCAGGAGGCGGCGATGGTGGCGATCGGGAGGAGTTACGAAAGTTACGTGGTAGTTATGAAAGTGAGCGCGCCGACAGTAACGCGTGGGTTGAAGAGGGCCGCGATCGACTTGGTTACGGTGTTGGATGTTAGCGGTGGTGCGATGCGGTTGCAGATGCTGAAACGCGTGATGCGGTGGATTATCTCTTTGCTTAACGAGAAGGACCGATTGTCGATCGTGATTTTCTCGTCGAGTTCAAAACGGTTGTTGCCGTTGAAAAGGATGAGTTCCAGCGGACGGAGATTCGCGAGAAGGATCATCGACGGGCTGGGAAGAAACAGGCAAGGGATGAGTGTCAACGACGCGCTGAAAAAGGCGGTCAAGATATTGGAGGATCGTAGAGAGAAAAACGCGCTGTCAAGTATAATGATCTTATCTGACAACAATGATAAACAGTCGCAGTCCAGTTCAACCAATCAGAACCTTCCAGTTGTTTCCACCAGGCGCCTGAGCCATTCAGAAATCCCCGTGCACTCATTCGGCTTCGGATCGTGCACCCACGCTCCAAACGAGGATGCTTTTTGTAAAATCATCAACGGTCTGTTAAGCGTGGTGGTTCAAGATGTGAGGCTTCAACTGGGATTCGAATCTGGGTCGGCCCCGGCCGAGATATTATCGGTCTATTCGTTGACGGCCCAACCGGCTGCACTCGGGTCGGGTTCAGTACGGGTTGGGGATTTGCATTCGGGCGAGGAGAGAGAACTATTGGTGGAACTGAAAGTGCCCGTATCTTCTCGCGGGTCCCATAGAATGATGTCCGTACGATCATCTTACACGGATCCATTCACTGGGGAGATGGTCTACTCGAGGGATCAAAGCTTGGTTTTACCTCGGCTGCCGCAGTCCGTTCGATCTCCATCTTCCGGCGTCGCACGGTTGAGGAATCTCCACGTGAGCACGCGTGCTGTGGCGGAGTCTCGTGGATTGATTGAGCACAACGATTTATCGGGGGCTCAGCATTTGCTCACCTCGGCTCGAGCTTTGTTGATGCAATCGGGTTCGAGCTCGGCTGAGGGATTTATTGGGCGGTTGGAGTCTGAGTTAGCCGAGTTGAGCCGGCGGCGCCAGAAACAAAGGGTAATTAATAATAATGGGAGAGTGGAGGAAAAGGCTGAGCCGTTAACGCCGACGTCGGCTTGGAGAACGGCGGAGAGATTGGCAAAAATGGCGATCATGAGGAAGCATATGAATAGAGTTAGCGATTTGCATGGATTTGAAAATGCCAGATTTTAATTTTTCTATTTTGTAACACAAAAGTCAAAATAATGGAATTACATAAAAAATAATAAAACCAAAATTAGTGTTTCTTTCCCCCCTTTTTTTAAATGATTTAATGCAATGTAGGCAATTATATTTTATTTTAAGATAATCTATTTATTTTAGAATAATTAAATGAAGACATGGAGATGGTGACGTGTACCCTAACCTATTATTATATCATTCTTTTAGTATTTATATTTTTTATTTGAATAAAATTACATATAATATTATTTGAATTTAAATTATTTAAAGAAAACACAGGCAAACTACCTATTTGGCCATCCATTTATTACTTATTTCTTGTTTGGGTCATTCAAATATTACTTTCTAAAAAATTATATCTAATATTACATTTTGTTTCTATTTTGATCATTCCTTGTTATAAAGGTAGGAATGATGTTAATGTGTCAGTATGAGATAATGTCATACTGGTATTCAAAAACAATAAAAGATGTAATGTAAGTATTACTGTTAATTTTTTAACAATGAATTATCAAACTAGAATCAAAACGTAATGTTGTAATAATAAAAAGATATCATGTCAACAGTACTGCTAATTTTTAGATCGATCTTTACATTTTTAAATATTTCAATTTTATCTTTAACTTATTTATGTATGCTAATAAAGTCTCTTATTAATAAAATTATTTAAAAAAATTGTTAACTATCATGCAAACATTGATATATAATAAGATGATGTGATTAAACTATATTCAATGTCATATCACATTCTCTAATCCAACATTAATTACACCTCATGTTACTCGAAAAAAATAATCCAACATTAATTACAATTTATATCACATCATATTATTACACGATACACGTCAATATTTACATGATAATTAATATATTTTAACAGTTTTAATTACTTGGGACATGCATTAGCATACATAGATAGTTACATGATAAAATTCGAATGTTCACAAGTTTGGATACCAATTTAGAACGAGAATCGTAGTTTAAAGATGAAATCTAAACATTCAAAAGTTTAGAGACCAATTTAAACAATATAATTCGGGTATTTAATTCAACAAAAAAAGAACCTTTACATTTGTATGAATAAAATAATACAAACCAGATTAATCATTTGAGCATTAAACAAGTTAAAGTAGGGGAAATAATTTTATTTGATTGCGGTTAAAGGAATCATTATTGTTCATAGAGGTAACGGATTTGAGTATCAGCGACTGCAGCAAGGTGATTGTGCATTCAATGTTAAATAGTTGAAAATATTTAGAACAAACACAATTTTATAATCACCTTAGCTTCATCGGAAAAAAATATCTACCCATGAACAAAACCCATAATTACTCATTAAAAGAAATTAGGGCAAAACATGAAATGGTGGGTGGCCATAATTACGTCCGCTTCCTACGAACTAAATAAATACACGCACACAAATGAAACATCAACCATTTAAACAAATAATTATTCTTTTTTTATGAAGTAAAGGAATAATAATTGAAAAAAAACCACTTTCCTAGCTGTCATTAATAATAAACAAATAAAGATAAACGGCTCTCCTCATTATCACCCCCAACCAAGCCGTTTTGCTTCAACACCATTATTAAATCAATCAATTAAAGTCCATTGTTTAGTTGTAAAATTAAAAACCCAATCACCTTTCTAATATCGTTGAATTAATGTTACGACATGAGTATATTTTTGGATGCTTTGTATCGTTTAAATCTAAATATTTTAAGTTTAATCCTACATAACTTATTTATGAATAGTTTAAAACTTTTGTTTTTGATTAAAAATTATGTATCCATCGATCAAACCAGATAGTCGGATACGTGATTAAAATGATTAATTTTGGTGCTTTCAATTATGTACATATCATAAATTTTTAGAGGGGACGACTGCACCCACCCGTCACCCTCGGTCCATCCCAGCTTATAACCATTAAAATTTCTATCCAAATCTTAAGATAAAGACACTTATTTCAACCCAAATCTTAAGCTTAAACCTCTCTAAAAAATACAAATTTAACGAACAAAGAGTAACCATCACGAGATTAAAGAATTTGCACATTTAAGCTCAACCCAATTACACATTTTAGCCAATGTAATAATAAAATGGCTCGCAAGTGGTTTTACAAGATTAAAAAAAAATAGATTTCGATGCTCAAACACTAATTTTTTATGTTTGAATGTTGATTTTTTTTCTTGATGTTCTTTCACTGATTCTTGAAATTTTTGTCTTTTAATACTTTTATAGACATTTGTAGTCGTCGGAGAGGAGTAATAGTCATTGTAAGCATTAAAACATAGTATTAAATGTTCACTTACAATTTTTTAGCCAAATGTTGCTGTTCGAGAGAGTGTTATCCAAAGAAGTACCCGTCTATGTTTGGAAGCGACCGATATGAGGGAGCGCCAAGGAGGAGGGTCGGAGTCCTTGGGGCTAAGAGTTCGGGAGTTGGTTGTGTGGCAGCCACCGTCTGATGGTTGGTTGAAGTTAAATACAGATGGTGGGAGCCATCCTTCGATGGGTATGGCTATGTGCGGAGGAGTTTTAAGAGATTCTATGGGAAGATGGTGCTTTGGGTTTTCGAAGAAGGTGGTAACGTGTTCGAGTCTCGATGCAGAGCTATGGGGTATTTATGAAGGGCTCGATTTAGCGTGGAAGTTTGGGGTGCGTCGACTGGTCCTTGAAACGGATTGCAAGGATGCTGTTTTAGCAATGTAGACAAGATGGTGAGGGGATCGTTTTGTCTTATATGGTTCCCCATGTGATGGTGCTGCTTCGTCGGAATTGGGCTGTGACTGTGCAACATGTTTTCAGGGAAGGGAATCGAGTTGCGGACGCGATGGTCAAGCTAGCGCGTAATCTTCCTTCGGGTTTGAACTGCTTCGAACCACCACCGAGTGAGGTTGCAAATTTGATGTGTGCAGAATTGAGACCTAATGTTTAAGCTCCTTTTCGTTAAAATTAAAAAAAAAAATCAAATGACGAGTTTTTTTATATTACAAAGTAGTATATGTTCTCTAAATATTTTAACTATTTGACAATAAACGTTCAATCATCTTACTGTAGCTACTAGTGCTCGAACCAGTAACCTCTAAGAACAACAATTTCTTTAACCACTCAGGTAAATTTATTCGTGCAAATGATGAGTTTCGAAACTGAGTAATTTATATTGAAAAATATAATTGTAACTACTTAAACACAAACCAAAATATTATGATTCTTCATTTGTAATTTATATTTTATTTTTCCTTCTCATCCTATCTTTGTAATGGATATCCTTATATACAAACTATTTAAACACAAACCAAAATCCTATAATAGTAACTAGTTCAATGTTCACACCAACATATAAACATTAAAAGAGGCTTATCGGTTTATTACCAGCATGTATATTGGGATGCATTTCTATTTACAATAAAGTCCAGCCAATACTACACTGTTGCACAGCATTGCCAACATCTCACCACAAACAATTTATAGTTCTACACATTTTTGATTCGGTCCAAACGAAACAGTTTTTTTTTAGTACAACCCCAATCGCATTTTAGGGTACATATATCAGAAATTCAACTGTCTGCACCGTGCTGCATCGACATCGGATGGGCAGTACGGGCACTTGAAAGTTTTCGATCCATTCTTTGACATCTTGTTGATAGATCGTTTGCAGAGCACGTGACCACACGGCATCAGCATCGGTGGGTTATCCTCAGTCGATTGCTCCTTAGACACGGGACACACAAATATAGAATGGAATTGAAAGTCTTTATCTAACTCCACTGGAACAGGCAGCTGCTTCATTGATAGCCATTCTTGCTTCTTCCCAGCCATAACTGTCATAAACTTTAGAAGAGGTGGTAGCACTTGCGCCCCTGCTGCTATTGTCACACTCAATGGACTCTCATATGATTGCCCCAGTAGTTTGCAGAACTGTCTGGTGAGCTCCTCAGCCACTATATCCCAATTGGTGGGCGACAATAAATGAGCATACGGGGACTCGCTAAGTCTATCGGAATACAAGAGACACCCCATGAGTTTCTGGATTTCAGCCATATGGTTTCCAGCAAAGGGAACGAAGTTGGTTCTTGCGTACTTGAGCGCTTCATCTCTGCTTCCCTTTTGTAATATTTGCACAAACTGCAACTGATGGAGTCCAAGCAGAAGGTCTGAACCATTTTCTTTCAGTTTATCAGAGTTTTCGGCCACCCATTTCAGGGCGGGCTCTAGGTTCCTACTCTTCATTGCTTCAAGTATTTGACACATTTCTTGAAAAAGTGATCTTGTAGCAGCAGCAGCTTCCGCTTCCCCAGCCTCGGTTATAAAACAATCACCAACATCAAACAGGCCCTGCCTATAGAAATGGCTGGCAATTATTTGATTAACTGTATGGGAATCAAACTCAATATTTCGATAAGCTTTGGATATATCAGGATTAAGGGCTTTCTCAAGAGCTTTTGGGTACTTGCTCAATGCTATGTTGAGTTCCTTCTGTGTGCCTTCAAGCTGACTGAGTGGAGCAATTTCATGCAGTTTTTTCTTCAGTTCAGCTAGTATGGATTTATGATCAAGGGTCGTTGGTTGCATCATTTCTATTGCCTTCTCGATTTCTTGAACAATCTGATCCATAACTTCGTGAGCTTTAGAGCAGAACAGCTTTTGCTTCTTTGCAACGCGATCAAATGCATCTTTCAGGCTATTCAACTCCATTTTTAATCCTGTTCACTGTATCAATCGTTATGTTAGAATATTTTGTCACAGAAGCACCCTGCAAAGAAAACAATAAAAACTCCCTATCAGTTAATATTTAATTTCAAAGAATTTATATGTGGCAACACACACACAAAACATGTACCAAAACCCCAGATCTGCAGCCAATATAGTTAAAGGTTGGTAGCAGGTGAAATATAGCAATAGTGTATTCAATTTAAACGCTTGGTTGCAGTAGATCATATGAATAATAGAGAGAGCATGATGAAAACAAATTGGCAGACAAGACCTGATATAACAACTTTTAGCTTCAAGGCTGATATCGACCACATACTTAATTGACGTTTAGTTTTAAATAAGATGGAAGAAGTTGCATGTGCCAACAAAGTGCTTAAATCATTCTAGTTGGCTGCACAAGCAGACCACCACATCTTGATTTCCAAATGCACATGAAGACAAATAAAATATTACCAATCACACTGGATGTCCTGTGCTTAAACCTAGGGAAAATTCTGTTAAACGTAAAATAAGACTCACAAAATATCACAGGATTGAACAAGTAAACATAGAAGTTAAAAATGTGAGTACAAAAGAGAAGGTGGAAGTTTGCGTAGATTGAGTACAAACAGAAGGAGAACACATTTAAGGCGGATTGGAAATGTAAAGATCTAGAAATACACCAGAGAGAAGCTGTCTAACAAAAGATGTCAATGTCAAGGTATGGGAAGAAACAAGGCCGCGGATAGCAACTACAAAACAGTTAGTAGTCTTACTTAGTCTGAGACAATAGTTTTGGATAAGCATGGCATAGCCAATACTACATAAACAGAGGACAAAAGATTAGATTTTAAAGTTAGTATTCTTGTTGTCAGAGGTAATTGCATAACCATGAGATATATTCTATATGAACGCTTTTGATATTTAAGGAAGTCATAGGCTAGGAATGGAACATGACTAATCCGAGACTCAGATAAACAAATTAATACGCGCTAAAAGATAGATAAAAGTTTTGCATCGGATAAAAGATTAAAAAAAAATCTTATAATAATGTAAATTACAACTAGACATCAACTAATTCATGAGAAAGAAAAGAAACTTTCCAAGTAAAAAATTATGCCAAAGAAAAAGAAAATGCCAATCATAATACAAATAGATTAATATCAAATTACCCTTCTCAAGCTTCGGTGAGTATAGTGAAAGTTGAGATGATCCCTGCAACAAAATGAATAATTAAAATCCAGTGTTCAGATCAATATGAAAATTAAAAGACGTGTGTCATTCAAGTGCGAGATTTGCAACAACAAATTTAACCTCAGAATATAAGATGTATAAGCTAGAAAGGTCAATTACTATCTTAATCGCATTAATATCGGAAAAAATAACATCAAACAGATTACACCTTAATCGAATTAACATTTTAATCGAACGAGTAAACAATTAAGACGCCATTAAGAGTTGCAACTCAATTACTGAAACTAAAGCGCCAGAAATCAAAAGCAAAGAAAACGGGAAATCCAAAACAATTCCATACACGTAAACAAGATTGAAGATAGATGAAGAGAAAATAAGAATAAGATTAAAAAGAAATCAAATAATTTAATTTTAATAAATAAAACTTGAATACATATTAACTGATAAAATGAAAGGGAAGAGCGTACGGATCTGCGGTGCAGCGTGATAGCGGGGACGAAATCTCGGTGGGAGTAGGAAGAAGAAGAGGAGGAGGAGAAGTGGATGATTGGAGGATGAAATGACCAGAAAGGGATTGGCGAAACTAGGTAATTCCTGTTTTATTCTCGTTTAAGGATACGAGGGTATTTAAGAAATTTGGTATTTGTGAAATAGATCAAGGAATCCTGGCCGCTGATGATGTTGCGTCTTTATGTGCCAATGTATACACATTAATCATATTTATTTGATTTATTCGGCTTAATACAATTTATGGGTCATTCATCTGGAAGACTAACATTATTTAATTTAATATATTCATTTTTTACCAACCGAATAAATTAAAATAAATATATTAAATTAAAATCAATTGAAATAAAGTTAGTCCTCCAATCAAATGATGACGTATGACACCAGTAACACTTGTCATTATTCGATTGGAGGATTAAATTTATTTTAATTTATTAAAAGTATGACTAAATCGAGAGTATATATAATGTGATTATACCAAAATATCACGTCACCTAATTAATGATATTTAACCCGTGGTGACCACATATTAATTAAATAAAAACTAAAGTGGCATTATCTTAATTAAGTAAGAACGAAAGTTACCATATATTATATTTGTTGAAATCAACGAGGAAAAGTGGACAAAACACAAATAAAAATATCAATCATGTAGTTAACCCTAATTTTTAATATTAAATTAAAAGATACTAGTGTGAAAGATTATAGAACTCTTTCCATTGCACTCAATCTATGTTTTACATTTAAGATATTATCAATATAATTATTAGACTAAATAATATTTTAAAAAAAAATGCACATTATTGATACAACTAATATATATACCAATAATGTTTTCAAAAAAACAAATGTGCACTTAGTGTGTATCATTACTATGCCCATTTCTTCTGAATAAAATCACATTTATGTGCACTTAGTGTGTATCTTAATTATTTATGTTTTTAAAATTTCACATAAATCTTCTGCTCCTCATTTGTGCATCTCTTTGTAACCCACTAATAATTCTTTTACACGTCGCATTTTAATTTTTGCAGCAGCACTCATATAACCTTCCTAAAAAAACATCTCTCTTTATTTCACTTTCCATAATCCACATATACATTTTTATTATCGATATGGGTAAGCTTAAAGTAATATATGTTTAAATATAACTCTCAACCATTTGACATTAAACACTCACATCCCTAATATTCCTAATGCTCGAATTCAAAATTTTAAAGAATAACAACATATACCTCGAATATACTCCGATGGATTGAATCTTCGACCAGACCTGGTGATATATCGTCGATTCCACGACCAACTGAAGAACCCATAAAATACTGCTTTACAAATGGGCAAGTTCAAAGTGAATTGGAACTTTTCTATGGCAGAAGCTGGGTGGGGTGGGTGAATGTGATTTTGAGGAGGTCAATTTTGTACCCATTATTTTGAAAAAAATTGTTAAATCTAGTTTAATTTATTAGGAGAATGAAAATAAAAATAAAGAAGTGAAGTTAGCATACCCATTTTTTTTAAAAAAATTATTAAAATTTTGAACATTTTCTTTAATTTCTAGATCTGTCACTGAGTACTTGCCAACAACGAGATGAAGGAAGGACATTATTGGCCGCCTTCATGGTGGATTGAAATGCAGCAAGAGAAGAAAGACATATGAGCATGATCGAGTAGTGATTTTTGTGGGATAATATCCATTCGGAGGCGAAAAGTGCAGCAATCTGTCAATTATCTCCTCCGAGTTGGGAACTCCCCCAGTCCGTTTTGTTTTTTGCGTTTATTCCCCCGAGACACCTTCCCCTACACCAGACAAATCTTCACCAATTATACAATATGAATATGGTCGTGGTTGAAGATGTGTCCGTGTCAATAACTACGTAGCATGATGATATGATACGGCTAGCCATTTCGTTTTAGTGTCACAATTGTTATTTTTCTTTTTCATTTTTCCTTCCAACAAAATTAATAATCACTATAATCAAACATATTGTGGTTCATGGAAATAATTTAGTTTTATAGATATTTACAGTTCATTTCTTTTGATTTGGGTGAAGAATTACAGTCAGTGAGATAAAGAGTGTCACATTTCTCAGCCTTTCTTCAAGATATAAATACCTCAGCTATAAGGCGACTGGTGTCAGACCTATGATGACGATTCAACATATTTCGGAGAAGTCCAGACAATGAGTGGAGACGTCTTTATATCAATAAAGGGGTATGAGCATCTCAACGCTTGAGGAAGTGGATGATAATACACTACAACAAAATGGGTTAATAGCGGCATTTGTAGTGGCGTTTTTAGAACAAACGCCGGTAAAGACTCGTACTATAGCGGTGTTTTTATAAAAACGCCGCTAAATAATGTTCTTTAGTGGCGTTTTTGTACATATGCCGCTATAGTACGAGTCTTTACCGACGTTTATTCTAAAAACACCGCTAAATAATTTACTTTAGTGGCGTTTTTATACAAACGCCGCGAAACACTGTAATTTAGTGACGTTTTATACAAACACCGCTATAGTACGAGTCTTTAGCGGCATTTTTATACAAACGCCGCTAAAGACTCGTACTATAGAGGCATTTTTATATAAATGCCGCAAAATAATGTACTTTAGTGGCGTTTTAAGCACAAACACCGCCAAATACTCGTACTTTAGTGGCACTTTAAGCACAAACTCCATTAAATACTTTTACTTTTAATCCATACAAATGAAACTTTTTAATAAGAATTTTTTAATCTTCTCCTCAACAATGCAACATTTGCATACTCCATCCCAAAACCCTAACACTCCGAGACTAGCAGACCCACTCACTGATTTACTGGCGAAAAGAAATGCCCGGCGTCTCATCAGATTATGGCAGAGGTGTTTTAGTTCCGATTTGTACAGATTCCCAGGGTTCGACGGTGTATCCCCTCCGCCATTGCCTCAAGTCTCCAATCTCTAGGCTCTTTGTCTCATGGTCACGCGACCACTACCTTCGGGTCTCGGTTTTCGCCGCTCCTTCCTCTGTTGAAAACGATGTAGGAGGAAAAATAGTGGAAGTAAAGCTCGGCGGCAGAGATGGCAAAGTCAGTGATGCTCATTGGTGGAGGGTCGCCTACGGTTCGGTCTCTCCTTTTGCTCTACTCCAAAGCAGAAAAAACGTCGTCTCCAGCTTGTCAAAAATATCAATGAATTCCTCACCTTACGATGTTTACTGGTAATTAGTTTTCAAATTTTCATTTTTATTAAAATATATTTGGAGTTTATTTTCTTTTGTTCTGAAAAATATTGAATTTGTTGTGTTCAGGTGGGATTACATAATGGAGTACAAAAAAGACATAAATGCCTTTCTTGGTGGTCAGAAATTGGATTCAGTTCCGGTTATCGACTACCCGAAGTCAGTCATATTGGTAATTTCCTCTTCTTTTCTTCTTTTATTTTGTAATAGACATTTTGGCTCTGTTTGGTATGAAGAATGGAAAGGAAGGAGAATGAAGAATGTGTTAATCTAATGGTTAAGCTTGAAGGTTTTAATCTAATGGTACTTTCGTTTAATTTCAAGTTGCCCTTTTTTACCCTAAAAAGGAGAGGAGCCAACTAGTTTAAAGGCTGCGTGGGAGCTATTGGAAATGTTTTATGCTGAAAAGTCATCTCATTCATGGTTACCTGAACGCCTTGTTGATCGGTTAGCTATAAATCCCTTCCCTTTTTTTTAACTATATCCATTAAGTGTTACATTGTGTTGGTTTTAAAGATTTTTGTTTACTAATAACCAATTTGTGTCTTGGCAGGACTACAACAACCTTTTCTCAGGAACATACCCAACAGTGCATGCAAAGCTTGTTGATTTTCAAAAAGAACTTGTAAACTTGCAGGTCCTGAAATAATTAACCTTTTATTTTCCTTATGAAGTTAACTTCTTTTGTATGATACTAACACAGTTCTAGAGTTTCTGATTGTGAGTTGTTTGACTGATTTGTAATCTTATGTATTCATCTAAGATGGTGTTATTTAACCAGTTTATTGAATGTAGGTTGTGGAGAATAATCCCAAATACTGGGAAGTTTTGTCATCAGCATTTGCTGTGGGTTGGCTAGATATCGTGGTATGTGTCTGGCAGACTAATGTGGTTTTATAGCTTAATAAAATTATGAAAGCATGTTAGGTTATTTTTTTAGTGGAATTTTATGATTGGATGCAGTTTTATATTTTCACATGCAGGTTAAAATGTTGCGCTTGCATGGATCTTATCAATTAGATCAACTCAGCAATTGCGAGGTTGGTAATAGATTAATTATTATGCATTGCATCCAAAAGATGTAGTTCTATTTACCTTTAGTTTCATTGAAACATTTTAATAGTTAAGAGGTTCGTGCAAGTCTTTGTTCAGTTATTTGACCAAAATGTGTTTTAACTTGGAAACGATTGTTGTTATTATGCTAGTTCTGTTTTGGTTGTATCAACTAAGTAGTTCCATATATTCTTTGTATTTCCATCCGTCAAGCTTTTCACCTATTCACTTTTCTGAAGGTGTTCTGGTTTCAGTGTGCTCACCAACAAACTCATGAGGGTTTGAGAAGTATGTTACAAATAATGTTGGGTAATGTTAATAGTCTATGCTCTGCAACATGCCATTGGATAGAATTGTATATTTCTCACTTGTTATACATCAGGCCATTCACAGTGGTATATATTTTCCTTGTATTACATATCTCGTTTATTTATTTTCTTCTGCTAGGGGTTAGAAAGCATGTACAGTTTGGCACAGAAAAGCATTCAATTGAAACCAATGGCCTATGCACATAAGTTGATGGGGCTTATAATTGAAATTCTTGGGGAAAATACTGAGGTGACAAATGGGGATAAAATATTAATTTACAATCTCCGTTAAATTCTCTTTTTGCTTCCGTATCTTTAAGTTAGATTGTGCTTTTGTCTGTTCTCAGGTTGTTTTAGCGGAATGCTTAAAAGGATTTGGTCCTTGGTAAGCTGTCATATTTTTATCTTTTTATCTTTCTGTTTGTTAGGAATGCAGTTTTGGAGCCTTTTTCTGGGCGCTATTGTTTTAAAATATGTTTGGTCCGATAAGCTGTTAAAAGTTATCATGAAATTCAAGCTTGGATGTTTCTGCACAATTATTAAGATCTATCTCTATATTTTGCTTATCATCATGATGGTTGCGCATATCATAGAGTTGTTGCCTGCTGGGACTGACCATGCAGAAATGTGTTGTTAACTTTTTTAACGTAAGATATAATGGATTTTCATATAAACTGATGATTTATTTGGATATGAAACTAGAGATCGGGTTTGCATTGCCATGGATGGGGCCTTTTCAAGTGGCATGCCAATTGGAGTAAGACCTCATGAAGCAAAATATCTATGCAAGAAATGATAGGACGATACTAGCTCTGCATCATTGTTTTCCCAGATTAGAAGCAAAATATCTTAGATATTATTGTTTATTATAGTTAATAATGTTGAACTACATTATATTTTACGTTAATGTAAACTTTGATTTATTATTATGGATTTTAATTTTCTTGTTATGGATTTTAAGTTTGTCGGTATAGATGTCAAGTTTATTGGAAAATGCTACAGGTTAAATTTGGGTAATAAAAGAGTAGAAAACAACATTTGACAAATTAGTTTTAATTTGCAAAATCAATTTCTCTTAGCTATAGAGAGGTAATTAGCGGCGTTTGTATCTTAAAACGCCGCTATAGATATAACCTTTTGCGGCGTTTATTCTAAAAAGCGCAGCTATATACCAGATCTTTTGTGGCGTTTGTGGGGAAAACACCGCAAAATCTCAAGACATATTGCGGCGTTTGTGTAAAAAAGCAGCTAAATCTCAACACCTATTGCGGTGTTTGTGGAAAAAACGTCGCTAAATCTCAACACCTATTGCGGCGTTTGTGGGAAAAACGCCGCTAAATATCAACACCTATTGCGGCGTTTGTTTAAAAAATTTATTTAAAATTTTTTGAAATATTGAGCTTAATTTTATTTAAAAATTTTGAAATAGAGTTCGATTTAAAAAACTCGTGAATTTAAAATTTTTATGTTTTACTCGAACTTGAAATCATGAATTAAAGTTCGAAAAAGCTCAAAATGAAAAAAAAGGTAATTACACGCTTACTTACTGAATTTTATTTTCTCTCCTATTTCACTCACCATGTTTTCAATTTGCTCACTGAACTTTAGCCATTTTTTTGACGTCTAAAGTTTAATATCTAAAGTTTAGTGAGCAAATTGAAAAAATTGAAAGTACAGTGAGTGAAATAGGAGAGAGAATAAAGTTCAATGAGTAAGCGTGTAATTTACCCAAATATTAAAATAATACATGTCATCGAAATAGTGATAAAAAAGTTCAATGTCTAAAATTCAGTGAGTAAATTGAAAAAATTGAAAGTATGGTGAGTGAAATAGGTGAGAGAATAAAGTTCAGTGAGTAAACATGTAATTTACCCAAAACAATCTTAAACTTAACTCGATTGAGGCCTTAAACTCAAACTCGAACATGTACCTTATATTGCATTTTAAAAAAAAATCAATGCATAAATGTTATATTATTAATAATTTCTTTTTTTTAAATAGAATCTTAATATATTATATTTTCGAGCTACTCACGAGCTTTTCGAGTCGAGTATCAAGTAGCTCGTTTCAGCTCGTTAAGAACTCGAGTCGAGTTCATTCGAGTTGAGTATTTATCGAGCTTTAATTGAGTCTGTCTCGAGTAGCTTGCGATCTATCTTGTCTCATTAACAATTTGAATAAAATGTGGTACTGGATATCTCTCCCTTCCTCTTACCATTTTCACTCTTGATACAATAAGTGACCGGTTTAAAAAAACTTTTAAAGATATATATATATAATATTAATAATAAAACATTTTATATGAAATAAATAAAAATTTAAAATTTAAAATAAAAATTAGAATAAAATAATTCAGATTACTTATATCTTAACTACTGTTCTCAAAAGACTTACTCGTTAATCAAATGAAATTATTTACTTTGAAACTAACCTCCATTTAAGTTTAAGAAAAATTTTCAACGAAGTATATGTCAGTTTGTACGTGTTTCTCCTAATAAAATCATGCAAAACTATTTAAATGAAATTAAAATAGATCATACTTACTATTTAAATGAAATAAAACATTTTATATAAAATTTTACAATAATAATATATTCAATAAATATTTATATAAGCATATAAAGAAGAAATATTTATATAATATAAATCTGTTAATAATTATTCTTAATAAATATATTTTGAGCGTTAAAAATTAAGTTATTAATTATATTATTATTTTATTATATTATTAAAATAATAATATAATATCACACATGATGATATTAATAGTTTATTAATTACAGTTTAAACTATATATATAATATGTTGTCAATTTTAATCAAATATTGGATTTGACTAAGTGATAATATATTCCTATACCTAGTAAATTGTTTCTTTAATTTTTCACCAATAAGATAATGTTTAATAAGGAATGTTGTCAATCTTTTAATCAAATAAAGAATTTGGCTAGACTGTTGATTCTTTTAAATTTTGTCTTTCTTAGGTTAGATCCCTTTTGATTATACTTGGTTACCAATTTTTCATCCAATTAAATGGTAACACTTATCATCACAGTAAAAAATATTTATTATAAAAGATTAAATTTATTAAATTCAATTAAAATTAGGACTAAATTGATTGAATATATAAATAATGAGAATTGAATATATAATTATAAAAATTTATTTAACTACAGTAAGAAGTTTGATGGACATCAATTAAATAGTTAAGTGGTTTAATTGATAAAATTCATAATTCAATTGTCAAAATAGAACCACCCTAATAGTTTAGTGACTAGACATATACTTTACCCAATAAAAAATGGGTAAACTACAATGGTGACCACTTAACTATTGTCATATTTCATTTTAATCAATTAAACCACCTAACTATTTGAATACTTCAATCAAGCCATCTGCTATTAATATTTAACAGAGTATCAAGCCACCTACTGTTAACATTTAGCAAAGTAGGTGACGTGACTGTTAAAACATTTTGGTATAATTACATAATTGGTCAGTGTTACTTATGTGTTATTTCAATTTAGGCCTAATTTTAATAAATTAAAATAAATCTAACCCTCAAACCAAGAAGTGTCATGTATCATTGATGAAATGTGTCATCATTTGATTGAAAGATTAAATTTATTTTTAATTTATAGATTTAGCTTCCTCCAATCAGAGGATAACACGTGTCACCCTCTGGTTGAAAGAAAACAAATCAACATACAAGGTGGGCAAGGAGAATTGAACCAAGGATCCCCTAAATGAAGTAGCTGGACAAAATCATTGAGTTAAGGCAACCATTCCGTATACTTTAGACAACATATAATATATATCTTATATCTTAAATATATAAATACTTTACATAAAATTAAAAGTCTTTTATATATTTTAAATTTTAAAAATATCTTTTATTTTATCTAAACTTATTAAATATATTTTATTTTATTTTATTTTAATGTAAAAATATATATTTTACCCTTATCTTCACTTAACAATATATTATATTCTTATCTTAATTTTTAAAATATATTAACTTAAAATATATTTAAATAGTTTATTATTATTATCATTTTAATATTCAAATATATATTTTGTTGTTATCTTTACTTAAAATTCTATTTTATTATAATTTTAAATTAAAAAATTATTTTTAAAATATCTTAACTTCAAAATATATTTTAAATTAAGAATAAAATATATTTTTAAAATTAAAATAAGAATAAAATATAATTAACTAAAGATAAAATTAAACCATATATTTTTATATTAAAATAAGAATAAAATATATTTAACACATTAAAAAATAAAATATATTTTTAAAAGTTAAGAACATAAAATATTATGAATTTAGTGTTTATATGTTAAGATATAAGATATATATATTATTTGTTGTCCAAAATATATCAAATAATTACCTTGGCTCAATAGTTTGGTTCCTACTGCATCACTCAATGCGTACTTGGTTTGATTCCCCCTGCCCCATGTGTGTTAATTTATTTTCTTTCAAATAGAGGGGACACGTGTTACTCTAAGATTGGAGAAAAATTATTAAATTAAAAATAAATTTAAAATGAAATTAGTCCTTCAATTAAATGATGACACATAACATATCCTAATTCAAAGGTTAAATTTATTTTAGTTTGTTAAAATTATGATTAAACTGAAAGAGTATATAAATAACATGGATTAATCGTGTAATTATAGAAAAATGTTTTAACTGCTATGTCACCTACTTCATTAAATATTAACGGCAAGTGACTTGATTAAAATATTTAAATAGTTCGATAATATGATTGATTAAATCAAAATGTCAATGATTAAAATGAAATCTAACAATAGTTAATTGGTCCATTTAAGTTTACCCTTAAGAAAAATTAGTGGAGCGATATTTTCACACGTGGGAGAACACAATTTAATACTTGGAAGCGCGTACGTCTGGTAGAATATATATATATGTGTGTTTATATGTACGTATGTATGTATATATATAGCTCTTAGCAAAGGGATTGGTTCATCCAGTCAACACGGGAAAGATAATCATTTGCATCAAACTTCAAATCTCACATCTGAACACCACTCTTTATACTCAGGTTAGCTTTTCCTTTGCAACTCCAAATTGGCAAATTCCCGACTTTTGAAGGTTTTTGGAGCTCTCCATTTATTATTTCGTATGTTAATTTCCATGTTCTTCAAAAAAAAATCTGGGTCTTAATTGTTTGCTAAGATTCTGTTGTTTTATTTGATCATCCCAGGAAATCAAGTGAAAGAGAAAAGCTTTTTTTTAATGGAAATCCTTTCAAGCAAATGGATATCTGAACTGGTAAAACGTTCTTATTTCTGCCACCGTAAAAAAACAATTTTTTTCTTATGAAAGTTGTATGGTTTGCAGGAAATGGAGGATCGCACTTTTTTCCCACAATTTTCTATCGTCGACTATTCATTTGACGACACAAATTTCCAATCCTTTTCTTCTGAGAGCTATTCGTCTTATCAAAATATAGACCAGAAAATCTCTCAAAACGATGTTTCATGCAATAGTATTGAAGGTTATCGTCAAGTGGAAGATGAGTTCAAAAGGCCAACGAAACAACCTAAGACCAACAACTGGGGCTTTTCCATGAGCGAAAACATCCTACAAAAGGCTTCTTCTTCTTCTTCCCCATCTTCCCAAATAATCTCTTTCAACAACTCAAATTCACCTCCTGCTGTCTCTCAGCAACACTACGGTCTAGACTGCGGTGTGAAACCAAAAAGGGTAGTGGGTTCATTGACCAGAACTCCATTACATGCTCAAGATCATGTTATTGCCGAAAGGAAACGCCGTGAAAAGCTCAGCCAGAGGTTCATCTCACTTTCAGCGCTCATTCCTAGCCTGAAAAAGGTACCGAGTCTTCCAGTTTCACCATAGATTCATAGTTTAGATCCAAATAAGACATTGGCTTATGAGTTATGGTGATCTTATGTGTTTATGCAGACGGATAGGACTTCTGTTCTTGGAGATGCTATCAAGTACCTGAAACAGCTCCAAGAGAAAGTGAAAACACTCGAGGAACAAGCTGCTAAGAAAGCAGTGGAATCAGTGATCTTCGTGAAGAAAACCCAAATTTATGCAGACGATGAGACATCTTCATCTGATGAGAACTTTGATATTCAATCTAATAAGCCCTTCCCTGAGATCGAAGCAAGAGTTTCAGACAAAGATGTGCTGATTAGAATCCACTGCGAGAAGAACAAAGGGTTCATCTCCAACATCCTAAACGAAGTCGAAAAGCTTCATCTCTCTGTGCTCAATACCAATGTATTACCTTTCGGACAAGCCACTCTTAACATAACCATTGTTGCTCAGGTATTGTACGATTTACAGGTTAAAAACCCTTAACTTAAACCTCGAATATTCCATGATAATTAACTTATTATCGTCATCTGCAGATGGAAGCTGAGTTTTCGATGACAGTGAAGGATCTCTTGAAATGCCTACGACTGGCTTTTCTTAAGTTCATCTGATATGAACAACTGCAAAACAAGATTGGAACTAGGAATAAGGTCTACACAGAGCTCTTTTTACATTTTTTTTGGATCAGTGATGATTTTATATAGTTTGGTGTTTTTTACCTCAAACCTTAAAGAGAGAAACAGTAGCCAGTGACCTGCAATTATATTCAATAGCTCGGAGGATCAAGGTTTTGAAGCAGAGGAGGGTTTTCATGTGTTTGGTAACTATCTTTTTTTCGTGGAGCTCACCACGTTTAATTTTTCCCTACTTGGCTTGGCTGTATTTGGATTCTCCACCATAGCTATTTAGCTTCAAGAGGTTTTTGAGGGGTTTTGACCTGAAATTTTGCAAATGACCCCTCTTTCCCCTTGCTTTTTTCTCCATTGAAAGTTGGAGTTTTACTGGCAGAATTTCTTTCTTAGGTTTGATTAAAGTTTCCAGGAACCTTTATGTAAACACTCTCATTGTAATATTGCACCTTTTGCTTGATTAACTGAATAACAAGCTTCTTCTTCTTCTTTTCCCTTTCTCATCTATATACCTTCTTCGGGAGCTGATAACAAAGATGAATCGAGTCTTAAAAATTTTAAATTATCATATAGTATTTTAGATATTTTTCTTTTTTTTTTTATTGAGAGTATATTTTTGTACTTTAAATTTTATAAGTTCTGTCGTTTCTTAAAATTTTAAAAATTCAACGATTAATATAAAATTTGTATCTATCCCGAAAGGTAAAATCTTTAATTTTTCAACTATATATGAATTGAGTTCATTATATGTACAGGAGAAAAATACACAGAGATATAATATATATTAAAAGTTGTATAGCTATTTTCATTTGAAAATAAAAATGAGAGTGTAGTAGTATGTAATTAGTCCCCAAAAAGGATCTGCAATCTGGCTTAGTTTCTTCCTCCTTGACTTTTGCCTTATTCCTCGTCTCTATTACTCTCATCTCTTTCATATAATTTATGAATAAAGAAATGAATTGTTGATGATCTGCCGGTCTTCTCTCTCGTGTTTCCATTGATTCAAACCCTAATATTAGTTGGATTCAGACGGGAGCCAACCAACCATCCCATGTTTACGCAGTTTCTGTGGTTTAAAAACGTTAAAATTCAAAGCATGCAACAGTTGATGATTTTCCATGTAACTTGAAACCAATAAAGTCAGTTCAAGTGGTAAGTAGTTTGGTAACGTTTAAGTAATATCTCGATTTCGAGTCTATGTGTATGCATAAAAACCCTACTGAGAGACTCACCCCGAAACAAGTGTATGACACGGATCAATCAAGGCAAAGTTTAGGGCAGATGTTGGTTGGAGGTAGATGAGACTAAACCGACCAGATGGACCAAATGGCCGGTCGGTGCGCGGTGTTCATATAAACGAATTGCAGTGTTTTCCACTTTGACTCGTGTTATTGCTAAAACAAACCCCCTCACATGAGACTACACAATGCTATTAAACATTCACTAATATATTTGATAAAAAACAATGGTTGATTAATATAGTTTTAAAATGAAAATGTCACCATCATGTAAGTTCACATGTACGATTCCAAAACTTTATCATTAATTAAACGATTGCTATTTCTTATAAAAATCCATTTTTGTGGAGTTTGCATAATCATTGATGGTTGCTAGAATCATACACACAAAATTACAATTTGTAAAAGTTTAACCGATTGAAGATGTATTTATCTTTGAAATTAGAAAACATACGATTTTTATAACAAAAAAAACATAGTTTTTTTATTATTAATAAAAAAATATAAATAAAATATATGATATTCATGATTTTATCGAATTATAAACATGAATTTAATGTTTGAGTTTTGAGTTTTGCTTCATAGGTTATACCACGGAATTGGGAAAATTTCAATTCATGCCTTCTTTAGTACGAATCAAACGATCTCAGTAGTTAAAAGAATTGGTGTTATCCCTAGAGGTTCTGAGTTCGTGCATAAAAAATTATAAAGTATTTAAGTGTTTATTATCAAATAATTAAAAGTTTATAAAATAAATATTATCACTTATAACCATTCTAGATTAATAAAATAAAAAAAGCCTTCATTTAGTGACTAAAGTTGTTGAAACTAGGGATGTAAATGAGACGAGACATATCGTGAGCTACTCGATATCGACTCGATCAAGGCTCGATAAATACTCGGATCGAATGGACTCGACTCGACTCGAGCTCGACTCGAGTTCTTAACGAGCAGAAACGAGCTACTCGATATTCGACTCGAAAAGCTCGTGAGCAGCTCGAAAATATAACATATTAAGATTTTATTTTTAAAAATAAATAAATTATTAATAATATTAATATTTATGTATTTTTTTTTTTTAAAAATACTGTAAGATTTTATGTATTTAAGGTTTATGTTTGAGTTTGAGTTTGAGGCTTCAATCGAGTTAAGTTTAAGATTTTTTTTTCATTTCTAGCCTTTCCGAGCTGTTCACGAGCTTCAGTTCAGGATTTCAAGTCGAGCTTGAAAATTTTAAACTCGCGAGTTTCGAGTCGAGTCGAGCTCCATTTCAGAGTTTTCGAGTCGAGCTCAGTAATACTAGAACTCGACTCGACTCGTTTACACCCCTAACTGAAACCTTTTCATTTAAAAAAAAACGTCTCAAATTGAAGCCATTAACTCGTTAGGAATGGCATAGTAATTTACTACAATCATTTTACAAGATAATAATCAAAAGAATAGATGATAACAAAATCTTAACATGGTTCACTTTGTCGGATCTATTTCTACGAACATAACACATACACAAGTAATTGAAGAATTCATAAATAAGTAAATATTTGTATATTTTTTAAATTTTAAATAAATATTTGTATGTTTATAAATAAAAATAATTGGAGAATAAAATTTTAAATAAATATTTGTACTCAAAAATTTTGAAATGGAGTTCGACTTGACTTGAAAACTCGCGAGTATAAAATTTTCAAGTTCGACTCGAACTCAAAATTATGAATTGAATCTTGTAAAAGCTCGAAAATGCTCGAAATGAAAAAAAAATCTTAAATTTAACTCGATTGAAACTTCAAACTCGAACCTCAAATACATAGAAATCTTATACTGTATTTAAAAAAATCAACACATAATTGTTAATGTTATTAATAATTTTTTTTAAAAAAATCTTAATATATTATATTTTTTAGCTGTTTATGAGTTTTTCAAGTCAAGTATCAAGTAGTTCGTTTTGACTCGTTAAAAATTTAAATTGAGTATTTATCAAATTTTGATCGAATCGATCTCTCGTAATTCATGATTTGTCTCATCTCATTTACATCCCTAGATGCAAAAATGATTTTAACTTGTTATTGGCATATAATAAAATAACAAAACAAAACGCCATATACACGATATAATAAAATAACGACTGGATTTATGTTTTCTTGCATTTTCTTTATTCACAGCGTGAAGATTAAAACTTGATTTTAAAGTACAAGTTATGTCACTATTAGGTCAGACTCTGCTCTGAAAGCGCACGGGCTCATTGGACCAAAACTGAACTAGGATAAGCCTTGTCCTACTGGTCCATGGTCCCCCATCAGCCTCTCCAATATGAAAATGAATTAAGCTAAACATGCCAGGATACCATAAATTACATCATTAATGGGAAGTTAATCACATCAAGTGAGTGAAATGGAAATCTAACAAATTTGACGTCGAATCCCACATCGCCAAACCTATCAAAAACATGTTATCGAGGGGCTATAATCTTGCATGTAGGGATGATAGACTGGTATAATTTCTTAGATTTCGTATTGTATCAACTTTAATTAGAGCAAAGATAGATATAAGTTTAGTGGGTAGCGGGGTTAGGTTATAGGTTTAAGACCTTATCATCTCCGCATCTGCCCACTCTGCATCCACATGCCCACTAATTACCCACCATAAAAATTTTGGATCATTATGAATTTAAGTATAATTTCAAAGAATATTCTATAAATCTTAAGCTTTTATAGAACATAACTTGTAACTTAATCGAATGTTAGGGTATAAATTGAATTAAACATTGGTTTGTTTTAAGCTTATATAGCAAATAAATACTTAAAGTATATCATCTTTTTCATTTAAGTACCTATAGTATTTCTTTATCAAAATAAATAATTAAAGTCGTCTTTTTGATCAAAATAGGTACTTAGGGTATTTTTTTTGGACAAAATAGGTATTAATGTATCCAATTTGTTTTCATTCAAATACCTAAAGTATTCTTTAATTAATGTCACATGTTACTTTTTTTTAGAATTTAGATAATTTTTTTTGAATAATCTAGGTACCTATTTTGACATAAAATACTTTAAGTGTCTATTTTAACTAAAAAGATGATTTTAGGTATTTATTTTGACCCAAATAATACTTTAAGTACTTAAATGAAAAAATAGTATATTTTATATATTTATTTATGATATAAGCCTTTATTTTATTATGTTTTTCAATAGATGTATTTGTTTTATATTTTGTTTCTTATGTAATATGTGAGGTTGCTATCAGGCAGATATTGACAGGTATAAACAAGTACGAGATGAGTGATGAATATCTAGTTGGATAGTAGGTGTGGAGACAAATTTAAAAATATATCCACGTGAACGAATGTAGATAAGTGATAATACAAAAATATTAAAAAGGTATAAAAATAGAAAAAAAAGAATATATGCACCCGCTCTACCAGTTTACCATCCCTACTTGCATGTTGCGCAAGTTGAAAGTTCGAGTCCAGTGTCTTTTCAACTTCCATCTGATATGAAAATGTAGCTTAGCATCAATGGCTTTCAAATATAACAATCATATTTTATGTATACATGTTGCTAGAAAATAATTGAATCTTGTGTTTTTACTAATATAAAACTATTTTTTATATTTATATCGATAAATATTATAAATTTTATAGAAAATATAAAGAATCAATCTTTTTAAAACTAATATTTTATATCAATAAATTTTCTGGCTAAACTAATATTTTAGTTTTGATAACCAATCAATCATTATTGAATTAAAGTAGTCTTTTGTGCCTAAGATTTCTACCCAAAAACCAATAAAATATCATAATATTACTTGTCAGTCATTATTTTTCTAAATTTTATCGATATAACCTTATTTCTACCTATTAGGTAAAATATGATTTTGATTAGATGGTAAAAGTGTCTCCTGAAACGTACATTCTAGGAAAAATGTTGACATAACACTATATAAGAATATACATTTCAAATGACATACTTTCTAAGGTCCAAATCATCATAAAAATATTTAAAAAAGTATGTTTTAAAAAATAAAAAATAAAACTATAACGACTAACATCATAATTTAATACATATTAGTTTCATAGTTGAAGTTTAATGGAGTTAGTTTATATAGGCATATTGAAGTGTTTATGTTATGTTTTTTGACAATGTGTGATAAAAGTTAAAATGTGTATTCCTTAATTTGTTTATCTCTATATCTAATGAATTTACTTATACAATATTATTAAATTACATTAGGTTAATATTTATTATTAAAGTTTATATTAATTAAAATTATATATTTTTATATGTTAATATATTTAAATAATTACATTAGATTAATATTTATTATTAAGGTTTATAGTAAATTAACTTTTGCAGTTGATATATATAAAAGGGGAAACGGTATACTCAAGTAAGATCGAATATAAAATTAATTATATTCGGGCGGCTCAAACGCTTTAAAATATTGTATGTTCATTTGTTTTAAATCTAGATTATGAGATAATCGGTAATTTCCATGTAATTTATTTAATTATATGTTTTTATTGTAGTAATTTGCTGAAATTGGCGAGCTTACGAGTCTAACACGTTTGTAAGAAACATCTGGAAGTATTTTTTTCACGTTATGATAATCAAAATCGTTGCTTCCTACTAATCGGAAAATTAATTAGGTATCTGAGCTTCAGCAATTTTAAAGGGAGATCCCGAATGAACTTGCGAGTCTACCGGAACTGAAAAGATTATGAATTGCTTTATAATTGATATATCAATTCCAAAAGTTAATTTAGTTTAAAACTTAATAATAAATATTTATTATTAAAGTTTATATTGTTAAAACTTTCAACACAAGCATCTACTTATTGTGCTGAAAAAATTACGAAATGTTTTATAATTGACATATATCAGTTTTAAAAGTTAATTTAGTATCTAATACTTTTTTATTATGTTTCTTGACAAATTTCTATATAAACCTCAAATCTTACATTATATTTTTAATTTGTATTGCATAAATTTTGGTGAAAAGGTGTATGACATGTAATATTATAATATTGCGGGGATTTTTTGTACACCCCTAAGTAGGGCAGTAAATGAGTCGAGTTCCAGTATTGTTTAGTTCGTTTCGACCTGAAAACTCTAAAATAGAGCTCGACTCGACTCAAAAACTCGTGAGCTAAAATTTTTCAAGCTCGACTCGAACTCAAAATCATAAATTGAAGCTCGTAAAAGCTTAAAAAGACTCAAAATGAAAGAAATAAATCTTAAACTTAACTCTTGTAACAACCCGGAAATTTTAAAATAATATTTAATTGGGAATTGAGGTTTTAATTGAGTAATTGGTGAAAATTTGGAGACTAAATTGGAAGTTTTTAAAACTTGAAGCTTGTTTAAGAGTTAAAGAAAATTCAGGGACCAAGCCCTGAATTTACCCTAAAATGTTAGGTAACGGCTGTTATATACGTGAATTGGTTTCTGATTTCAGAAACCAATTCTTCCCAAATTCCCTCTCCCAACCTCAACTTCCGACGACGATCCCGACGCCGTCCGAATTCCGATCGTCATTTAAAAACCACCATCGTGTTCATCATCGAGCGAGGAACAAACCCTTCAATTTAATTGAAGCGAAACGCTGCCAAACGCCGTGAATTTCAAGTCAAAGCATCGACGTTTTTTTAGCAATCGCTTAGAAAAAAATCCTAAATTCATCGCCGATCGTTGCTCCGTTTACGACACCTCCCGCACCATCGTGTTCCTTGTGCCGTTCCGAGTCCGCCGGTGTCATCCTCGACCTCCGTTGACGGCGGCGCTTGGGGAGGTGGATCAGTCAAAGATTCGGCCGAGTCAAAATCGAGCTATCCGCCGTTCAAAAATTTGAACCGATCTTTGTAAGTATCTCGAAATCGCTCAAAATAATTTTTAGAAAATTTTCCGTGATTTTTAGAGCCCCGGAGGACGTCGCACGCGCCACACGCGCCGCCGCAGGCGAGTGAACGCTGGAAACCGGTTTTGACCGGTTTAACCGGTTTTGAACCGGTTTTGACCGGTTTGACCGGTCACGACCCGTTTACCCGACCCGTTTACCCGACCGTTGACCCGACCCGTTGACCGTTGACCGTTGACCGGTGCTATTCAAGGAATTAATTCGGTTTTTGTGCTATTCTGGGAATTAATTCGAAATGGGTGCTATTTTAGTAATTTTTCGAAAAAAAATGATATTTTGGGAATTAATTCGAAAATGGTGCTATTTGTGTAAAATGTTTGACAGTTTGTTGACCTCCTTTAACCAGAACTTTGACCGGCTTTGACAGGCTATTAAACGACCTTTGTTTTCGACCGAGAATACCTATCCTGATAGTTTTCGACGTCCCGAATCCGTTTTTGGGGTCCGTTTTGCTAAATTCAAACCCGAAAGTCTCCAAATCGTCAGTCAAAACCGTTTACTTTAATTTTGACCAAGAATTCGAAATTTCGGAAGGTCATACTTTATATTTTCCGACGTCCTGAATTTGATTCCGAAGTCCGTTTTGCCAAATTCTGACCCGAAATTCCCGAATCGAGCTTGTAAACCCAAAAGGCTTAATATTTTAATATTTTGATTATTTAAATGAGATTTGGTCAAGGATTTATTCAATAAAATATTTTATGAAGGTACTCGTGTTTCACCTGAGCAAGGATCAATTAGGTCCGGTATTATTCGTTCGTTAGATCAGCCTGAACCACGTACTACGAGAATTACCCGTAGGTTTCTGTATATTATTTAAATAATATTTAGATTATTTATATTAGGATTCCAATATGGATTTTCCAATTCGTAGGATCTAGCGCTGCAGTGGAACGTGATCGATAGACCCAGTAATAGGCTTCCCTATCTGATTTCTCAGACTATTACAGGTGTGTTTCCCGACAGTGTTAATTATTTCTGTTTTAAAATATACATCTGAACATTATGTATATGACATCTGATTTGCCACATATTTCTGATATGATTTATGGTTACGGTATTTTATACCGATTTTCTGAATATTGAATATTCGATATCTGAAATTCTGTATACTACTGACTTGTCTTCTGATTTCTGTATCTCTGTATATTATTGTTAAGCATGAACACTTTTATGTTTTAAAGATTTAATCATTGTTTTCATTCAAATACATTCATGAACATCTCTATCATTGGGGGTTATCGTTGAAGGAAGTATATCCGCAGGTTCCTCGGCTTTGTGCTCAGGGCCTTATTTGTTGTGTGGGCTGGGTGTATGGTTATGGGGAACCTACACATTCTGTTGTGATGGGCTGGGGGTAGTGTTCATATTTTCTTTTTGACGACATGATTGCATAAACCGACTTTACTGGAATATTTTTATCAGTATGTTTTTATATACATTGTATGGAACACATTGGGCTTTTTAGCTCATTCTGTAGTTTTTACCATTTTTCAGATAACAGCAGACCATAAGCTAACAGATTTGGCATCAGGAGAAATCAACTACTTTATTTTGTACGAACATATATTTCTATATGTTTTTCGGTTATGCTTGGTGACATGTATTTTATTATCGTTTTGGACATATCTGTATTATTAATATTATGTTCTATATTATATTTAACGTCCTATAAGTGAAAAAAAAACCTATGAATGGGATATGTGACCACTTAGGTTTGGGTCTAACTCACAGACCGGGTCTAGGGGGTTACATTTGGTGGTATCAGAGCTTTCGGTTTTAAACACTCGGACTGTATATGGGTCCTAAACTTTGAATTTTTAAGGAAAAAAAACATGTCACCTTAGTTATGATTTAAAGTTTTCTCGAGATCCCTGATGCTAATCTGACATATGTTTCAAATTCTTTCTGTAGAGCCTTATAGATCCAACGATGAATGTTGCTAGAGGTCGTAGTACTGGACGTGGACGTGGACGTGGTAGAGGGCGAGTCGCTCGACTTTCCGTTACGATAGATGATCCGATGTCACCACGTGATCCTCCTGTTCAGCAAGTAGATACGACTCTTTCTCATGATGATCAGTTTACTCCTGTGAGAGACCCTCCCGTCACTGAAGATGAGGATTCTGAGATGAATGAAGACGCCATTAATAGAGCTATCTTCCGCATGTTTCAGAGAGCTGCTAGAGCCCCTAGTAACATGACTGCAGTGGAGATTTCAAATTCTTTGGTCGCTGCTGGTGTAGTTCCATTTGAGGGTATTACTGGTGGACCTCCGACAGACGCTGAGTATTGGCTGGAGGACACAGAGAGGATTATGGATGAGATGGACCTCAGACCTGAGCAAAAGATAAAGGGGGCCCTAACTATGTTGAAGAAAGAAAGCTTCAGATGGTGGCAATCCATTTCTGGTAGTATTCCGAGGAACCAATTAACATGGGATCTTTTCAAGACGCGCTTCCGAAGTCGCTACATCGGAGAGAGATATCTGCAGGAGCAACGCCAGGAGTTTCAGAATCTGGAGTAGGGTAATATGTCTGTTATGGATTATGAGGTTGAATTTATCCGATTGAGCCGATATGCTCCTGGACTTGTGGATACTGAGACAGATCGATGCTTGAGGTTCGAGAATGGACTCAGGTATGAAATCAGGAGTTGAGTCGCTACTCACCGAGAGAGGAATTTTGATGCTTTGGTTGAGATAGCCAAGACTGCTGAGGAAATAGAGCGACTGGGTATGGAGCACCGGAGAGATAGTGATCGAGCTCAAACCCGATTCAGGAGGCCTTCTGGTTCTGTTAATTCTTCTGCACATCCTAGCAAGAGGGGCAGGGGTGAATCTTTTCAGAGAGGTAGTGCAAGTGCCAGGCCTGTAGCATCCGGTTCTCCAGCTGTTCAATCTTCTAGACCTGTTGATTCTGGTTCGCAGCCATGTAATTATTGTGGAAAACCTCATCCTGGGGAATGCAGGAGAAAATTTGGTACTTGTTTTAAATGTGGTTCTGGTGACCATTTTATAAGGGATTGTCCATTATCAGTTACTATAGTTCAGACGCCAGCTCGTACTCCCGCTCGTACTCAGAGTACTGTTCAGACTCCTGTAGGTGGTCGTACTCAGGAGAGAGCACCTGGATCGGTTAATAGAGGCCGAGCATCTCAGAGTAGGGGTCCAGTCAGATCTGAGGCTAGACAACCTGAATTGGTTTACACTGCTAGACTTCGACAAGATCGAGATGGGCCTAATGTGACTGCAGGTACTGTTACTATTCATTCAGTTCCATACTTTGCATTGTTTGATAGTGGCTCTACAAATTCCTATGTATCACATTCCGTTTCTGAGGGTCTAAATATTCCTGTTGAGAATACTGAGCGTTCAGTGATAGTTCAAAGTCCCTTAGGCCAATCCATCGTGTTGGATCGTATTTTTAGAGAGTGCCCTATAGAGATCAATGGGGAGATTTTTCTGGCTGACCTGATGGAGTTACCCTTT
Organism: Hibiscus syriacus; assembly: GCF_006381635.1. NCBI lineage: Eukaryota > Viridiplantae > Streptophyta > Magnoliopsida > Malvales > Malvaceae > Hibiscus > Hibiscus syriacus. The sequence continues at coordinate 1,326,918 of NW_024062686.1, read as the reverse complement.
GAAGAGTTTGATTTGATTCTTGGCGTAGATTGGTTGGACAAACATCGAGTAAATATTGATTTTGAGACTAAGAGAGCTGTTCTGAAAACCTCAGATAATCGAAAGATTGTAATGATCGGGGAACGACGTGGATTTCTGACGAATGTTGTGTCTGCTTTGGTAGCAGAGAAGATGATCAGGAATGGTTCCGAGGCGTTTCTTGCTTATATTTTGGACACTAGGAGAACACAATCCGATATTGAAAGCATCCGAATTGTCAAGGAATTTCCTGATGTTTTCCCGAGGAGTTACCTGGATTACCTCCAGATAGAGAAGTCGAGTTTGTGATTGAAGTCTATTCTGGTTCCACCCCAGTTTCAATGGCTCCTTATCGTATGGCCCCAAAGGAGCTTAAAGAACTAAAAATCCAACTCCAGGAGTTGTTGGACAGGGGATTTATCCGACCTAGTGTATCACCGTGGGGAGCTCCAATTCTCTTTGTCAAGAAGAAAGATGGGACATTGAGACTCTGTATTGATTATAGAAAACTAAATAAGCTCACTGTTAAAAATAAATATCCTCTGCCCAGAATCGACGATCTATTTGACCAATTTCGAGGGGCTTCTATCTTTTCAAAGATAGACTTAAGATCTGGTTATTATCAACTTAAAGTGAAAGATTTGGATATTCCAAAGACTGCTTTCCGTACTCGATATGGGCATTATGAGTTTTTAGTGATGTCATTCGGGTTAACTAATGCCCCTACTGCTTTTATGGATCTGATGCATAGAGTGTTTCGACCTTATTTGGACCAGTTTGTAGTTGTATTCATTGATGATATACTGGTGTATTCTAGAAGTGAAGTAGAACATGAGGAGCATTTAAGAATTGTTCTTCAGACTCTAAGGGAGAATAAGCTATACGCTAAGTTGAGCAAGTGTGAGTTCTGGCTCAGCGAAGTGACTTTTCTTGGACATATCGTCTCCGCTGATGGCATTCAGGTGGATCCAAGCAAAGTGGAGGCTATTCTAAACTGGAAGCAACCCAGAAACGTCTCTGAGATCCGTAGTTTCTTGGGCTTAGCTGGTTACTATCGTCGTTTCGTTGAGGGGTTCTCCCTTATTGCAGCTCCTCTGACGAAACTATTAAGGAAAGATGTTCCATTTGTCTGGTCTGAGGACCAACAAGCTAGCTTTGAAAAATTGAAGATTGTTCTAACTCAAGCCCCAGTGTTGATTCAGCCTGAATCTGGGAAGGATTTTTCTGTCTACAGTGATGCTTCTCATTCTGGATTAGGATGTGTTTTGATGCAAGATAGGAAAGTTGTCGCTTATGCGTCACGTCAGTTAAGGCCGCATGAGCGTAACTATCCTACTCACGATCTGGAATTAGCTGCTGTGGTTTTTGCTTTAAAGATCTGGAGACACTACCTCTACGGAGAAAAGTGTTATATCTATACTGATCATAAGAGTCTGAAGTATCTGCTTACTTAGAAAGAATTAAATTTGAGACAGCGTCGCTGGTTGGAGCTTTTAAAGGACTATGATTTTGAGATAGAATATCATCCAGGGAAGGCTAATGTAGTGGCAGACGCCTTGAGCCGTAAGGCGATATCAGATCTCAGATCCTTATTTGCCAACTTGAGCTTATTTGATGATAACAGTCTGTTAGCGGAGCTACAAGTTAAACCTACTTTGGCCGATGAGATTAAGGCCAAACAACTCCTTGATAGCTCGTTGATTCCCATTATTGAACAAGTTAAACAGGGATCGAGTTCGGAGTATACTGTGGATCAGGATGGTATTTTGTGTTTTCACGGTCGTTACTGCGTCCCTAAAGATGATGAGTTAAGACAGGTTATTCTTCAGGAGGCTCATAGTAGTCCTTATGCTATGCATCCTGGTGGGGATAAAATGTACAATAATCTCAAAGAGCGCTACTTTTGGACTGGTATGAAGAAAAATATTTCAGATTTTGTGGCGAGGTGTTTGACTTGTCAGCAGGTTAAGGCAGAGCACCAGCAACCGTCTGGATTGTTACAGTCAATTAAGATTCCTGAGTGGAAATGGGAGCGTATTACGATGGACTTCGTTACTGGTCTTCCTCTAACTCCTTCCAAAAAGGATTCTATCTGGGTGATTGTTGATTGACTCACCAAGTCAGCGCACTTTATCCCTGTTCGGGTTAATTATTCTCTGGATAAACTGGCTAAGTTGTACATTTCTGAGATCGTTAGACTTCATGGTGTTCCGTTGTCTATCATATCTGATCGAGATCCGAGATTCACTTCCAGGTTCTGGAAAGCTTTGCACGAGGCTCTGGGTACTCGTTTGAATTTCAGTACAGCTTTTCATCCTCAAACTGATGGACAGTCTGAGCGAGTGATTCAGGTGTTGGAGGATATGTTACGGGGTTGTGTGATTGATTTTCGTGGTAGTTGGGAAGATTTCTTGCCATTAGCTGAGTTTGCTTACAATAATAGTTATCAGGCAAGTATTCGCATGGCACCGTATGAGGCTCTGTATGGACGTAGATGTCGTACTCCTATATGTTGGACAGAGTTGCATGATAGAAAAACTTTGGGTCCAGACTTGGTACGAGAGACTGAAGATACTGTTAGACTGATCCGTGATCGCTTAAGGGAGGCATTTGATAGGCAGAAGTCATACGCAGATAAGCGACGTAAGGATATCGAGTTTCAGGTTGGAGATCAGGTTTTTCTTAAGGTATCTCCACGGAAGAAGGTATTGAGATTTGGACGTAAAGGTAAACTGAGTCCGCGATTTATTGGGCCGTATCGTATTCTGAAGAAAGTCGGACCTGTTGCTTATCAACTTGAGTTACCTCCCCAGCTCAGTCGTATTCATGATGTTTTTCATGTATCTATGTTGAGGCGATACCGTCCAGATCCAGATCACATCATTCAGGTTGATGAGGTAGAGCTGAGACCTGATTTGTCATATGAGGAGGAGCCTGTTCAAGTTTTAGAGAGGGATGAGCGAGTTCTTCGGAATAGGCGTATTCCAATGGAGTAATCGTAGCCCCTCAGAAGCTACTTGGGAGACATTGGAGTCAATGGAGATTCAATTTCCTCATCTGTTTTCATAAGGTAAATTTCGAGGATGAAATTTCTTATAGAAGGGGAGAATTGTAACAACCCGGAAATTTTAAAATAATATTTAATTGGGAATTGAGGTTTTAATTGAGTAATTGGTGAAAATTTGGGGACTAAATTGAAAGTTTTTAAAACTTGAAGCTTGTTTAAGAGTTAAAGAAAATTCAGGGACCAAGTCCTGAATTTACCCTAAAATGTTAGGTAAGGGCTGTTATATACGTGAATTGGTTTCTGATTTCAGAAACCAATTCTTCCCAAATTCCCTCTCCCAACCTCAACTTCCGACGACGATCCCGACGCCGTCCGAATTCCGATCGTCATTTAAAAACCACCATCGTGTTCATCATCGAGCGAGGAACAAACCCTTCAATTTAATTGAAGCGAAACGCTGCCAAACGCCGTGAATTTCAAGTCAAAGCATCGACGTTTTTTTAGCAATCGCTTAGAAAAAATCCTAAATTCATCGCCGATCGTTGCTCCGTTTACGACACCTCCCGCACCATCGTGTTCCTTGTGCCGTTCCGAGTCCGCCGGTGTCATCCTCGACCTCCGTTGACGGCGGCGCTTGGGGAGGTGGATCAGTCAAAGATTCGACCGAGTCAAAATCGAGCTCTCCGCCGTTCAAAAATTTGAACCGATCTTTGTAAGTATCTCGAAATCGCTCAAAATAATTTTTAGAAAATTTTCCGTGATTTTTAGAGCCCCGGAGGACGTCGCACGCACCACACGCGCCGCCGCAGGCGAGTGAACGCTGGAAACCGGTTTTGACCGGTTTGACCGGTCACGACCCGTTTACCCGACCCGACCAGTTTACCCGACCCGACCCGTTTACCCGACCGTTGACCCGACCCGTTGACCGTTGACCGTTGACCGGTGCTATTCTGGGAATTAATTCGGTTTTGGTGCTATTCTGGGAATTAATTCGAAATGGGTGCTATTTTAGTAATTTTTCGAAAAAAAAAATGATATTTTGGGAATTAATTCGAAAATGGTGCTATTTGTGTAAAATGTTTGACAGTTTGTTGACCTCCTTTAACCAGAACTTTGACCGGCTTTGACCGGCTATTAAACGACCTTTGTTTTCGACCGAGAATACCTATCCTGATAGTTTTCGACGTCCCGAATCCGTTTTTGGGGTCCGTTTTGCTAAATTCAAACCCGAAAGTCTCCAAATCGTCAGTCAAAACCGTTTACTTTAATTTTGACCAAGAATTCGAAATTTCGGAAGGTCATACTTTATATTTTCCGACGTCCTGAATTTGATTCCGAAGTCCGTTTTGCCAAATTCTGACCCGAAATTCCCGAATCGAGCTTGTAAACCCAAAAGGCTTAATATTTTAATATTTTGATTATTTAAATGAGATTTGGTCAAGGATTTATTCAATAAAATATTTTATGAAGGTACTCGTGTTTCACCTGAGCAAGGATCAATTAGGTCCGGTATTATCTGTTCGTTAGATCAGCCTGAACCACGTACTACGAGAATTACCCGTAGGTTTCTGTATATTATTTAAATAATATTTAGATTATTTATATTAGGATTCCAATATGGATTTTCCAATTCGTAGGATCTAGCGCTGCAGTGGAACGTGATCGACAGACCCAGTAATAGGCTTCCCTATCTGATTTATCAGACTGTTACAGGTGTGTTTCCCGACAGTGTTAATTATTTCTGTTTTAAAATATACATCTGAACATTATGTATATGACATCTGATTTGCCACATATTTCTGATATGATTTCTGGTTACGGTATTTTATACCGATTTTCTGAATATTGAATATTCGATATCTGAAATTCTGTATACTACTGACTTGTCTTCTGATTTACGTATCTCTGTATATTATTGTTAAGCATGAACACTTTTATGTTTTAAAGATTTAATCATTGTTTTCATTCAAATACATTCATGAACATCTCTATCATTGGGGGGTATCGTTGAAGGAAGTATATCCGCAAGTTCCTCGGCTTTGTGCTCAGGGCCTTATTTGTTGTGTGGGCTGGGTGTATGGTTATGGGGAACCTACACATTCTGTTGTGATGGGCTGGGGGTAGTGTTCATATTTTTTTTTTGACGACATGATTGCATAAACCGACTTTACTGGAATATTTTTATCAGTATGTTTTTATATACACTGTATGGAACACATTGGGCTTTTTAGCTCATTCTGTAGTTTTTACCATTTTTCAGATAACAGCAGACCATAAGCTAGCAGATTTGGCATCAGGAGAAATCAACTATTTTATTTTGTACGAACATATATTTCTATATGTTTTTCGGTTATGCTTGGTGACATGTATTTTATTATCGTTTTGGACATATCTATATTATTAATATTATGTTCTATATTATATTTAACGTCCTATAAGTGAAAAAAAAAACCTCTGAATGGGATATGTGACCACTTAGGTTTGGGTCTAACTCACAGACCGGGTCTAGGGGGTTACAACTCTATTGAAGCCTCAAACTCAATTTTCTATAGATAACAATGATTTTGTTTTGTTATTTGCATACAATAAAATAACAAAACAAAAAGCCAGTTTTCTATTCTGATGCACACCTCATAACTTTCTGTTTGAAATATATATACACATGATACCATGAATTCAGTTTTGGTTATTTGATTCATGTAATTATCTTTCAAAAATAATATTTAATATTTAAATCATACTATATGTAATTATTATTTTTATTAAAATACATTATGAAACAAACTAGAAATGAAACTTTGCCTTTCAAGCAACTCATCTCTCCTTGATCACTCAAAACAAAATGTGAAATATTTGATAATCCACTAATCACTTTATGTCACGTAACGCTGGAGAGAGTAATGAAAACATTTTTTATTTTGTTTATACATCAAATCATGTTTTCTATGGACTTGGATAAATGTGAATATTAGGGTTTAGACAAAAATCAGGGTACTAAATTATAATTATTAAAGGGGAATAGGAAAGACACTTGACTCGGGGCTGTTTGTTTACTTCAGAATGATTAAGCGCTGAATGATTCAAATACTGAATGATTCATAGGCTCTGTATGAAATAGCTCTGAATGTGACATGTTGTTTGATAATGACTCTGAATCATCCAGAATGTACTTATGTGCTGAATCATTCATCATTGTTTTGCTGAATCAGTCAGCACTAAATCATTCAGATGTACGAAACAAACGCGCTGAATGCAGAACCGTTCAGCATTCAACGCTGAATGTTGAACCGTTCAGCATTCAACGTTGAATGATTCCATTAAGAGTCAAACAAACAACCCCTCAGTTATATCACACTCAACTCAACAGGTAAAAGGTGAAAGACAGGTTTCAAATACATTACACATTGCAACATAGTAATTAATTATAAATGATATTGGTTAAAATACTTTTTGCATAAAATTATAATTAACAAATTATTTTGTTTTTAAACTCAATAAAAATAATTTGTTAGCTATAACTGTTTGAAATTTTAATTTAATATTTTATATTTAAACTCGAAATGTAAGGAAAAATGTTCATTTGACTAAGACTCAAGACTTAAAATGTTATTAAACAAAAAATCCGTCTCCTTTTATATATATAATCCAATTACATATGTAAAACCAAAAAAAATTTATTCCTTTTTAAGATCGTCGAATAAGGGGAAATCAAAGGCTAAGATTAATAGTAAGAAATGAAAAGATATTCATAGGAAAAAAATAAGCAGTTAATCTCAACCTTCGATTTCTCCTCATCCAACGATTCTAAAAGAGTGTAAAATTAAAAGTTCTACACATGTACAAATGGATCCTAACCCATATGTATATATATATATATAGGGAGAGCATAGAAATATATCATAAAAATAAACAATAAACTGAACAATAATTTCTTATGACCAACCTTCATTAACTATCCTTAAGCACATTTTTTCACACGTCATTAAATTAACGATTATAATGACGTGGCATTTTTATATTTTCAATACTGATGAAGCAGTATCTTATGGTGATATGTCATCATGATAATTAGTAGAACAAGTAGTAGGGTTCACAATATTCCAAGGGAAAAAGAAAGAGATAAAAAAGTAGAATGCATAAGAATTAAGGAGGGAAATGCATGAACTTAATTGGTTTTTAACACTATCCCATGTCCTTGTAATTTAACAAGGGGAACTACGCATCAAAAACAGTGATGGATTGGTTTTAGGTAGAAAGACAACGTGTTTTCTGGGTTGGAGTAGCATTGGGCTCGGTGTTCCTTTTTAATATTTGTCCTAAGCTTCCTTGTGCCGTGTGAAAGTTCGTTTGAAAAGAGAGCACCCCCCATCTAACCACTATTTTTAAAACTTCCTTATTTCAACTTCACAAGATTATGCCTCAAAGTGAATAATTAAACGGGCAAGGCTGGAGTGGAGGGCAGTGTACTGTACACATGAAAGACTTTGGGTTCATTGCTCTTTGATCAACGAGGCTGGGCGTCGTTTGAAAATGTGGTGAATATGGCAGCAAAGTAATAAATAAATAAATAAATAAATTATATCATTAATCACTGAATTAACTATATTATCTCTGTTATTTTACTTATTGTGTTTTTAGTTTTTCTAATTTACTAATTGAATTTTTGAATTGCTCATGTTTTGATCATTCCGAATTATATTATTATTATTTTATTTGTATGACGTGGCATTATTATCATTTAATATAAAAATAAATTAAAATATAAAATAAAAACAGAAGGTGGCCGGACACCACCATCGGTCGCCATAGACGGTGATCGTTCGATCCTAAATTTCATGGTCGGTTCACCTCGACACCGTGAGTCTGAGTCTGTTCTCCATTTTGTTGGAACTTGCTCCGAAGTCCACAAATTGAAGATTAAAAGTGAGGAAGCCGAAACGTTTCACTCGAAATTCATGTGTTTTGGGATATTTTCCGATGAAACAACCACCAGATTCAGAATCAGGGGTCGAAACGAACCGATCCATGAAATTTGAGACCGACGACGATCGACGGTGACTGGTGGTGCCGTCCGACCACCTTCTATTTTTATTTTTATATTTTTAATTAATTTATATTAAATAATAATAAAAATATAATGTAATATCAAAATAATAATAAAATAATTCGAATCGATCAAAATAAGAGTAATATTAAAATACAATAAGTAAAATAAAAAAATAAAAATACAGAAAATAAAATAAAAGAGAATATATTTCGGAAAAGAGATTGGGGGAAAAGGTTTAATAAAATCTGGGAAAATACCAATTCTTGTGTCAGTCAACAAGTTTTGACCAAACTTTAATCTAATTAGCACCACCATGTGCGGCAAAATTATTACTGCTTCATAATTACTCATCAAATTTCCCTCCTTTTTCCCAATCCTCCTTATCAACACGAAATGCCGAAGACAAATTCAAGCATATCGGGGCAGAATATTTGACGTGGAGCACAAATTATAATGTATATTCATGTGCTGTTATTACTCTTGTATTTCCAGATTTCTGTAAGGGTCGACAAAATTTACTAACATCAAAAACAATACAACACTCTATAATTTATTTTTGAGTGATGGATGCTTCCATTTAATTATATTTACGTTTATCTCGTATTTTTTTTAAATTTTTAATGTCGTACTTATATTAATTTGTTTATTTTTAAAGATATTTGTATTTAGTTCATTTAACGTTTACGAACACGCTTGATAATTTGTTTATTTGGCATTCTCGAATACAATGATTTAAAAGCCATAGAAAAATTGTAAAATTACATCGCTAGTTTTAAGCTCCTCAAATTTTATGGTTCAAACTCTGAAATTCATTATGTATTCAATTTAGTCCATACAATTACCAGTATCTAAAATCTAAAAAATAAAAGGAAAAAGAAAATTGGGAAAATAAGCCAATAAACTAGCTTTCAAATGAGTTTATTTGTGAACATAAATAAATTAAACATACATTTGTTCGTATTCTTATGTTTAGTAAATGAACATAAAAATCTTACTCCTATTCATTTATTTAATTTAATAAACGAATATTATACGAATAACTCGTTGAACCCTCTATTTATTTACACCCATAATAATTGTTATTTTTTATTCATATAGATAATTTATTTAATTTACAATGAAATGTAAATATGGATCCTTTTGGAATTAATGTTAAGTGTAAGAGTTTTCCTTAAGATATGTGAGGTGCTAGATGAGGTTTTATTATGTTATAGTTCAATTGACGTATTGCTGGGTGCTGGTTTTCTCGCGTTGGGGATTGTTTTGTGTGATCATTTATCTTCCGGTCGGATGCGTGGGTGGGGCATTTTTTGCTATGAATTTGCAATTTGTGATGCTGGTCAGTTTAGCTGGGCTAAACTCACGATATAATGCACTCAAAATAAATAAATCACGATCTAATGCACTCCCTATATTATTTGCTGAAATAGGGCGAAATCAACAGTGGCCGTAAGTCGCCATGCCTTCCGGGCGACCTACTACGTCGCCAGCTTCCCGGGCGAGATAATGGACGTTTGCATGGCACATGCACATCCCCAACAGGCCGCCATGCATTGCCCAACACCCCTACAAGGTCGCCAAGTACTCCCAGCGACCTACAAGGTCGCCATGCACTCCCAGCGACCTTGTAGGTCGCCAAGTAATCCCGGCGACCAAGCCTCGACTTAGCCCCTCCCTCGTGCATGGGTTGCATCCATAGCTGGCTCCCTCATGCATGGGTTGCATCATAGCTGGGAGATTCCTGCATCCATAGCTGGGAGATTGTAGCCAAGCTTTAACTCTCTGTTCCCTCATGCATGCGTTGCATCCATAGCTGGGAGATTCCTGCATCCATAAGTGTTAATTTAGCTGCTAAATGCAGCAAATATTGCTGTTGAATTACAGCCTTTCAACGCTCAATAGTTACACGATTCAATGCTCAATATTATTTGCTTCAACAATCAAATTTAATGACGCTCTCCAACGCTCATTTTCTTTATATAAAGGATATGGAGGTTTAGGGTTTAGGGTAAAAGTAGAAGCAACACATATAGAAACTTTATCGAGAGAAAGAAAAAGGAAGAAGAAGAAAAGAAGATAAAGGCTCAAACATTTTTTGAGGTAATTTTTTATTGTTTAATTTAGTTTATTATATGAAATTATTAGTTTGTTAGCTTAGGGTTTAGGGTAAAACTAAAATTTAGTTAATTAGTTTGTTAGTTTAAGTTATATTATATTAGTTTGTTAGTTTAAGTTATATATTATATTATATAAAAAATTCGTTAATTAGTTTCTTAGTTTAAGTTATTAAATATAAAAAAAATTAATTAATTTGTTAGTATCTTTAAACGTATATTAGGTTGCATGCTTCTCAACCCAATTAACATTTTCTTTACGACGACCATCAAATCTGTGCAGCTGGTCATGCGTCTCAACCCAATTCACCTGACGACGACCATCTAAGATTTGGAGGAGGTCATGATCCCATGGACTCCGCGGAATAGGTTGGTGGAAGCGGAATTGCCTCAACACTCTATCCCCAAATTGGATCTCAACAAACGCAAAATTGATCAATGGTGTAACAGCACACCAATATTGAAACCCATCTAAAATATCGTGCGGTATCAACGCAAGTATTTCTTCATTCATGTATGGTCTCCAATTAAACTGTAAAATTACAAAAACAATAAAATTTATTTAAATCAAATAATATAGTTAATTTAAATAATAATTAAAAATAACAGATTATACATACCTCCTTTTTTGCCTTAATGTCGATCTTCAGCCTGAACTCTTTAATGTTGTTGTGCACCAACCCCGTGCCTTCAATTTTATGCCTCCATCTGTATATCAATCAAAACAAAAATATGGTCATTTTTATTTTATAATTAATATTTTATATTAAAATATAGAATTCATATTACCTTCCGGCAAGCGGAAAGTCAATCGCAGTCCGACTAATCGGTGTCAGAAACGGAAGTCTATGCCAAGCCCATGACTGTAGCAGCAACAGACATCCATCGATTTCTGCTGTATTATTATCATTCACGACTAATGACGCCTTGCACATCTCACGATACAAGAACGCCAATATCGCCGATCCCCAGCTATATTGCCTACTATTCTCAAAATTTCTTAAAAAAAGAAGATATTAAGTGTGAACATAACTACCAGATTTATCCGACATTAAAATACCCCCAATCAACTGTAATATATATGCTCGTGTTGCATATATAATTTCGTGCTCCGTACTATTTGGTTGAAGCTGAAATTCATTATTCAACCATGACAACCTCACACGCCACCCTTTACACTCTGGTGGTACGGGCGTTTTCCCAAGAAACAAGCTACAAAGTTGTGCCACATTATTAAACTCATATGACATTACCACTGGCATCCCATTTGTTTAGATCCCGAGTTACAATGCCACATCCTCCAGAGTTATCGTACATTCGCCACACGACAAATGAAACGTGTGCGTTTCTGGTCTCCAACGCTCAATCAAGGCACTGATCAAACCTGGGACCAACTTGTAATCTCGCACAAATGTTACATACCAAAATCCAGCCTCCTGCAAGTTTTCTTCTATCAATCTGTGTGGCTTGGGCACTTTATGTAGCCGAAGACGAAGGACTCGCTGCTCGTCCTCCTGCAATTAAATATTTCAAAAAATTTATCACAAATATTCAAATATTTATTAATTATAATTCATTAAACAAATATTTTATTCACCATTATTCCCAAATGACTTGAAATATGTTCATTGTCAAGCCTCAACAGTGGAATTTGGTCAGCCATTGGATGAATCTGTAAAAAAAATTACACAACAATATTTAAAAAATCATTTAATATAATCTAATATAAACTAACTAACTAATTTACAACACTAAACTTTAATATAATAAACTAATAAATTAATAAACTAACAAACTAAACTTTTTAAAATATAAGTTAAACGTAAACGCTAAATCCTTAAACAATTAATAAAATATTCTTTTATATAACTAAAACTAATAAACTATTTTTTCATTATAATATACTACTAATAAACTTACTAACTAATTTTTTTATATAATATAAATTCAACAAACAAATATAACTTAACTATTTAACTACCACAAACTAATTAAATAATTTTTTATATAACTAACGATTAACAAAATAAACTAATTAATTATTTTTTTTAACTATATAACTATCAAACATACTAATTAAATGACTTTTTATTTATATATAATATAACTTAAACTAACAATCATATAACCCTAAATTAACAAACTAATTAACTGATTTTTTTACCATAAACCCTAAACTAACAAACTAAACATTTATAATAATAAACTAATTTAAATAAAAAAAATTACCTCACAAGAGCCTTATCTCCCTTTCTTCTTCTTCCATTCCTTTCTCCCTTTCTTTCTTTCTCGACTGCAATTTCTTCTCCCTTTCTTCTGCTGCAATCTCTTCTCCCTTTCTTTCTTTTATGTTCTCACGATAATGCACACCTCATATATAATTGTTTGCACCAATTATTTCACCAATAATGTCACCGGCTGCCTCAATTATTTCACCAATAATACGTTTGCATGGCAGCAGCTGATTTCACGCTGCAATGGTTCAATAATTGAACCAATAATTCACGGCTTCACATGCATGCATTGCTGCATGAAGCAGGTGATTTCACGAGCAGGAGAGGAGCACGGGAGCAGAGGGGCACGTGAAGCTTGGTCGTCGGGATTGCTTGGCGACCTACAAGGTCGCTGGGAGTGCATGGCGACCTTGTAGGTCGCTGGGAGTGCTTGGCGACCTTGTAGGGGTGTTGGGGAATGCATGGCGACCTGTTGGGGACGTGCTTGTGCCATGCAAACGTCCATTATCTCTCCCGGGAATCCATGGCGACGGTAGGTCGCCCGGAAGGCATGGCGACCTACGGCCACTGTTGATTTTGCCCTATTTCAGCAAATAATATAGTGAGTGCATTAGATCGTGATTTATTTATTTTGAGTGCATTATATCGTGAGTTTAGCCGTGTTATGAGGCTCAATTTTGGCCAATCTGATTGTGTGGACGTTGCAGTGGTGTCCGGCTGTTGCTGTAGGGGTTGCCTTTGTGTATTGTACATTTGTTATTTATTTCCCATGGTCGGTTGTAAGATTCTGTTATTGTTGACGATTCGTATTTTCGACATTGTTCACTCCAAAACGTACTTTTTTTCCTCTATATAGGTTTAAGGAGATTTTTAACGAGGCATTTGATTGTGACATACTTTGTATACTTCGACCCTTAATACAAAATACTCCATTTTCAAAAAAAGAAGAAGAGTTTTCCTTAAGATCCCGAAATAAATGTTACTTTGAGTTGTTTTAGAGAAAGGGAAATAAAAGCAGAAGAGATAACATGTGAGAATAAAAAATAGAACAATAAATGTGGCAATAAAAGGGTCAACCTCCGCACCCACATGCCACAAATGGTCTACGTAGACTGCCTCTTCCACCCAATAATTGCCCAATGAAAGGGTCAATGCTTCTACTCGTACGAATCAAATCATTGTGTTTAAAAACAAAATTAATAATAAGTTCCATTAAATTTTAATTCGAATCAATACAATTATGTTTGTAATTAGAGTTATTATGTTAAAACCTCTATACTCCTTTGATTGCTAGTTTTTTTATTAAGTTAATGCAATTATAAAGTAATATATATTCTAAATATTTTCAATCATTTGATAATAAACGTTCAATCATCTTATGCAGTCGTTGGTGTTCGAACCCGTAACCTTTAAAAACAACAACGATTCATTTAACCACTAAAGTAAATTTATTCGTAATGATTATTAGTTATTATAGGTCTTGTGTTGGTGTGAAACAAATCGACTCTAATTGTAGAGCATATGATATACAACTACTCAACCACATCCATTACCATAGTAATAAATGGATGACCAAACACTTTCTTTTCTCCTCCAAATTTTGTGACCTTTATACAATCCCATCATCTATCCCTTTCATTTTCTCAAGTTTTGGTCACCAATTTTTTTTAGTATTTATTAAAAAAAATTGCAAAAAAGAGGGAATCTCATTTGTTCAAGCTTGGAGCCGAGTCTTTTTACCCATTCTCCCACTATTTTACTTCCCAAGTAACTCAACTCTATTTGGTAACTAAAATAGTACAATTAATGTTTTATGTTACTATTTCGAGTCAAATAATTGGAATAATTTCAACGAGTTAGCTTCCTTGGATTTGGTAGGTGGTTGGTCCCTTACATTCTTCTTATGGTTTAACTTCGACAAACTAACATTTAAATTTTTAAACTTTCGCTTCGATTGTAAATCATACTAAAGATGTTAAGATTAAATTCCCAGATCATTGTATCAACTAAATCTTTTTATTAGTTTAACTATTAATTTCGACATATAAAATAAAAATAATAATATTAAAGAATGCAAAAGATAAATTAAAAAATACAATAATCGATTTGAATTAATCGATCAATAAATTAGATATATTAATTAAAAAAAAACCGAACCGCACTTGTTCTATAGCCTTAGCTGGCTCACTCTTTCTTCACTTTCATTTCAACTACTTTCCCTTCCAGGGAGAGAAAAGAAAAGAAAAGAAAAGAAAAAAAAAATGAGAAAAATGAGGTTGCTCCTCCTCTTCTTTCTTCTCCTCCACATTTCACACTGCTTCGCCGCAAGAGCCGTCTCGGAGCTCCGCGCCCTCATCGCCGTTAAATCCTCCATAACCGACGACCCTCAATCTTACCTCTCCAACTGGAATGCGACTACCCCGCTCTGCTCGTTCACAGGAGTCACGTGCGACCGCACCCGTCGTCACGTGACATCCATCGACCTGACCAACTTCACCCTGTCCGGATCTATTTCTCCCTCCCTTTCCCACCTCCGTTTCCTCAAAAACCTCTCCGTAGCCGCTAACCTGCTCTCCGGTCCAATCCCGACGGAGCTCGCCTCCCTCTCAAATCTCCGTTATCTCAACCTTTCCAACAATGTTTTCAACGGTTCCTTTCCTACCCAACTTTCCCATCTGAAAGCCCTCCAAGTACTTGATTTATACAACAATAACATCACGGGGGAGTTACCGGTTTCCGTCACGGAGCTTCCTAATCTGCGACACTTGCATTTGGGAGGGAACTATTTCAGCGGTCAGATCCCGTCAAGTTACGGCCGTTGGGAGCATCTAGAATATTTAGCCGTTTCGGGTAACGAACTCAGTGGTAAAATACCGCCTGAAATCGGTAGCTTAAGCAGCTTGCAGCAGTTGTACATTGGTTACTTCAATACTTTTGAAGGTGGTTTGCCACCGGAGATCGGGAACTTGTCGAAACTCGTTCGTTTCGACGCCGCTAACTGCATGTTATCCGGCGAAATACCACCGGAGGTTGGAAAGTTGCAGAAGCTCGATACGTTGTTTCTCCAGGTCAATACACTGTCTGGATCCTTAACTCCCGAGCTGGGAACCTTAAAAAGCTTGAAATCCATGGATTTATCCAACAATATGTTTACCGGTGAGATTCCCGAGAGTTTCGCTGAGCTTAAAAACTTGACTCTGCTCAACCTCTTCAGAAACAAGCTTCACGGACAGATTCCTGAGTTTATTGGCGAGTTGCCCGAGCTGGAGGTATTACAGTTATGGGAAAATAACTTCACGGGGAGCATTCCCCAGAAGCTGGGTAGCAACAAAAAGCTTCAGGTCCTAGATCTTTCCTCGAATAAGTTAACGGGGACTTTACCGCCAGATATGTGTTCCGGCAACACATTGCAAACGTTGATTACTTTGGGAAATTTCTTGTTTGGTCCAATTCCAGAGTCTTTGGGGAAATGTAAGTCCCTCAGTCGGATTCGTATGGGTGAAAATTATCTCAACGGATCCATTCCCAAAGGCCTTCTCGGTTTGCCTCAGCTTACACAAGTTGAACTGCAGGATAACTATTTAACTGGGGAGTTCCCAGTTACTGATTCTTACGTTTCTGTGAATCTGGGGCAAATTAGTTTATCGAACAATCTACTTCCGGGAAAGCTGCAACAACTTTCAAAGATTGATTTTAGTCGGAACAAGTTTTCAGGGTCGATGCCTCTTGGGATTTGCAAATGCAAGCTGCTAACTTTTGTTGATTTTAGTCGAAATGAGCTTTCGGGTGAAATTCCCACTGAGATCATAGGTATGAGGATATTAAACTACCTGAATCTCTCGAGAAATCATCTCATGGGTAATATTCCTTCATCAATATCCACTATGCAAAGTTTAACATCAGTTGATTTCTCATATAACAATCTTTCTGGTTTGGTTCCGGGCAGTGGTCAGTTTAGTTACTTCAACTACACCTCATTTTTGGGGAACCCTGAACTTTGTGGTCCTTATTTGGGGCCTTGTAAAGAGGGGGTTGCTAATGGAACCCATGAAACTCATGTTAAAGGAAGACTCTCTGCTTCTTGAAGCTTGCTCGTTAGCTTGCTTGTTTTCTCCATCTGTTTGCAGTCGCAGCCATAATCAAAGCAAGATCGTTGAAAAAAGCAAGCGATTCCCGGGCTTGGAAGTTAACTGCTTCCAGCGCTTGGATTTCACTTGTGATGTCTTGGTTGTTTGCAGGAGGATAACATAATTGGAAAAGGAGGTGCTGGATTGTACAAGGGGTCTATGCCTAGTGGTGATCAGGTCGCGGTTAAAAGGTTGCCGGCAATGAGCCGGGGTTCTTCTCATGATCATGGATTCAACGCTGAGATACAGACACTGGGCAGGATTAGGCACAGGCACATCGTGAGACTCTTGGGTTTTTGCTCAAATCATGAAACAAATCTTTTGGTCTACGAGTATATGCCTAATGGAGTTTAGGAGAGGTTCTTCATGGCAAGAAAGGGGGTCATTTACACTGGGATACGAGATATAAGATCGCCGTTGAGGCTGCCAAGGGACTATGCTATCTTCATCATGATTGTTCTCCTTTGATTGTCCACCGAGACGTGAAATCAAACAACATCCTCCTCGATTCAGATTTTGAAGCCCATGTCGCTGATTTTGGCCTTGCCAAATTTCTGCAAGATTCCGGCACATCTGAATGCATGTCCGCCATAGCTGGTTCGTACGGATACATTGCTCCAGGTATATACTTAACCTCTAATTCAATGTGTATTTTATTTTATACTATTCTTTAGGGGGGAAAGTTCAAACAACTCGATACTTATTTTGACTCTTTTTATCATTCAAGTTTGGATCATGCGTTAAGACCTACCAATAATTTCGTATGTACTTTCGATTGACTCTGGGTTTTACATGTTTTATGCTCCCAAATCGTGTTAAAGGAAGTTTATTTTTTCTTCATTGCAATCAATATTGCAGCTTTCAAAGAACATCAATCTAGTTAAGTTTGACCAGCCAAACTTCCTGCCAAGAAGCTAAAATTTGGTAGTTCTAACTGCATGTTTCAAATGATGTAATAGTAATTTGACTTGGAATTTCATTTCATCCCCCTGTTTCTTCTTTTCCAGAATATGCCTACACGCTGAAGGTGGACGAGAAGAGTGATGTTTATAGTTTTGGTGTAGTCCTCTTAGAACTTGTTTGCGGTAGAAAACCCGTGGGTGAATTCGGTGATGGTGTGGACATTGTTCAATGGGTTCGAAAAATGACGGATTCGAAGAAGGAAGGGGTTCTCAAAATCCTTGATCCAAGACTCTCTTCAGTTCCTCTCCACGAAGTGATGCACGTATTCTACGTTGCGATGCTCTGCGTCGAAGAACAGGCCGTAGAGAGACCGACAATGAGGGAAGTGGTTCAAATCCTAATGGAACTCCCGAATTCACCCTCCACGAAGCAGCAGGGAGATACGGTCGTCTCCGAGTCCTCACCATCTCCCGGCACCGGTCTAGATTCTTCTAGTGCAACGACTGCAACAATTACAAGGGATCCAAAAGACCAACAACAGCATCCAGCACCTAAATCACCACCACCAGATTTTCTTAGCATTTAAGATGTTTAATGTTTCGAGTGAGTTGGTTTATGTTCTAGTTTACTATTCTATGTTTTCTTTACGAGGGGTATGCTTAAACGTTTGAAGTTTTTCTGTTTTTTTGGATCTTTCTTGTACAGTAGGATTGGTGGGGGTGGGGGTAATTTGTTATAAAAAGCTTGTCTTCGTCATGCTGTAGTACTGGCTACGAATGAAATGCCGCTGCTTTTTCCTTGTGTTTTTGGAACAGCTGTTTTAACTGTTAAAGCTCTATAAAAAAGGGAAAAAAGAAACCCTCTAGTTTTAGGGTAGAGGAAACTAGTTGCCGATGTATTTGGACCACATATGAGGGCTATTCCCACATGACACATGCCATGCAACTTCAAATCACTTGCAAATGCAAATACAATATATATTCAGTTTGTAACTTTGTTAGCTAGATTGTCGTTTCGATTGTTTGTTAATTTTAAATATCCTAATTTAAATAATCTCAAATCTAAGTCAACTTGATTATATGAAATCTTAAATTTAAGACTTAATTACAAAAACGCTCAAACTATACTCATTTTTAAGTGTTTAAAGTTTTTTGTTGTTGGTCAATATAGGTATTTAGCATTTTCGACGATACCACTGTAAGTGTCTAATTTATGATATAATCATAATTTCCAATTCACTTCGAATAAGTCTCTAAATTTCCTTAATTACAACAATTGATTCTTCAAAATCTAATTTAAACTGCTACTTAATTTAATTAAAATTTAAAGAATTTTCTAAGTTCAAATTTGGATTGTGACAATCAAATTTCATGGATCGTTAGTTATTGGGTATTGAAGTTACTTGATATATGTTTAAGGTATTCTTGATTTTTTTATTAAGTTAAAATAGTATTTGTTCTAAATACTCTCAATTATTTGATAATAAACATCCCATCGTCATGCTACAGTCGTTAGTGTTAGAATCCGTGACCTTTAGGAACAACAAGGAATTCTTTATTCCATTTGATTAAAGTATTCTTGAATTGAAACCCTTTCAATGTGGAAAAACATTGCAAATGATATATTATAAAGTTTAAATAAATATAACGTAAAACATATTTCATTTTCGAATCAATCAAGAAGCGCCTTTATTTTTCTTTGGGCTTTCACCATTCATTTTCTTTTTCAATAAAGTTTTGTTGAGTTTAAAAAACAAAAGTTGTCTTTTGTTTTATTTTTCCCCTTCAGTTGTTTAATCCTTGTAAGCAATGTCAATCTATTGGATATACGAATGTTCGTTTGGTATCTGAATTTAATTATTTTTTCATATTAATCCTTGAATTTAAATTGTTAACTCTAGTATAATAATAGTATTTTTTGGTTGTCATTTCAGTTCTCAAAGGATTTGCATTGACTAATCTGGACCGACCCGAGTCGCACACCTGGTTTTGTTGGGTGAATCTCATAGCGATAATGTTCTGCATACACAAGGATTTAAACTCGAAACGTCATTAAACTGCTTACTATTTGAAACTACCCTTTGTTAGTATAATAATATTCACTTGTATCGCTTTAAGCTTCAACAATGTGATGTAAAAAAACCCAAAGGGATCACCCTCTTTTGTGCAACACTTGAGACCCACACAATGACTTGAAGGACTTCAAATTGTGATGGTAGGGTACCATGAGATTAACAATATAGCCCCATTTGCCCCATTCAAAGTTGGCTAACATTTATTTACACTTTCACCATTTGCGCCGAAGTTGGTGGGTTTGCCTACGATCTATAACTACTAATAACGAAAACAATTCTAATTGTTTATTTTTTCTGATTAATCTGAGGAAAGTACAAGATATTATTTGTTTAAATATAACTCTCAATCTTTTGACACTAAACGTTCACACACCCGATATCTAATTATTTTACACAAATAAGACCAAAATTATAAAGATATATATAAAAAATCATCGGTGATATTGATTCATTTTTAGATGTGATCGTATGAAGAAAGAAATGAAGCTCTCGTGGAGCATTTTACCAAATGATCAACCAGACCGTTTCCTTTCATACATGTGCTTTTGCGTGGTTTGTCAATTTTAAGATTCAAATTTATCATATTTGCTTTGATGTTACATAAATGTGAGCATATGGTCCCGTCTCTATTAGGGTTCAAATTTATCATTCTT
Organism: Hibiscus syriacus; assembly: GCF_006381635.1. Classification (NCBI taxonomy): domain Eukaryota; kingdom Viridiplantae; phylum Streptophyta; class Magnoliopsida; order Malvales; family Malvaceae; genus Hibiscus; species Hibiscus syriacus. The sequence goes on along the minus strand of NW_024062686.1, from coordinate 1,306,741 downwards.
GATAGATTATCTAATTAATTGCCTCTTCCATATACTTTCCCCAAAAGTAAATTAAAGGATAAAAATTAGGTCCTATATTGTACTGGGACTTATCTATTTAAGGATTTTATATTGTCTTGGTTTATGTAAGCAGCGTGATATCACTTAAGCAAGTCTCGAGTTCGAGTCTTTGTGTATACAAAAAATCTCTATTTGGAGACTCACCCACCAAAATCAAATGTGTGACCCGGGTCTGTCTAGATTAATTAAGGCAAAGCCTTAAGAACGTGAAGGAAAAAAAAGGATCTTATACTGTCGGCTCGGGTTGAATTAGGGAATTTAGCACATTGAAGGTAGGGTTAATAACTAAATAATTGGCAACTTATTAATAAGTGGAAATCAATGTTCAAAACCTAATCCCACCTACCCATTGTCACTGAAGACATTGTTTCACCTTCTAATTTTCTTTAAAACAATTTAATTATATATGTATAAACATTTTATTAATGAGTATATGAGATTAGGGATGGCAACTCAACCCGAACCCGACCGGTTCCGACTCGACCCGATCCGATCGGGTTGGATTTTTTTTTTTTAAAAAAAAAAAATCGGATTCGGATCGGGTTTAGAGTGAAAAAAACTGACCCGACCCGACCCGAAATATATATATAATTTTACCTATATATTTAGAGATAATTACAATATTAACCCTCTATATATAATTTTTTTCAATTAAGTCACTGTTTTTATTGAATAAAAACATTTTTTTTATTTCGGGTCGGGTTTCTAAGTCATATAGTCGGGTCAGGTTGGGTGAAACCTTATTTCTTCGAGTCGGGTCACGGTTGGAGGACCCTTTCTTCTCGGGTCGGGTCGGGTGACCCAAAAACCCGACCCGACCCGACCTATTGCCATCCCTATCTGAGATGAACAACAATATTTAAAAAAATTATTTCTTAATTGTACTGTCTTTACTCTAATCTAAAGTTAGAATAAAAGAAAAATGAAGGTTGAATGAATAATAGAAACCTTAAAAAAAGAAGCAAATTGAATGGGGAAAATGTATTTATTATTATTGTCCAATGATTAATGTTGATCTGACAAATATATATATATATATATATATATATATAGCTGAGGAATTTAAATAATAATAAAAAACAAACACAAAGGGACAAAATATTAGGAATGGGGGGAAGGGAATTAAGGTAAATGTGATAAGGTCGAATTTGGAATGCATGTGTTTCAGGATTCTTGTGAACGTGACTTCATTTTGATCCTGTCTAACAAATTGAATTTCAATTCAGTTATTTCACACGATTACTTTTTAAAAGAAAAAAAAGATATTATAATAAATTACATACAATACAAATATTAAAAAAATATTATAATAAATACATAATTATTAAAAAATAATATAAAATAAAGATGTAATATAAGAAAAAAGTATCGACGGCCACAATAATAGACTATAGGAATGGAAAAAGAGATGCAGCTTTAGAGTTTTTTTTTTAGAACTTTCAAACGACAGAAAAAGTTAGGGTTAACAAGAGTCTTAATTCATCTTAAAATAATAAAATTATATTAATTTACTTATCATAAACGTTAAAATTTTATAGAAATACTTGAACGTCCGTATGCATAATTTCTACAACCAAAAAAAAGTGACCATCTTTTCAAAAGAAGAATGCATGAATCCGACATGGGGATGTGGTGGGCACCCAACCAAGCAGGACTGGTGTTTTGTTTTTCTTCTTGCTTAGCAAATCTACCTATCTTTTTAGTACAAAACTATATAAAAAAAAATCTAGAAGCCTGTCTTTATTTTCTTACACTGGAATCCACTGCCTCCCTCTACAATGATAGGTTTCGGATGTAAGCACGAGAAGAAAATGAATTATGAATCTGTTGTGATATTTTAAAACAAATTGATGTAACATGAAAGTTGCTGATAAATCCACGACTTGATGTCCCCATCGTCCTTTATTTGTCTCCCATTATCTCTTTTGGCAACGGTGACCACCCAACAGGTTAAAAATGAATTTGGACACCATCATTCCCCACTAATCTCCCATTCTTCAACTATTTGGATCCAATGTTTATATCCATTTGCCCTATCCCTCCCAATAATTAAGATGTTTCGCATTCGATTATTCTCACATTCTAAGACGTCTAACCCGTCAATTTGCTACGGTGATAAAAAGAAATATCGTTCTTCTCAAAGGTTGAGTTTGAGCAATTGTATATGCAGAGTATATATGTGTTATCAATCGGTTAAGAAATTATAAATAAATATTATATTATAGTCATTCATACTATTAAAAAAATCATGTGTGTATGTTAAAAAAAATATTTATGGATTCGCAATTTACGGAAGAGAGAATATAGGTAAGTGGGTTAATTAGCATGCACATGTGTGTGGAACCCCCACCTCACCTGCTTTAAATTCTGAGAATGAAGTTAGGATTGTCTCTACTTCTCAGCTCCATTTATGAATTCACATTCTTACTTCCAACTTTTAAATTTTCAACATATCGTACAATAAATTATGTACCAATTCAAACTTAAATAAAAAATAAATTTTAATTTATGTTAACTTTAGTTTGATTCGTTTTAGTAATTCATAAATATGAGTTTAAAAATTACTCAAGTTACCCTTTAAGATTCGATCATCGGGTAAGTAAAGATGATAAAATAAATCTTCAATCACAAACGTTAATAGGTCTTTTATTAATTCGATATTGAATTATAGGGTAAAATATTCAAATTATCCTCCAACTGTAGGGCGTTATTTTGTTGAGTCTCCTAATAAATAAAAATTTCAAAAAGTCCCAATATTATAGGGCATTACTTTATTGAGTCACTCGACTATTAAAAGTTACAAAACGATCACTCGATTATTCATATATTCCAAGCACCTCTTTTTCCATTAAAATATTTATGGTGGTCTGAGTTAGACGTTAACTTGCTGATTAAGATATGATAAAATTTGATCACAAAATCCCAAACGAACTCAAACGACCACCTATATTTTGACAAAAAAATACGAGTTTAGAACAAATAAATAGTTGAGTAACTATTTTATAACTTTTAATAGTTGATTAACTCAACTAGGGGACGAATTAAAGAATTTTGATCTAATAGTATTTTGGTTAATGCAAAACTAAGTATTTAAATTAAGAAATGTAAGAATTTATTAGATATTTAATCAAGTAGGGGACGAATTAAAGAATGTCAATCTAATACCAACAATTGGTTGGTCTAGCAGAACGAGACACTATATCCCTTAAGCAAGACTAGGGGTTCGAATCTTGACGAATACGAATGGAGCAAATTGGGTTGGGAGGGTCACCCTCTGCAGTACTTGATCCGAATTAGTAGACTAATAGATTGGAAACCAATGGTTATACAAAAAATGATAATTCAATGATCTCAATTTTTTGTCTAATAACAATTTAGGTCATTATAAATTTAATTATTAAACAAATTAGACATTATTTTATGAATTATAAATTTATATACCTAGTAAGTCATTGTACTTTTTCTTCAAAAGTTTAATATTTTGACCTCTATCTATATCTAACATTAGCTCCAACCCTAAATTCAAAAAATTAACATTATACTGTCATAATATTATTTTATATCTTTTAGTACTCGGTAAAATCAATAAAAATATAATATACTTTATCCTATATTATATAGTTGTTATTTCATTAAAGCAACTTTTAGACCCAAGTCCACTTGGGTGGTTAAATTATTTATAGTATTTCAAAGCTGCTCCCTTTCCACTTTTCAGTAGAAATATATGAAAAGTGAAGCAAAGAAAAAACACATTATCTGTTCCTGTATGCTATCTTTCATGGAAAAGACTTGTGGGGTCGAAAGAAATTAGCTTTTTGGCAGGGAAATTTGAAAAAGGTTAATCAATGAAACAAATTATATATTAAAGAAATGCCATGGGCGGTTTCATGGGGACATCAACATTATTGATTCCTCTTCATTACTTCAACGTATTCTTTGCCTCTTTCTATATAATTAGAAGAAGAAGAAAAAGATATCTTATGAACATGAATAATTATATCCCTTAATTTTGAATTTCAGTCAAAGTATAACAAGAATATTAATTAAAATATGATGCAAAATTTAATAAAAATATCAAAAATGATAAAAATTGATTGTACAAATTGAAATATAATTATAACATAAAATCAATGAATCATCAATTTATAAAATGATAAAATGAATCATCAATAAAATAGGTCTAAATGCAAATTGGCATCATGTCATGTGACCTTTTCGTCGTACCTACTGGGAAAGGCGGAGCAATTTCAGGCACACACGTGGTCCTTACTTTGTCTTGCCTAAAGAAATGAAGAAAAAGGGGCTTTTACATTAATCTTGCAAAAACTGTAATCATTTATGTAGATTTCAGATCTTTATCAGCTTTTCAATTAAAAAACATGAGATATTTTCTGGTAAACTCTTAATTTACATGTTGGAACTAAAAAAAAAACTTGTAACTATAGGCCTTTAATTTGGTCTTTATGGGCCAGAAAATGTGCCACGAATTGGGAACATAACCCATTAGTTTGGCTTATTTGTTGTTTAGAACATTAGATCGGTAACAGCATAAGTTGCCAGCCAGTACAATGGCCCAAGTTTATGTGGTGAGTTTGGACTTACCCTACTGACTTCTAGGCTTAGCCTTACAATGTAAAGCAGCAAAGGTGCAAGATTTCACCAAGGTAAATGCAAGGCTGATGAGGTCTGCAATAGCAAGCAAAATGGGCAATCATGGCTGCTGCTGCTGCACTATAATCCATGTAGAGAGGTTGTTGGGTTAAAATTCATAATTATGCGTACATATGTATAATATACAATGTTATTATAAAGTATGATACAAAATCAAGTGATCAATTATGTCATATGTGTTATTGGTATCAAAGTGTAGATATCATAAGTTGTATTTATAATTTGATGAGGGGTAGAATTATAAATACTTGAAAGATTATCCTAATATTCAATCTATATAAAAAGGTAGTGGTCCATAAGAAATATGTTAACTTTTATTACTCTTATCCCGTTAGAGAGTTTTTACAGCAAAAGAAAATATATCTTCTTGGAAGATCACAACCAAAGAAATACTCAAGGAGTGCAACCTATTGATTAATTCAAGTATGATTCTGCATATAATATTTTATTATTGATGATTTGGCATGATAATCTTGATAGATCTTGGGTTCTTGATTTCATATTAATTAGGTTTTGGTTCTAACACAGGCTGCTTACCCAAAATTAACCATTCAAACTCAGTTACATCCCATAACCACTAACCAAGGCATCTACCCAAACCACTACAAATCCATTTCACATTGGCCCAAACCAAAACCAATCTGACCCATTTATGAGAGCCTAATTGGCCCGCCGTTACAGCAACCCAACAGAGCAGGCCTAGTGCTCTAACAGACCCAATTATTCAGTGATAGTGAGAAACCCTAATCAGGGTCCCTTCTGCCGCCACCAGCTGCTACCCAAATGTTTCATGCTAGCTGCACATTTTTAACATTCCAGAAGCGTTCCAGAAACTTCATCTCCACGCCAGCTGTGCCCCTCCAGTTTCTCATCTTCTGCCACGCCAGCATTGGTCGTACGTCCCCAACAAACTGCTCCTGCTGTGAAACTCAAATTTTTATTTATATAAACTCGTTTATCCCGTACAATTTTTATTTTATATATTCACTTCTAATTATAAATTTTAATTAAAATTTAGTTAAAGAAATATTATAAAATCTTATAAAATTTAATTAAAGAAATATTATAAAATCTTATAAAAAAATTAAATTTCACTATTTTTTATAAAATTCAATTAAATAAATATTATAAAGACTTACAAAAAATCAATTTTAAAAGTTATAAAATTAAAACTTGCATATAAATCATGAAATTATATAATTAAAAAATATAAAATATAGTTATATAATTAAGAAAAATATTTTAATAAATGAAACATAATAAAGGAAAGTAAACTTCACCTAAATTTGATAAAAAAATGAAGAAAGTTTTTGTGGCATACCAATTTCTATTAAATACATTTTTTATAAAGTCTAGGTGGATATGTATTCCATGTGTTTGAGGGTTTTTTATCATGCATAATATTTATTTTTTAATATTTTCAAGGAACATAATGTCTTTATAAAATAAAAATTTTATAATTATGCTACTAAATAAAATAAAATTCACATTAAAAATTGTCTCTAAATTCAATGAATTGTTTAACAATAATATTTTCAATTAAATTTTAGTAATTCAATTTCTATTTTTAGTTTATATTTAATTTTTTATATTTTTTATATTTTAAATATTTTATAAATTAAAAAATAAGCCCTTGAACTTAAAAAAAAATCTTAATTAGGTCTTGGAACTCAATCAAAAAACCAATTTAACTTATCTATCACATCAGTACCGTAAAGTATCATATCAGCACCATAATAATTAATAATAAAAATCATTAGTCTTAGTGTCACGTTGAATTTATTTTCAAACTTAGAGGGTCACATTGATTGTAAAAATAATTCGAGGGGCACAATAATTTTTTTAAAAAAGTACGACGCCTCTGGTATGGTTTTGCCTTCTTTTATCTATGTAGGCTTGGAAATCTTCTTCTAGAAGCATTTAATTTGGCCATCGTTGTATTTTACGCAGGAGAGCCTCACATTCCCTTAATTTTTTTTATTTTATATTTTAGAAAATAAAAATGATTTAATCTCTTAATTTTTTTTTATATCATCCATATTTAGTTAAAAAATAAAATAAAATTCTGTATATCCTTAACAGTAAATCATGCTATTATTTAGTTAAAACAACAAATAGCCAATGTCATGAACTTTTTTATTATATATTAACTATCAAATCGACAAATCAATTAATTCAATCAAATATGAGAATCCAACCCGTTCATGAAAAGTTAAAGGCTTAATATCAAAATAAGTGACCAAATTATTATACCCATTTTCTCAAATAGGTGCATAAACTAATTTTCATCTTATCCATGTGTCTAACATTACAAACGTTGTCCATTTAAATGTCTGGGCCGATAACGGTGTTAATTTCTCCATTAAATGACACATGCCATAATCTGATAATTTTAAAATTTTATTTAAAATAAAAAATTAAAATTAAATATTAAAAAAACAAATTTTGAAATAAACCAAAAACTTTGAAAACCTTCATTTCAACATTTAAACCTACCGGCAACCACCTTTTGCAATTGACGAACCTCCACCCAACCTCCCCTCCCCTGACGACCAAAACCCCCATGAAACTGTGATCGATCAACGACCTATTAATGTTGAATCAACGTTTTAAATTGCCCGAACCCTAGGAATAAAATCGTGATTCCACACGATTCCGATCGTCAATCGACAGAAAATACGACGCTGCATGAGTAGGAGAATGGTATGGACTACGTCGGTGACGATGGTCGTGGCCGGAAAGGACGGCGGCTATGGATTAAGGTTATGATTTAGGATTTTGGGGTTGTTTTATAATATAAGAAAAATTAGTTTTTATTTATTTATAAATATCATAATATTTTTATTGTTTTATTTAAAAAAAAAATTCAAAATCACCGGATTATGACACATGTCACTTAACGGAGGAAATTAACGTTGTTGACGGCACGTAAACGGGCAACGGTCGTAACGTTAGGCACCTGGATGAGACGAAAATTAGTTTAGACACTTTTTGAGAAAAATGATATAGTTTGGGTACTTATTTTGGTATTAAGCCAAAGTTAAAACTAATAACCCTAAAGCAGTCAAAAGACAACTAATTACCACTACTATTTTATTTATACGATAAATAATTATGGGCATTAATTCATGGATTATTTTATTATGTGTAGACACCCGTAATCGTAATTTGGTTACTAACACAGGGCCTCGGGGAGTCCAAACAACCCAGTCTTCACGGCGACGCAGGGCCCCGTGGATGCTGCTACTTTCCCAAGCCATCTTTAACCAGCTTTCTTATTCAAAGCTCACGTTTCAAGGTTCATTATTTCCCATGACCCAAAATTAAATAAAAAGAGTTTCATTTCTAAAATTATTAAAATAAAAAATATTTTTAAATATATATTTTATTACAGTTTATTACTAAATATGTTATTTTTAACAAAATTATAAATATACTATTCAATTGAAATATTGTTTCAAACATGTCATTCTATCTTTATATTTCTGCTCTGCAAGCTGATCGTATGGGAATATCCTTCCAAAGTCTAATCTTCTTTATATTTCCCCTGTAACAAAAAAAAAACATCGAATCAATCAATTTTTGAATTAAGCCAATTTTTGAATCTTTGGATTAAATTGAATATGAATTCAATTGAGAATATATAAAATTATTGATATATTCTTATAAAAATATATCTGATTTAGTGATTTTATTAACTATATTCAATTTTAATATTTATCCATTTAATGATTTAATCTTTCAAATTCAACCATCATCAAATAAAGAAAATATACAATAAGAATCATGAACAAATATACAACGAACTATAACATAAATGTGGCATGTTGATTTATTGTAAAAAAAATTGAGCTTATATAATCAGTGATACATCTGATATTGATATATGATGATCGATAAATATATAAATTATAAATTTAATTTAACTGGTGATTAAAGTATTTTTATGAGTAGGAACCAAACGAATTCAGCGGTAAATGAATTATTGTTATTTCTTGAGGTCTCAAGTTCAAGCACCAGAACTATTAGGGGTGTGAGCGTTCAATATCAAATGGTTGATAGTGTTTTTTGAACAAATACTGTATTGTACTTACCCCAGATTAACAAAAAAATATTTTTACGAGACTAGCGATTAAGGTGTTAATTGTATGTTTGTATATACAAATAATATTTTTTTTGTATAATCATCGATATCTGATCTATTGATAGAGTGATTCAGATATTAATTGTATGTTTGTATATAGAAATTATAATGACAATACATACGTAAAATTTAAGTTTATAAACCAACAGATAATAATGTCATTGACAATGCTTTTATCTACCATATCGTTAAAAGTTAGATGGTGATAAAAATAAATCATTTGTTCATTATGATTTAGGTAAAATCATTTCGAATTAAATTAGGTTCGAGTTGATGTCGATTTAACTAAAATTTCAAACCAATTTTAATTTTGTTTATTTTTTTAAAAAATTTTAACCATACATTAAACTGAATAAATCGAATGGAATAATTAGATTGAGATCAAATTTAAGTTAACCCCCGTGATTCTAATGCACACAAAACAAAACATGTCCCTTCTCAAAATCCAATAGGAGTAATTGCGATCATTAATCTCGCTTTAATACACATTGGTAAACCCTAAATTGGGATTTAGACGAGCTTAACCAAACCTCCTGCTTTTGTCACTCTCCCTCCCTTAAAAGTGCCGAAAAGAACGATGAAGTCAAGTTTTCCAGGTACCCCCAGTGTTCCACACATCCCATCTCTGTAACCGCATAATCTCCCTGATTATGTCCTTTGCCTGGAAAAAGAAAGAAAATCGGTGGAAAAAGTAGAAGAAGTTTCCAAAGTTGAGAATTTCCCTCCATCTCTTTCTTCACTTTCCATGTGAACTTCTCGAAACAATAATTTGATTCTTATTCTCAATTTTCTTGCATCGTATTAATCACCATTTTCATGCACTAGCTTCCTTTTCTCTCCCAACCGTTACTATCTTTAACTATTACAAAAGGATCCTAAACCCGTGACAAAGACATGACATTTTAACTGCTGTTCTTGCTTTTGCTTTGAGATGAGAAATCCGAATTTCGAAACCTTGCTGTTCTGCGTTTTCTGGGTTTCTTTTGCTCTGCCTTTTGTGGTCTCTTTTAATGGAGACTCTCAGATCCTGAGTCGGGTCAAGAATTCCCAGCTCGGCGACCCGAATGGGAAGCTCCGTGATTGGGTTATTTCGAACCCCGATCAGAGCCCGTGTAATTGGACCGGCATTGGCTGTGAAGCTCGGAATCGTACTGTTATTTCGATTGATCTTTCTGGGTATGGAATCTCGGGCGGGTTTCCGTTTGAGTTTTGCAGGATTAGGACCCTCCGATTTCTCTACCTCGCTGATAATTTCTTCAACGGTTCACTATCTTCTCAAGCTCTCTCTCCATGTTTTCGTCTACGGGAGTTTGACCTCTCGGATAACTTATTCATCGGCGAGTTACCGGATTTCTGGTCGGACAATCTGGAAGTTCTTCGACTCTCTAACAACAATTTTTCCGGTGATATTCCCGTCAGCTTCGGACAGATGCGATCTCTCAAAGTCCTTTCACTTGGTGGGAACTTACTTGACGGAAAGATTCCTTCATTTCTGGGTAATCTTACTGAGTTAACTAATTTCGAACTCGGGTTTAATCCTTTTAAAGCGAGTCATTTGCCGGAGGAGATCGGAAACATGTTGAAGCTAGAAGTTTTATGGTTATCAAACTCGAATCTCGTGGGAGAGATTCCTTTTTCCATTGGTAATCTCGTTTCGTTACAGAATCTTGATTTATCATGCAATTTTTTGAGCGGTAAAATCCCAGAAAGCTTATCAATGTTAAAGAATTTGGTTCAAATCGAGCTGTACCAGAACCAGTTATCCGGGGAGTTACCCGAGAGTTTAGCTGAGTTGCCAGCTCTGCTTCGACTCGACGTTTCACAGAACAGCCTCGCTGGGAAATTACCAAAGAAAATCGCTGCAATGCAACTCGAATCTTTGAATCTCAATGACAACTTTTTCACCGGAGAAATTCCTCAAGTTTTATCTTCGAATAAATACCTCACTCAGTTAAAGCTCTTCAATAACAGCTTCACTGGGAAGTTACCGTCCGACCTGGGTAAGTTTTCTCCATTGGAAGAATTTGATGTTTCAACAAACAATTTCGACGGGGAGTTACCGCCGTTTCTTTGTTACAAAAAGAAGCTTCAACGCATTGTTGTTTTTGAGAATCGGTTCTCCGGGAAAATACCGGAATCCTACGGTGAATGTGAATCCTTGAATTATGTTCGAATGGGTGATAATACACTTTCCGGTAACGTGCCCGAAAATTTTTGGGGTCGCACTTTAATTCAGTTTCTGGAATTACATAGCAATCATTTCGAGGGTTCAATTTCTTCTTCAATCTCAGCACTTCAACAACTAACCAGTCTTCTGATTTCCGGTAACAATTTCTCCGGTGAGATTCCAGCAAGTATTTGTAAACTGGAGAATTTGACAAAAATTAATCTGAGTAAAAATCAATTTTCTGGTGAACTGCCGCATTGTGTCACTGATCTGAAGTTGGAAACTCTTGATTTGCAAGGATAACAAGTTAATAGGGAAGATACCAGATTCAGTGAGTTCGTGGACCGAGTTAACTGAGCTGAACCTTGCCAGAAACCGATTCACCGGTGAAATCCCACCCACCCTCGGGAGCCTACCGGCATTGCTTTACCTCGATTTGTCCGGTAATTTACTGAGTGGTAAAATCCCAGAGGATTTAACGAAGCTGAGGCTGAACCAGTTTAACATCTCGGATAATTTTTTGAACGGCGAAGTGCCTTCGGGTTTCAATCACGAGTATTTCCTAACGGGTTTACTGGGTAATCCGAATCTTTGTAGCCCGAACTTGGATCCGCTTCCGACATGCCCGAGAATCAAACCCGCTACATTATATGTCATGGCTATTATAACATTCTGTTTCCTACTACTTATTGGGTCGCTCATATGGTTTCTTAGAACCCGCTCCAATTTTTTAACCAATACCCGACGCCCCTATAAAGTCACCTCGTTTCAACGGATTGAGTTCAGCGAAGAGGAGTTATTCCCATTTCTAAAAGACGAGTGCATCATCGGAACAGGTGGGTCGTGTCGGGTTTATAAAGTTAAACTCAAAACCGGTCAAACGGTGGCGGTTAAGAGATTATGGGGTGTTAAACGTGAGGCGGAAGATGTGTTCAGATCCGAAACCGAGTCATTGGGTCGGATCCGACATGGGAACATCGTGAAATTGCTCATGTGTTGCAGCGGGGATGAATTCAGGATACTGGTTTACGAGTACATGGAGAACGGGAGCTTGGGCGACGTTTTGCACGGCGACAAGTGTGCGGTTTTACCGGATTGGCCGAAGCGGTTCACGATAGCGATCGGCGCCGCTCAGGGGTTGGCCTATTTGCACCATGATTGTCAGCCCCCCATCGTGCATCGCGACGTGAAGAGCAACAATATATTGCTGGACGCGGAGATGAGACCACGCGTGGCGGACTTCGGGTTGGCGAAAACGTTGCAGATTACAGCCGGCGACAGTGGTGGAGGCGGCGCAGCCATGTCTCGCGTCGCCGGAACCCATGGCTATATCGCGCCAGGTACACCTTTCTAATGCTCTGCTTTTCTTTTTTCTTTTGCAATGGCAGTTAGCTTACTATTGAAATGATTGTAGAATATAGTTACACATTGAAAGTGACGGAAAAGAGCGACGTTTATAGTTTTGGCGTGGTGTTGCTGGAATTGATCACCGGGAAAAGGCCAAACGACCCATCGTTCGGTGAGAACAAGGACGTGGTGAAGTGGGTTACGGAGGTTGCTTTATCTTTATCATCTGCCGAATGTGTCGCCCAGATTGTTGATCCAAGGATGAAGTCATCAGCATCGGAACTGAAAGAGATTCAGAAAGTCTTGAACGTGGCTCTCCAGTGTACTTCAGCCTTTCCTATGAACAGACCTTCCATGAGAAAGGTCGTTGAATTGCTAAAGGATCAATGGTGATTCTGAAGACCAAACATTTTCCCCTTTCTAGTTTGCTTTCTCGGTGGACTGGATTTTTGTGTATGACGAACGTAAAATGGGATGCTTTGCCTTTTTACAAATTAAAATTAGGCCCGTAAACGAATCGACTCGTTTTCAAATTTCAAATCTTTTATCGGATCTATTTGTTTTGCCGTGTTGGATAATTTCGTGTAGGACATTCAACACCTTCACATCCGTAACAGATTATGATAGTTTTATTTGTAAGATGTGTACGTATAATTATAATTTTATAATCTCTTAAACTATTGAAAAGTAATTTCATCAGTCCAACGAAGAAACACAAAGTTCGGAACAAGTTGTGTTTACTCTTCAACAATTTGTTGACCCATTTTTATATTGATTCGATAATAATAAGAAAAGCAGGCTTTCATTTTTCGTGCATTTATTTATTTAGTTAATTGCATCATACGTCCTTGATCTATGACTTTCATTTCAAACTGGTTCCTAAACTTTTAAACATTTTAATTTTATCCTTAAACTATGACTGTCATTCTAAACTAGTCCTCAACTTTTGAACATCTCATTTTTCATCCCTAATATGTGATCTTCATTCTAAATTGGTCTTTAAACTTTTTAAATATTTCAATTTTATCCTGAATTATATGTACCAATCACATCTCTTGTTAATAAAATCATTAGGCAAGTTATGTTTTTCTATGTTTGAAAAAAATAATATTTAGGTTAAACTATGGTTGAAATGGATTACATATTCGGATGAATTTGGGGATGCAATTGGAAGATGTAAAGGTCTAGGGACCAATTTAGAACGAGATTCATAGTTTAGGATGAAATTGGAATGTTTAAAATTTTAAGGACTATTTTGAAATGAGGGCCATAGTTTGGGGACATATGAAGTAATTAACTCTTATTTAGTTACGTATCAGAGATCCTCTGTGTTCTGTGTGTCTGGCTTTACACACCGAGACAACAGGATGAGGCTCAAAGGCCTAATCGCAGTCGTTGTATTTTATTCACAGTATAATACATCAATCATAAGATATCATCCGCTAAACATAGTTTTAAAATGCAGCAATGCCATATGGCAATCTTTGTTCAATTACTGAAGCCCCGTTGCCTCTCTTTGTCTTCATTATTGACGCATCACAAGTACAAATCCGTGGGTCCCCGGGATCACAATTAATGCAAACGTGAACCCTTTTTCTTTGAACTGATTTCGCCAACAATATTATTAAATCGTATCACTTTCACAAATGTTGAATTATGAATAAAAAGGTGCGTCGTGTCATGTTGTGATTGGACCATTTCCGGTCTTTGTTTATGAGATGATGGGATATTAAATTTGTTTTAGGTGATGATGAAGAAATTTGTGTCATTTATGGGAAACATAGTCAAATTACTTACTTATTTGATTGGAAAAACGGTCGAAATTTTCTTACGGCTTTTAAGTAGTAGTCGTCAATAAACTAATGACATGCTATCGTTATCTTGCTTCTTATCTTAATTTTTTTTTAATTAATCTTCAATCATTCTGTGTAATTTTATTTGTATGTTGTTCTTTTCCATCATAGTTTTAACAATTTCAACTTCTATTATTATTATTATTATTATTATTATTATGAGAAAATAACCTCAGTGATCGAAAATGTCTTGTAATATACGATTTTGATAAACTTTTTTTTGGATTTACCAAAATGACCAAGTAAATCGCAATGCGATCGATAATTCGCAACGCGATCTCCGATATCGCAAATCAGTTTTCAGATTCGCAACGCGATAGTTGAAGTTCGCGTGCGATTCATTTTAAATTCGTTGCGATAGTCGAAGTTCGCGTTGCGATTCTTTCCAAATCGTTGCGATAGGCGAAGTTCGCGTTGCGATTCATTCCAATTCGTTGCGATAGGCGAAGTTCGCGTTGCGATTCATTCCAAATTCGTTGCGGTAGGCGAAGTTCGCGTTGCGATAGTCCAAATATTGGATTTGTTTCTTAAGAATTTTCTCTAAAAAGATAGAATTTGCGCGGACGTGTCGAAGACACGTATTACCACGACCACGACCACGACCAGAGACGGGACGGCGGCGGCGCGCGAGAGTCTCCCTTGTTCTCTATCACTCAACAAGGAAGTGGGAAAGTCAAACCTTAAATATCATTCCCAATAGTGTTTCCAATACTATGTGGGATTGAACATTACCAACACTTGTTTCCAATACAATTACCTTCATTGTTGTAAGAGTTTAATTTTGAAACTAAAAAAATATTTATTCGAATAAATAACTTACCCTTTGAGGACTTTGATCATAAATGAAGTAATTGCTAAAACTAACTCTGATTCGGGTTCTTATAATGTTCAATGACTTACTTGCAAGAGTAGATGATGACCAAACAACTCGATATGTTTCCTTGTGTCATTATCAGCTAGTTTTCGTAGCATCCTCAGTTGAAAACTTCCATCATTGTCTCCTTTGCATTGTTTGGTTAATTTTTTCTTCCATCAAAGTCCTCAAAGGGTAAGTTATTTATTCGAATAAATATTTTTTTAGTTTCAAAATTAACTCTTACAGACATGAAGGTAATGGTATTGGGAAACAAGTGTTGGTAATGCTCAATCCCACATAGTATTAGAAACACTATTGGGAATGGTATTTAAGGCTTGGCTTTCCCACTTCCTTGTTGAGTGATAGAGAACAAGGGGGACTCTCGCGTGCCGCTGCTGCCGTCGTCCCGTCCCATCTCTGGTCGTGGTCGTGGTAATACGTGTCTTCGACACGTCCGCGCGAATTCTATCTTTTTAGAGAAAATTCTTAAGAAACAAATGCAATATTTGGACTATCGCAATGAATTTGGAATGAATCGCAACGCGAACTTCGCCTATCGCAACGAATTGGAATGAATTGCAACGCGAACTTCGCCTATCGCAACGATTTGGAATGAATCGCAATGCGAACTTCGCCTATCGCAACGAATTTGGAATAAATCGCAATGCGAACTTCGACTATCGCGTTGCGAATCTGGAAACTGATTTGCGATACCGGAGATCGCGTTGCAAATTATCAATCGCATTGCGATTTACTTGGTCATTTTGGCAAATCCAAAAAAAGTTAGTCAAAATCGTATATTACAAGGCATTTTCGGTCACTGAGGTTATTTTCTCTATTATTATTATTATAATGAGTGTCCCATGTTCCCATATGTAATGGGGTAAGAGGAGGTAAGATAGTAAGCTGTCCCAACACTAGGTTGAGAGCAACTTCCGTAGGAGACCTCTGAATTATGAAATGCCATTCCATGGGACTCGATTCCACGACTTCAAGGTTAAGAACCTTGTGCTCTACCAACTGAGCTGGATGGTCTTTTAGATAAGGTATGATGTAAATAATTTTGTATTAAAAGATATTTTTGTTCAAGTTAGTATGCTTTTAGTATTTTTCTTTTCTTGTGTGAACCTTAAGAGATGGAAAGAAAATCGGTCACAGTTTATGCACAAGTTCTTTATAGTTTTATTTAGGGGAGAATATTGGACCGAGGCGAGTAAAATGAAAATTTTAAGTTTGTAAAATTTACGAGTACCATTTTATCACTCATTGTATTTGAATTTTTTCGAATCAAATATATAAAATTTGAGTCGAGTTGAATCAAACACATTTTTTTAAAATTTAAAATATAATTATTTATAACGTTATGATATTGATTTGTATTAATTTAAATGATTTTGCCTAACTATATACAATATGTTTTTGTGTTAACTACACGGATGATCATTTATGTTTTTGTTTTGTCCATTTTTTGTCATTAATTTCAAAATACATAAGATATGCTTACATTAATTTTTATTTAATTAAGATATGATCACTTTTGTTTTTATTTATTTAAAATGTGGTCACCACGAGTTAACTAGGTTAACGGTTACCATACTAAGTTATGTGATATTTTAGTATAACCACACATTTGGTCTATATTATTTAAATATTCTCTCAATTTAGTCATGTTTTTAATAAATTTAATCATCCGATCAAATGAATTCACGTATCACAATTCGGTTGGATGACTAACTTTATTTTAATTTAGTTTAACTTAATATATTTATTTTTCAAAATTAATTTGCTTTGCTTTGTTCAATTAAAATAAAGTTAGTCTTCTAACCGAACGATGACACACGACGCGACACGTGATATCAATGATAGTGACATCATTCGATTAGAGGCTTAAATTTATTTTAGTTTATTAAAAGTATGACTACATAGAGAGAATATGTAAATAACATGAACCAAATGTGTGATTATACTAAAATAATTTAACGACAGTTAATTCATGGTGACCACATCTTAATTAAATAAGAACGAAATCGACTATATCTTATGCATTTTGAAATCAGTAACCAAAAGTAAACAAAACACAAATATAAGTAATCATATGTATAGTTAACCCAAATAACGTCTATTCTACGATATTTTAATAAGCTTTGAAATGTTCAAAAAAGAGTAAAAGGATATTGCAAGTATAAATTCAATGAATAATTCAAATAATGTATGGTGATTTAATTAATAAATAAAATATATTAATATAGAAATGTTGTAAAATATTTATTGTGATCGAAACCTTCTGTTTTGGAGTCGTATATTTAGGATGACCAAAGTAGTGTTTGAATTGAATACGTTATTTTAGATATTCTTGCTCGGTGGAGGTGATAAAATTAGTATCCTTTTGACAACCTGATCATATTGTTTTTTCTCCGTATTCGATTATAAAATTAGAGAGATTTTTAACGAGACATATATTAATGAAATTATATATTTTTACTCAAAAAAAAATAGTATCCTTTGGAGAAATGTCACACTATTCTAAACTGGCAAATCCAATTCTATTTTTTGAAGTAAAAAACAAGGAAACGGATGCAAAGAATAATACATTGCAGGCTCACGTTTTATATATCAGAAGAACGACCTTGTCAACTATCAAAGCTTCCACATTCCTTACCCTTTCTTTCCTTCCTTGGGTCCTCAACTCATCAAAGGAGGAGGTGAATTTCAATGGCGGCAACAGCAACCAGGACCCAAATTCAACCCCCAAACACTTTGCTCAAACCTCCACAAAGATCGAACCTTGTTTGTTTCTCTTTTGCTGCGTATTCCAAGGCCCTTATCCACCATCTCCAATCCCTCGACATCCCCATCCTCCCGGGTTTAACCGACCAAGAATTCGCCTCCATCGAATCCACTTTCCGCTTCACTTTCCCTCCCGACCTTCGTTCTATACTCCGAGAAGGCCTCCCCGTCGACCCTTCTTTCCCGAACTGGCGATCTTCATCCCCTCAGCAGCTCAACATTCTCCTCAACTTTCCTTTGTTGTCTCTTTCCAAGAATATTAAGCTGCGCAACTTTTGGTCCGACTCATGGGGGCCTAAACCTCCGAATCCCAATGATGCTCTGGCTCTGGTTAAAAAATTGTTTATGACGGCGCCTCTTTTAGTTCCCATCTATCGAAACTGTTATATCCCTTCGACGCCGAACGTGGCGGGAAACCCTGTTTTTTACGTTGATGGGGAGGAAGTTAGAATCATGAGCTTTGATGTCACTAGGTTTTTTCAGGAAGTTGATTTTTTTAGAAGAGGTGGGGTTTCCAAGCCTTTCATGAGGAGGAAAAGCAATGGTGTGAGCAACAAGGTGCCGGCTTGGGCGGCGACATCCGCTCGGAGGATTGAGTTTTGGACCGATGCGGCGGAGAGAGGGAGGAGGGTGGTGGCGCGTGGGGTGACCACGGGGTGGTGGAGTAAGGACGACTTCGGATTGGGCGGATGTTTGGAGGAAGTGTTTTGGAGACTGCGAGACGGAGGGTGGAGGGAGGAGGAGGTGAGGGAGATGATGATGATGGACGGCTGTGATCACAGCGAGAACAAAGAGAAAAACGCGACCTCGTCGTTGCGGGTTTTGTCGGTTGTGCTGTTACGCGCGGGATGGTGTAGTGAAGATGTGGTGTACTCGCTTGATCTCGACGACGACGGTGAAGATTAGCCATTTTTGGAACTTTAATGGCCAAATGACTATTGGCTATTGCATTGTCGAGGATGATGATCACGGAAATAGCAGAATCTAACGGTGATTCAAGTGCAATGCACAGACATTTCAATTATGTTTTTTTCCATACATATACAAAAGGTATATTTTTTACATGTACAAAAGGTAGCTTCTTATGATGGTTTGATACTTTTGGGTCGCGTATAAAAATACAAACGAATATTAGGGTCAGTCAATGATCCCTTTCACAGAACTGTAGTTCAAATATTTATTATTATATTCGTATAAGAGAGTGTTTCATAGAAAGCTCTACTGGTCAAATGCCAACTAAGACCTTGGTGTTATTGGAGGTGATAAATTCAATGGCATCACTTTCCGAGGCTTGAAATTAGGATGGGCATGGGTCGAATAACGTCGAATTTTTTCTTATTGGAATTTAATCCGAAGTAGCAAATTTGATTCAGAATTTAGAAAAGTTCCACAAGATATAAATTTCGATATAATATTTTAGGTCAAAACTGCACTTGAATCAAACCTAACCCAACGTATGCATAATTTATTTTTATTAAGTAAAATAAAGAAGAGTATTATGGTATTTTTTTAAAAAAAATTATAAAGGACAATTATAATATTACATTGATTATAATTTTTTATCCTAAATTCAAACTTGATTCACTCATCGTTAAAATATTTTAATCCGATCCGAACTCAAACTTATAAAATAAAAAATTAATTTAATCAAATCGGACCGTGTCATCACTTGTTGAGTCTGGGTCAAATGCGCTCCCTACTTGAAATACACTACAAAAACCTTGGTCGTCAAATTGCGTTGGACTTTGCCCTTCGACAATTGGGGTCTGGCAAGTGGAGGATGGTGGCCGGTGGCCTTGGATGTATACCTGACTCGACCGCTACGCGGCTACGGCATGAGCATTAAGTAGGAGGCATTGACACGGTACATGGTCAAGACAACAAAACTTTTTTCACAAGAAGTTCAAATTTTGGATGTGACTTATTTCTATAATACAATAATTAAAATAAATATA
The DNA here is from genome assembly GCF_006381635.1 of Hibiscus syriacus. Classification (NCBI taxonomy): domain Eukaryota; kingdom Viridiplantae; phylum Streptophyta; class Magnoliopsida; order Malvales; family Malvaceae; genus Hibiscus; species Hibiscus syriacus. The sequence goes on along the minus strand of NW_024062686.1, from coordinate 1,286,901 downwards.
TAAATATTAATCAATATAAAATTATTACTTTATGAAATAATAAACGAATTATTGAATTTGCTGGATGATGATTTTGAAGCTTCGCATACAGGACAGATGTGATTTGTTTTTAGATGGAGACAGGTTGCCGGGGAGCATGGAAAATATTTTTAGGTGTTTTTCTTGGATGGGGGTTTCAACTTTCAAGTAGCCAAGAACTTAGTTCAATGATCCATGGATAAGAGTTGCAATCTATTTTTGCGCATCATCAACGACCTCATAAACAATTGACTTTGTTAGAGATGCCAATCAGCAGATTCAATGTTGATGTATAGTTTGATTTCTATTATTTTTTTAATAAAGTAAATAAACATTGCTGATGGAAATAAGACGAGCTTATGCAAGTTTGGGTAAAGAGTCACAGTTGAAGAGATGACAACCGTAGACTGATGTTTAAAGAAGGGAGAAAGAGAATAATTATAAGGGGAAAAAAGAGTGGTTGATCGATTTCAGGTGGTCTATCCCCTTATTCAATCTTAGTTGGAGTATTTATAGTGGTTGTTAATGCGTATGTTAGTCGTAGGACCATGGTGACTATTCGTAGGTTGGTAGGCTAGGAAGTTTTTTTTAGTGTTTTCTAGTTGAGGGAGAAATAGATTGCATCAGTCGTAAACCATGGGGAGTACTTCACTGTTTAGTGAAGTCGTATTAAGAAACTGAGAAATGAGAAAGAAACCATATCTTTATTTCATGCTTCAAAACCTGCTGAGTTACATTGTTTATATAGCAAACAGTTGCTGAACAAAGGAACAATCAACCTAACAGATCCAACAATGATAACCTTGCTGATTAACAACCTAACTACCCTGGGTTTTGCTCATCTACAACACAGCACACCCTATAGAGCATAAGCCTGACTGCTTGAACCATGCATGCCATGCAGTGCCATGCACACGTTTAGTCTTCCAACAAGTAGGTTGGTAGGCTAAGAAGATCTGATAGTCAAATTATAGATTTTATTCTGATGCATCACATGAGCATGTTTGAGATTTTATCTAAGTCTAGTGTGTGCATATTATTCGTTAGACCTTAAGAGTAATAAGGTGACCTCTAACTAGAGGTATAATATTTTATCCTCTTTTGTTGAGGACAAACTATAAAGTAGCTTGATTCTAGATTCATTACAGAATATCTAATAGTATTTTTTAAAATTTCGTCAGTAGTAAGCCGTGGGAGTACTTCACTGTTTAGTGAAGTCATCTTAACCCTATTGCTTTAGGGTAGTGACTAAGGATGCAAACGGGCGGGTCGGGTGTGGATACCCCCTTCCCCATCCCCATACCCATCTACTATTTTTCAATTCACCCACCCGTCCACCATCCATGATAGTTACAAATTTTCAAATCCACATCCGCCCACGCGGGTACATTTTCAAATCCATCCCCACACCCACTACCCACTAGCGACATACCCATCTAAACCCGCCTGACAACAAACTAATGAGATGTTGGAGTTGATTCCCAGACAGTTCGTGATGGGGTAGCAGCGCATGCTTCAATTTGTCAGAGAAGTGGCTCTACGAATGTTATGGAGACAGATTGTAGGGAGCATGTAGTCGTAGAGCTGGATTGTTGTGTTGCTTTCGATGTTAATGCTCATAGTGCGCCTAATATGGGTTTTGAGGGGTTAAAGAATATGGAAACTGTTGCTTTTGATGTTAATGCTTATAGTACGGCTAATTTGTGTTTGGATGAGCAGCATGGGCTAAAAAACATGGAAAGTGACGTGGTTAGTGGGATTATGAGTTTAATCAAAGAGCCGAATATTTCCCTAATTAAATACCAGATTAAAGACTAAATATCCTTAATATTTAGTTAAATTATATGTTATATATTATATAATATTAAAATTTATAAATTAGTCTCTAAAATTACACTTAAATTCATAATGGTCCAAAATTTAATAGATATTTAGCTGGGCGGGCGGGCGGATGTGGGGCGGGCGGATGCGGGGCGGGTAATGTCTCAAACCCATTACCCGCCCACCACCCACGACGGGTACCACTTTATAAATCCACACCCGCCCACTACCCGCTAAAATTATACCCATCTCCGCTCCAATTGGAGTGGATACGGTACGGAATCCATGAAACTGTATCCGTTTGTCATCCCTGGTAGTGACCTTAGTTGGGCTGGAGGAGATTACGCTTACACGGGTGACAGTGTGTAGTTGACTAGTTGTAGTAAATGATTTACTACTAAGATGAGCGTGTGTTGGTTCTTGCTTTTATTGGGAAGTCGAGGTTGTCTTAACGCCAATAAGGGGAATAGGAACAATTCTTGCATGGGCGTGTATAGAGTTAGTAGACAAAAAATTTCTCATCACTGTCTACCACCATCTAGATTTAAAATTATTAAATAAAAATAATTTAAAATAAATAATAAAATAACATTTTTAGTATAAATTTAAAATGATTTAAAATAATCTCATTACCGTCGACCACCTCTAGGTTTAATTTTTTATTTTAAATTATTTTTATATTAAACAATAATATAAAATGCCATATCATATCAAATAATAATAAAATAATTCACAGTGATCAAAACATGAGCAATTCAAAAGTTTAATAAGTAAATTAAAAAATTTAAAAGTACAATAAGTAAAATAGGAAAAAGAGTAAAATTTAGTGATAAATTTTGTAGTTTAACCATTTTATATAATTTTTTTTAATTGATGTTAATCCGCGTTTTGCCCATTTTCATCTAACTTCGATATTTATCCCTAAAGAGAACTGGTGCAAAAGCCACGCACTTCGCACGTGCGAAAACATTCTCTTCTAATCTAGTATAATCGCTGACTGCTTTAGTAAGAGAAGAAAACAAGGCTCTTCAAGTCACATTTTAACCGAGAAAAATCGACAAAATGGCGATGGCGAGCGTGCGATCTGGTCTCCTCCGAGCAGCCCTTCGCGGCGGATCTCGGCCTACTGCTCCTCCCAAGCGGGGCTTCGCTTCCTCTTCTCATCACGACGATGAGTGTATGCGGGCTTTTCTTTATCTATTTTTTTGCTCATACGAATTATTATTATTTTTATCTTATTTGAATCAATTATACACATCAATCTATCGATTTCTTAAATTTGAGTTTATTGTTTAATGTACCCTTTTGATTTTAATCGAATATATGTTAGAAATAGAATAAGTAAATAAGTTTAGATTATTAAAAAAAATGAAGTTTTGGACATCGGGAAAGAACACTATGTAGTTACAGATCCAAACAGCATAGAAATATCATATATAATTGTTTGTAACATGAATTTATCTTTTTGCCTTTTTAGATGAAACGGCAAAATGGGAAAAGATAACATATTTGGGTGTTGCTACATGCACTGTTTTAGCCATTTACAATCTATCAAAAGGTCATCCCCACCATGAAGAGCCTCCTGTAAGCTTATATTTACTCGGTTTTATTTATTTATATATTTAATTTTAAAGATTGTTTTTATTTGTTTTGATTCTTGGATTTGTCATGATGTGTGAATGTTTGCAGCCGTACCCATATTTGCACACTCGCAACAAGGAGTTCCCATGGGGTATGTTATTCTTATTGTTGCCGGTTTCAATTTCTTTTGATTCAATTTGAATGTTGTTTTTTGTATTTAGATTTTGTTTTTTAGGCTCTATTTGGTCTTTCCTTGGAAATTATAGCTACCGATAATATAGCTGTAATTACTGTTCCTTGCTGGTTGGAGAGTTTCACAATCATATTGCATATGAACTATAAAAAAATACTATGTAATTCTTATTCACAGAGTAATATTCCAAGTGCATTGCAATTTGTTATGGTAATTTGGAGAGTTTTTGGCCCTGTCGATGTCATTAGTTAGCATATTAGCCTAGTGGGCTCGATTCTCCTTGACTAAGCATTGCTTGTTTTGAATGATGAGCCTATTTAGAATGAGTGATAACTCATACAGAAATCTGGGTGTGAATTTGGTATTACAATGGAAGTGGATGAAATAAGTTTTTTCTTCAGGTTTTGTGTGTTCGTGTGTAGGTTGATTCAATATATTTATCTTTGTATTCAGGACCAGATGGCCTGTTTGAGAAGAAGAAGCATCACTAGGGCGACCGATGGCCCAATTGACTCGAATCTTTCCGAGTTCGTCACATTCTTGTGATTTGTCAGAGAAATCAATCAGAACACCGTGGATCTTTGCATGTAATTTTAGCAGTTCCATTCATGTTTCTGGATTTCTAGACTTTGCATTGCAACTTTATCAGGCTTTCTACATGGATGCGCCCCCCTGTTACGAAATAATAAGATTAATGATCGGTTTGTTTGTGGATCTTTTAGGTTGAATCTTAAATGTGTCACAATATCGTACAGGGAAGACTCGTAAAACTAAAATTTATATGCACACATTTATAACACTTTAAGATAATATATATCATATCTGTTATAATTTCTATTTTTGCTTTCAATTATTTCTTTCCAGATTAAACCAAAACAAAATTTAAATTACAATCTATGACATGTGTCAAGAAGCCAAAATTTGATCAGTTTATATAATGCTGTGTACCGTAATCCTTAACAACTATTTTTTTATCACCAAGATCACTTGGTTTGTGTAATCAACTATAAGTATAAAGATAACAAATAATTCCAATACATAGGAATTTCATATATCTGACAAATCTAATATATTTATATAATAATTCTCATATATTTCTAAAGATTAAAACTTTTATAATTATGGAAAAAATATTTAATCGCTGAGAATCATTACTCTAAAAAATTTTTATATAAATAAATTTAATTATTAAATAATTTTTTACTACTAAAATTATAATAAAATTCATTCAATTTAAGTTTTAATTATTTTTTAATAATCTAAGTGATTATATGATACAATCGATCTAATATTCTTTTAATCATTGATAACACAAATACACGTACTCGAACTAAAATCTTCTAGAAATAACAATATTTTAATTAAAATTTAAATCACATATAATACAAATAATAAATTATGGAATCATCTTTATCTGACAAAGAGGGGTGATGAATTGTCAGGTAATTTCGAAAATATATGGCAACGAGGGGGTTACGATGTCAAAGAATAAGGTGGAGGGTTGAGTTTTCAAAAGAAATTTAGGTGTTATGGAACCATCTTCGCCAACCCCACTGGTCCTAATGCTCAGCAAATTCATGGATTCCGCAAAAAAGAAAAAAAATCTGGCGATTCTATGTCATTTCGATGGTTAACTTAGAGCCATTTGCATAAAAAAACTTGAATTTTGCCGATAACAACACGATTCAAAGCATTATATGTGGCTTATGAAAACTTGGAACTTCGATTATTATAACTAGAAATCTACAAGTAAAAAATAATACTCTTCAGAAATAATATCACAATAAACCACAAGTAGCTAAGACACATACAATGTCCTGATCCCACCACAGGAAGAAGAAAAGAAAGATTTAGTGACAGTAAATAGTCATATAGTGAATGACAAACCATTACGACTTCATTCTACAGCTGCATTCCCACTGTTATTTCCCTCGTTCGTGATATTTGGCAGAGTTCCCAAACCTGTTTGAGCTTCTTTCACTTCTCGAGTCGTTGAAGCATCGGAAGAATTATCGGGATTAGAAGAATCCACTGATTTGTTTTGCTCTGAATTTGCATCGTAATTAGAATTTCCATTGCTGTCATTGAAACTCTGAATGCCATTGTTGTTCTCATTATGATTTGAGTTTTCATTGCTGTTGGTATGGCTCGAAACGGCATCGTTGTTCTCATTTTGACTTGCATTTTCATTGTTGTTGTTATTGGCGTCGTAGCTCTGAGAAGCATTATTCTCATTCTGACTTGCATTTTCGTTGTTGGTACCACTCTGAGCAGCATTGTTCTCGACCCGACCTGCATTTTCATTGTTGTCAGTGTTGCTTTGAGTGACCTTGTTCTCGTTCTGACCTGGATTATTATTGCTGTCGCTGTTGCTTTGAGTGACCTTGTTCTCGTTCTGACCTGGATTGTTATTGCTGTCGCTGTTGCTCTGAGCGGCCTTGTTCTCGTCCTGACCTGCAATTTCATTGCTTTCGGTGTTGCTTTGAGTGGCCTTGTTCTCATCCTGACCTGCATTGTCATTGCTTTCGGTGTTGCTCTGAGCAGTGTTTTCATTCAAATTGTTGTCATTTTGAGTGACATCTGCAGTTGCATTTTCATTATTGTCTGTGTTGCTCTGAGTGGCATTGTTCTCATTCTGACTTGCATTTTCATTGTTTTCGGTGTTGCTATGAGCAGCATGTTCATTTTCATTCAAATTGTTGTCCTTTTGAGTAACATCTGAAGCTGCACTGTCTGTTGCATTGCTCTGATTGTCGGTGCTGCTGCCATTCCCATTTGCATTCCCATCATTGTTCGTATTGCCACTATCGTTCCCATTCTGACCTGAACCAGCTTTATCATCAGTGTTCGAGGATGTTTCGCCATCTTTGTTCTCACTAGCATTTGAATTCTCATTCGTGTTTAGCGACAGAACATTTTCTTGTGTCCCCTCTCCTCCAGAATTCTTGTTTGATTCTTCACTCTGAACATCATTTGGATTGCTGTCTGATCCGGTCCATGCATTGGTGTTTTCAGTCTGTCCATTTGATTCAATAGATTCAGTGTTTCTTGCAGAGCTTGTGGAATCTCCATTTGTTCCATCCCCATCCCCATTCTCAGTTGAAGTTGGAGTTGCATTTGAGTCTGATTGCTCCCCACTGCCACTTGAATCCGATTTCTCAGATTGCTCCCCACCTGTTTGATTCTCGTTTGATTCTGTAGCTGTATCAGTTTCTGAATCCCTTTTTGACTCAGCCTCATTACTCCCATTACTGCTTTCTTGTTGGTTCTCAGTTGTTTCATTTTCTTGCACATTTGACTCATCATGATGAACATCGTCTGCTTCACTGCTATTTGTTTCGTCCTGATCTTTCTTATCTTTGTTTTCCAATTGCTCTGACACATCGGAATTTTCCAAACCACTTGTCTCATTCTCAACTGCAACATTTTGGACATCATGGACTACTTCGCTGGAAGCATCATCCGCTTTGTAAAGTTCTTCTCTTGCTTCTTCATTGTTCTGGTCAACTCCATCCAAAACCCGGTCATCCGAGGCACCTGAACTCTCTATCTCACCTTCACTCTTTTCCGTCTCTTTCTCTTCATGTGCCTCCTCATTCCCTTTGTTTTCGGTGTCCTCTTCGCTCCCACTATTTTCCATTTTCTTTGCTCTCTTCACTCTCCTCTTCCTTCCCTCCCTCTAATGGATCTTCTCGGCGCTCAGTTTCCTCCTCAGATTTCTGGTTATCACCTTCGTTCACTGCATCGACATCCCCATTCTCTTTCCCTTCATCTTCAGTTACCTCAGGCTTGTTATCTTCTTCTCCGTTCTTGCTTTCTTCCTCCTCTTCGTCCTTGAGCCGTGCATCCTTAACGGTTATTCCTTCCGATCGAGGAAAGTCCTTTCTCCCCAACTTAACGACTTCATTCCCCGATGTCTCGTACGCTGCTTTCTTCTCACCAGAGTGCTTAACTTGGTAAAGCAACCAGATGCAGATACCTACAAGAACACATATTTGAAGAGCATGCTTTACCTTCAACCCTTTCGATCTTTGGTTCCTACTAGGCGAAACTCGGAACATGTCGAACTTCCTTTCCAATTAACCTACCGGAAAACACCAGAAAACATTGGGTTCTTCGACAGATGTATAATCCGACGTATTCATATAATTCAACTTACTAATACCACAATATTCTTATAATAACAATTACAGTACACTAAACCATACAAAGAGAAAATTAAAAGAAAAGGTCAAACAAGCAAAGATCACTGTATTAAAGACCCAATGCTAATTTAAGAGATTTGACCAAGATGATAAATCCAACTCCTTTCTATATTTAAGGTCAGAAATCACACAAAAACAAGCTCAGAATGCATGCTATGAGAAGTAAAATGCAGGATCAAAAGTGCAAATATAATCTGAAACAGTGCAACAACTTGCATTTAAAAGCAAACCCATTTTCAACACTTGAAAATCAAATTGAGAGAGCTTTGATGGAGACTTACCCAGAGAATCCGAATGATCCCAAACTAACAAACAGAGGACACTTTACTTTCTCTTAGGGAATTCCGGGAACGGTTGAGTTTCCGGGAAACATTAACCAAGGAAATGAAAAAGGCTTTGACTTGAAGGACTAGAAACTTCGCGTGTCGGTGCAAAAATAAGATCGGATCTGGAAATGGAGAAGAAACACCACATATATAATAGAGTGTTCCTTAAAAAAAAAAAGATTGTTATAGAGAAATCAAAACTATAATAATAAACAATTATATATATAATTTTTGAAAATTATAAACAATTATATATATAATTTTTTAAAATTATAAACAATCTTTGATAATATCTCATTCATTCTCTTAGTATTCATCCTCTTGAATATATATATTTATAATTATTTATATTTAATTAATTTGAATTAAGAATTGTAAATAATTATTATTAAATATCTTATCCTAATTTAATTCATTCTGTTATAATATAAATATTTGAAATTTAATATTTTATTTTATGATATTAACAGGCAATTATTGTATACATGAATGCTTTTTATAATGACATAAAAATATTAAAATGTGTGGTTTCATGTGCATCAGTCGGTGTCAATTTGGAAAGAAATGAACCTCGAAAAGAGGCAAATTGTATTAAACATTAAAGTGAATAAAGTTATTGAGTCGTTTCCACAAATGGCAGATAACAAGCCACATGTCAACACCCGTATCTTAAGGTAGGTGATCGATAATTCTATGATTCGGTTATGGTTCCTTACATTACACCAAAACATGTAAAGGTTAAATTTTTAATATTATATTTTAGTTTGCATCCTAGTCTTGTCCTCAAGGATTAAAATTGAGAAATTATGACTTCAACACACTATGGTCTTTCCAGGTAGCACTCTCAGCTCCTAAGTTTGTCTACTGAATCAACAGTTGAGTTACAGCTTGATTTTTCTGTTTAATGATTCGTTTGTCCAACACAATTGCATGGTACACTCGTAATTGACCATTCGATGTCGGTTTTGTGAGATCTCTTGTTGTAATGTTCTTGTGCCCAATCTTCTTCTTCAATAAGCTAACATGAAATACCAGATGGACCTTTGATGTTGCAGGCAGTTCTAATTTATGAGCAACTGACCCAATTTTCTCTTGTATCTTGTAGGGTCTATAGTATCGGGCAGACAACTTCTAATTTTTTTCTCAAGGCCAAAGACGATTGACAGTAGAGTAGCAATTTTAGGTACACCTCGTCTCCTGGTTGAAACTGCCTTTCAGTTGTTCGTTTATCCGCAGTGTTTTATTCTATGTTGAGCACGCTTAAGTTGTTTTGTTAATAACTTAGTCAAATGTGCCCTTTGTTGCACTATCTCTTGCACACCCTACACTGCTGAATTTCCAATCGAGTTCCTGATTGGAGGTTTATACCCAAAAAGAGCTTCAAATGGTTCCTATGACTCTGGTAATTTATGTTGTGCCACTACTCAGCCTGTGATAGACACTTCGCCCAACTGGTAGGATTTAAAAAGCATAGTCCTTTAAGATATTGCTTCAGGCATTGATTCAGCCCCTCAGACTGTCCATCAGTTTCTAGATGGTACGTAATATTAAATATGGTAGAAATACCCAATTGTTTCATAAGCTCATTTCAAAAACTCCTCTACTATAAGTCCAATTAGACATACTATTAGAATTTACTGTTACTATTGTAATAATTTCTGTTGCCAAATTGTCCCATGCATAGTTGTTTCCTATATCATGGACCAACTAGGAATAACCATTGTCATTAAAAAATATTCAATGCTCTCTTTGTAGTGTCTAGACAATGCATCAGGCACTGCATTATGTTTACCTTTTTTTTTGGGTAAAAAATAACATAATCATTGCTTCTAAAGACACTTCAAGGGCTCACGACCAGTTTTGATCACAAATGGTTTGAACTTAAGACAGTGTCTCCGCTTACCCCTATTTTTAGGATGTCAATATACTCTTTTTCATAGATTGGCATGTCTGTCTGTTTAAGACCTAGAGCCTTGCTTAAAATAAGCCACTGATCACCTTTCCTGTGAAAGAACTATCCTAATACACCTAGAACCTGCATCAATTTCCAAACAAAAGATTTTAGTAAAATCTGGTAAGGCTAGTACTAGAGCCGCGCACATTGCTTCTTTCAATATCTCAAAGGCTTCAATAGAATTGGGTGTCCACTTGAATGAATCCTTTCGTAATATTCAGGTCAGTGGTCTGCTAATGACCTCATATCCCTTCATAAATTTCCTGTAGTATCCAGTTAAACCCAAAAAGCACCTCAAGGATTTGATGGTTTTTCAAAGTGTCCAGTGTCTTATTGCTTCGATCTTTGCTGGATCAGTAGACATCCCCGTAGAAGATTTGATATGAACCAAGTACTACACTTGTGGCTGACCAAACAACATTTGTCCCTCTTTGCAAACAATTGATTCTTCTTCAAATTTTCTAAAATCATCTTTAAGTACCCTGCATGTTCTGTATCGCCCATTTGACCCTGTGTAGTAGTCAATGGATCAACTGTATCGCCCATTTGATGTGTTTTCTTTTGCTTACCAGATTGAAGATGGATCAACTATGTCACCCATTTGATGTGTTTTCTTTTATTTACCCTATATAGCCTATTGAGCTGGGTCGAGTCAGAACACGTCGGATTCAAGTTATTATTGGACTCTTTTTTTTATCAACCCAATTCTCTTCCTCCTCCCTGATCAACCCACTATCATGACCGTTAATCTCCTTTTCTCCTCCATGATCATGACATTATGAAGTTGAGATGTAGAGTTATATTTTTTTTCTCAGCAAAATTAATTTTATTTATAAAATCGAAATTAAGAATCTCGTTAAAAATCTCCCTAAACCTAAATAAAAAAAAAGAATACTCTTAATTAGAGAAAAGTACACCACCGAGTTACACGTTCAACCCAAAAACAACAAAATAATACTTCGGCCTTTCAAGTTACGACCCAATAGATTACAGACATCATACCCAAAAACACTAGCATTAGCTTAACACACCCAGATTTTAACATTACCTATCCATTCCACATCTCCAAAAACACTAAAGCTCAACTAACAAAACTAATGGCCTTATCCCACACTACATATAACACATTCTATCTCACCTGACTACCACCAAGCTTTGAAAAAACCAAATGGAGCTGCAAACCTTCTACTGCGAAGATAACTGCCAATGCGATGTAAAGTTATATAATAATAGTTTAAAATTTAGTTGCGAAGAATAACAAAGTTGAAGAAAATAAATTACGCATACATAAATAAATTTTAACTGTGTTAAAATTTTAAACCAAGTGCTGAAAATTTTAATGTCCAAATGTTAAAAAGGATAATTAAGTAGTTTAATTTGCTTACTGTCGAACACCTGTAGGTATTGACTGACCCCATGACTTTTGAGTATAGGCCGCAGCAGAAGCTGGTCTGCCTATTTATTTGCTGCTGTCATTCATTATATTTGCTTTGCTACTCTACGTTTGATTGATGTTTTTGCCAGTTCTTATTTATTTGATTGATTTAAACAACCAAAATTCGTACCTGCCTATATGCACGGACAGCCTTTGTTTAGTCATGTCTACGTGAAAGGTCTCTGCATGCATTTTGTAGTGAACTTGGATACAATGATAAAAGACGCTATTATATAAAATAACTCCTAAAAATTATTATTTTTGAGAAATACCTCACAAACTAAATTTATTATAAAAATAATCATAAATTGTCCATGTAAGATGATGCCATGTTATGCAAAAAGTGACGTCAATTCTTAAGTTATACGAAAAGTGAGTTTTTTTGTAATTATTATTATTTTTATCTAAAATTAAATTATTTTATTTGAAAAAATTTATAGGTCTCGCACCATATAAAATGCGAGGTTCATTAAACGTATTTTATAGGACGCGAGATAGTCCTACATGAGAAGTTTGGGGGTATTTTTCTAACTAATGTTGTTTGAGAGGTATTGGTCCAATAAATTATTTTTGAGATTTTTTTTGGATAAGTCGAATTTTTATTATCCAACAGCAAAGTTTACTACAAAAAATCACCGATCTCAGGAAACAGAAAGAAAATACAGGCTAAAAAAAAGAATAATTGGTATTAATCAATACCCCAGGCAATACAAAGACCGGAGTTTACATCATCAAGCCTATTAATATTTTTACCCCTAAGTTTAATACGAACAAGATCTTTGATGGTGCTAAGTATTTCTTCAATGCTTCGAGAGCATCATTTGAAAATTCTTCGATTGCGTTCCTCCATTAGAAACAATGCCTATGCGTTGAAGGCGATCTCGAGTAGGCAACCTATCGATCATTGTCATCCAAGCTATCATACTGTGCTTAGGAATGTTATGTGGGAACCAAACTAGAGATTGCCAAGGAACTTTGTCCCCCTTCGTTCTAATCTATTGCCAAATTAACCTTATCGATGGTGTTCCATTTTGAAGGATTGGATGAGTTTCAGTTCGTAGCTTAAGTAATTTGTTGATGCCCCGGCTCATTGTTGAACATGCTTCCATTTGCCAAAAGTCCTTGCCCTTTAGGAAGTTATGATGTGATATTGTTAAAATAAGGCTAATAAACAGTATGATCATTCAAAAGATAATACGTTAAAATGAAATACAAAATGTTATGATTAAGAATCAAAAAATTTATTTCGTATCGATAATAATAAAGATTGCAAGTGAAAATATTACCGTTGTATGTAAAATGGGACAAAGAAAATATTGTCTTGGAGAATTTAGGTTCACAATTATAAAAGTTATCAATAGTAGTAATATAACATCTTTCACCTAAAATGTCATAGAAGTAAGAAAATAAGTTGTAAACGGTAAATGTTATAAATCTTATTAATATATTCGATTGCGCCTAAAATGTTATCGGAGTTTATGTAACATCCTCCATACCGGGTTAGTGATTAAATTGTGAGATTTAAAAATTCAGTGACCAAATTGGATAAATTGAAAAGTTTAAAGAATTGATTGAAATACTTTGTGTAGGATCAATTAACAAAGAATGAGGAACTAAAGGGGGTAAAAGAGTCTTTTAATAAGGGAAATAATTAAATATTAGTTGAGGATATTTTATATCCACGTGGAAGACAATTGAGGGATAACTAAAGTTCCAGACTTCTCTTCTTCTTCATTCTTCTTCTCCACCGTGAGACCAAGCTAAAGGTGAGTTTTCTTGTTAATCAAATTCTTGATGAATTTAAGGTTGCTTATTGATCATTAGATGATAACTAAGCTTAAGGAAAGCTTAGATTATCTTAAAACCATAAGATGAGGAGTACATGAAGAATTAAAGAAATAAAGTAGAAAAGTAAAATCTTAGATTAGAGTTCATAATAAGAATTAGAAGTGGGATTTGACTTGTCATCAAGCTAATTAAGGAATAGGAAGTGTTAGAATTAGATTAAGAACATGTTGGAAGTTGAGTAGATTCTTAAATTCTATATGGAGAATTGAATTTCTATTTTTAGAGGTATGAAATGGATAATAATTAGTTTAAGTAAGAGTATGCAAGTTAGGGATATAAAAAGAGGGGAAATATAAAGTGTTAGAGAAGATTTTGAAGAGATTTTCGTGCTAAAATAATATTTCTGGGCTATGTGCATCGATGCACATTCAATGTGTAAAATGAAGTAGAAAAGTAAAATCTTAGATTAGAGTTCATAATAAGAATTAGAAGTGGGATTTGACTTGTCATCACGCTAATTAAGGAATAGGAAGCGTTAGAATTAGATTAAGAACATGTTGGAAGTTGAGTAGATTCTTAAATTCTATATGGAGAATTGAATTTCTAAGTTTTAGAGGTATGAAATGGATAATAATTAGTTTAAGTAAGAGTATGCAAGTTAGGGATATAAAAAGAGGGGAAATATAAAGTGTTAGAGAAGATTTTGAAGAGATTTTCGTGCTAAAATAATATTTCTGGGCTATGTGCATCGATGCACATTCAATGTGTAAAATGAAGTAGAAAAGTAAAATCTTATATTAGAGTTCATAATAAGAATTAGAAGTGGGATTTGACTTATCATCAAGCTAATTAAGGAATAGGAAGTGTTAGAATTAGATTAAGAACATGTTGGAAGTTGAGTAGATTCTTAAATTCTATATGGAGAATTGAATTTCTAAGTTTTAGAGGTATGAAATGGATAATAATTAGTTTAAGTAAGAGTATGCAAGTTAGGGATATAAAAAGAGGGGAAATATAAAGTGTTGAGAAGATTTTGAAGAGATTTTTGTGCTAAAATAATATTTATGGGCTATGTGCATCGATGCACATTCAATGTGTACCAATGCATCAAGGAAAAATCCCAGAAATTGGTTAAGGTGTATCGATGCAGATGAAGTGCATCGATGCACTATTTTAAAATAAAAACATCGAATCATCAGTGTATAGATGCACAAGTAGTGCATCGATGCACCCCTTTAAATACAAACATTGAATAGGATTTATGTATCGATGCATAGATAGTGCATCGATGCACCCGTCAAGGGATGCATCGATACATGGTGTAGTGCATCGATGCATACCTTCATTAAAAGATGAAAATGGCTTTTCTTTTAGCCCAAGAAATGATAGTTTAGAATATATTAATTAGTATACTGATAAGTATCAATGAATTACTATGTAGATACAGAGCCTAAACAATTTTTAGAACGATTGCCTAGTAAGATCGATCGAGGAAAAAACAAGGAAATATAGGTGAGTGCATATGCATAGCATGAATATAGTGGTATATTCAGTTCTAGACTTGTGAGAAGTCTAGATTCAATACATTGATGCATGATTTATTTCATATTGTGAAGCATAATATGAATTCATACTATGTGCATTGTGTAACATGTTTAAATGAATATGTGCAAGTATATGAGTCATGCGATGAAAGTAAAAAAATGATATGTCTATGTGATATACTATGTAATTTGGGAAAAGCCCATGTTATGTAGATGAGAACTATAGGTATAGTTGGCATGCCAAGAGTATAGGGTCTACGCGGTCATTCGGGACATATATGTATTCTTTGGAACATGTGTGAGGTCTTTTGAGACACATACCTGATCATTGGCATATGTATATGATTCTTAAGGAATTTCTACGTGGTTCTTAGGGACAATCTTATATGGCACTACGGTGCAATTCTACGCGGCACTACGGTGTAATTCTATACGGTACTGCGGTATAATTTTACGTGACACTTCGGTGCATTTATACGAGCTGTGGTGACAACATAGTGCACAACCTCACAGTATTCATATACCTTAGGTTCTCAGTATGGTATCATGGGCTAGTGACTGATAATATGAACTTATGGGTGTTAATGTGATGAGCCTATGTGTAGAAAACATGGTTATGGACATTATACAGATTAAATGCATATGTTTATTGCACTTCATTTCATTTTAGCATGCTCATGATATTTTCTTATTATTATTATATTGCCTCACTAAGTCGATGACTTAGCGTGTGAGTGTTTCACACGTAGGATCTGAGAAAGTAGACGAGACAAGTTAAGTAGCTGGACAACACTACTTTTGCAACTATCAGATCAGAGGCAATTTAATCAGTAGGTCCTTTTGTTATGTAAATTAATGTTGGCATGTAATCAAAGGGTCAAGTTGTGTATGCTCTGAGTATTTTGATAAACTTGTATTAACATATGTATATTATTGTATTTTTAATAATATAAGTTCAAATGTTTTATCATTTTTTTAAAGAATATTGTTTTGTATAGTCAATGTGACATCCTGGACTCGTATTCGAGTCGGGTATGGGTTGAGGGTGTTACATTTAATGGTATCAGAGCTATGGTTTAGTCGATTCTAGGCATAAACTAGAGTCTATAGAGTCTTTAAATGGAATATATGCCAACAAATAGTGAGAACTTCTGATATGGTATAGTATGAGTATGTTATTTTGCTAATAGAATAATATGTTTATTTTATTAGATGTCCGGACATAATAGCTACCAAAGTGAAGCGGGAGAAGATAGGCATACTAAAAGCACTAATTCACCTGCCCTGTCCAGGCAAGGTGAAGGACAGGCATCGTAGGGAGTGCATGTACAAGACCAAGACACTTTCTTCAGGACGTTGGATGCTATTTTGACGCATCTTCAACCTCCTGCCCCACCAATTCAAAGAATGAATGTAGCAAAAGAGTTGAGAAGTTTGGGAGCTCCCGAATTTAAGGGAGAATCTGAGGAAGGTCCAGTTGCGGCGAATCTTTGGTTAAATGATTTGAAAATCATGTTGGATGGTCTCCACTACTCTGAAGTAGAGAAGTTAGATGGAGTTGTCTCGTTACTGAGGGGTCAGGTGAGAATATGGTGGACGAACGTCACCATAAGGATGTCAAGTGACCAGTTGACTTGGTCTTTATTGTTAGATGAATTTAAAAACAAGTACATTTGAGATCAATTTATTCGGTAGATGAAGCAGGAGTTTATGAACTTGAAACAGATGAACCGCTCTGTATATGAGTATGAATGCGAGTTCAAAAAGCTGAGCCGGTTTACATCTGAGCTTGTGCCTACTAAAAAGATGCTTGTGAATGGTTTGTGGAGGGTTTATGCCCTATATTGAAAGAGATGTTGATAGTATTAAACTTGTCCTCGTTTCAAGAGGTGATCAATCATACAAAGGCTCTTGAAAGGGCTCAGAATGAGAGATTCAGGGACTCAAGAATTCAGACATAAAAAATGACAGGTGCTTCTTCTAGCTCAGCACCACCAAAAAGAGAAAGAGACTCAGGATTTCGATCAAAAGTTAGATCAGAATCAGTTGCATCCTCTGCTAGAGGAGAAAGTCAGGCAAGGCCTAAACAGACACAGTCGGTGGGATCTGGTGTTGTGAGATCCAATCAGGGTCAAGCAAGACAGTGTCAGCATTGTGGGAAAAACCATTCTGGGCGTGTCGGATGGCTGCTGGGACTTGTTTTCGATGCGGAGATGCTGGACATTTTATCCGGGATTATCCGTTGATGGTTGGTGAACCTGCACCATCTAAGAGAGTTGGTTCTACCTCAAAGAGAAGACAGGGAAGAGGGGAAGGAACCAGTCTGAATCCTTTGCTCAACATGAAGTTCGGTCAACCGCACGGGTATAATTTTTAAAGACAAGTGAAGACCGTAATGATCCCAATATTATAGTAGGTACTTTTCAGTTGTATGATAAATTAGTATTGGTACTGATTGATCCGGGTTCTAATTATTCTTACATTACAAGTAAGTTAGTAAAGGAATTGAGGATCCCCTTAGAAGCTACGAGTAATGAGATTATAGTAGCTAATCCTTTAGGCTATAGTGCTCGGGTGAACAAAGTCTGTAAAGGGTGTCCCATAAAGATTCAGGGAATTGAATTCCATGTTAATCTGATGGAATTACCCTTTGACGAGTTTGAAGTGATTCTGGGAATGGATTGGTTGTTCCGTTACTATAGGGATGTTAATTGCAGATCGAAAAAAATAACCCTGAAGAGTCTAGGAGGAACAAAAATAAGTGTGATCAGTGAAAGGTTTAATCCTCTAGCAAATGTAATATCATTAATGTCTTCTAAGAAGCTATTTCTACAAGGATGTCAAGGTTTTCTTGCAAATGTGATAGATACAAGAGCTAAAGAGAAAGAATTAGATGAGATTTCAATAGTTCGGGAATTCCCTGATGTTTTCCCTGCTGAGTTGCCATGATTACCTCCAGATAGAGAGGTTGAATTTCAAATTGAAGTAATACCGGGAACAGCTCCGGTTGCAATGACACCTTATCGGATGGCTTCGAAAAAATTGCAAGAGTTGTTAGAGAAGGGATTTATTCGACCAAGTGTGTCACCTTGGGGAGCTCCAGTGTTATTTGTTAAGAAGAACGATGGGTCAATGCGTCTCTGCATTAATTATCGACAACTTAATAAGGTGACCATCAAGAATAAGTATCCCTTCCCGCGCATTGATGACTTGTTTGATCAGCTAAAAGGAGCTTCGATATTTTCAAAGATTGATCTACGTTCAGGTTATCACCAATTGAAGATTCAGGAGAAGAACATTCCAAAGACTGCTTTTAGAATGAGATATAGCCATTATGAATTCATTGTAATACCATTCGGAGTAACGAATGTACCTGCTGCTTTCATGGATCTCATGAACAGGATTTTCAGCCCTATTTGGACCAGTTTTTTGTTGTCTTTATTGTTGACATATTGGTTTACTCGAAGTTCATTGCAGAGCATAGCGCACATTTGCGAATAGTTTTACAAATTCTCAGAGATAAGAAGCTTTATGCCAAATTATCCAAATGTGAATTTTGGCTAAATGAAGTAATTTTCTTGGGGCATGTGATCTCTGCAGATGGGATTCGGGTGGACCCTCAAAAGGTAAAAGCTATAATGGACTGGGAAGTTCCAAAGAATGTATCCGAAGTTCGAAGTTTCCTTGGACTTGTTGGTTATTATCGAAGATTCGTTAAGAATTTTTTGATAATAGTACTGCATTTAACGAAGCTTATAAGAAAGAATATACCGTTTGTTTGGACTTCTGAATGTCAAGAAAGTTTTGAAGCTTTAAAGAGAATTCTGACAGAAACTCATGTATTGGTACAATCGGAATCTGGTAAGAATTTTGTAGTATACAGTGACACATCCCACAATGGGTTAGGGTGTGTATTAATGCAAGAAGGGAAGGTAGTAGCATATGCATCGAGACAGTTGAAACCACATGAAAAGAAGTACCCTACCCATGATTTAGAAATGGCTGCAGTGGTGTTCTTTCTCAAGATTTGGCGTCATTATCTGTATGGAGAACGAAGTTTCTTGTATACGGACCATAAGAGCTTGAAATACCTGATGACTCAAAAATAGCTTAATTTGAGACAAAGAAGATGGGTTGAGTTTTTGAGAGATTATGATATAATAATTGACTATCATCCCAGAAAGACTAACGAGGTAGCAGATGCTTTGAGTAGAAAAACGTTTGCAGCCTTACGAGCTATGGATGCAAGGTTATCTTTGACGGGAGACGGTGGTCTATATGCAGAGTTAAAACTTAAACCATCATGGTTGGACTGAATAGGAGAATTGCAAAGTCAAGATGAAATATGTTTGAAAAGAATAGAGCAAGAAAAGAATGAGGAAAGTAAGGATTTTGAGGTGAAGTCTAATGGGAAATTGTATTATAAAGAAAGAATTGTGATACCAGACGATGAAGAGTTGAAGAAAGATTTATTGACAGAGGCTCATTGTAGTCCATTGACGGTGCACTCGAGTGGAACCAAGATGTATATGGATTTAAAAGATCAATATTGGTGGCCAGGGATGAAACGAAGCATTGCTGAATTTGTGTCCAAGTGCTTAACATGTCATCAAGTTAAAGCCGAACATCAAGTTTCGTCTGGATTATTGCAACCACTTTCCATTCCACAATGGAAGTGAAAAAATATAACGATGGATTTTGTTTCAGGGTTACCCCTGACTCCAAACAAAAGAGATTCAATTTGGGTAATTGTTGATCGATTGACCAAGTTAGCATATTTTCTTCCTGTCAGAACAGATTCCTCTATGGAAAAGTATTCAGAACTGTATATTAGAGAAATTATTAGATTGCATGGAGTGTCTGTTTCTATAGTTTCGGATCGAGATCCTTGATTCACCTCGAGATTCTGGAAATCCTTGCATGGAGCGTTGGGTACTCCCTTAAACTTTAGTACCGCTTTTCACCCTCAGACAGATAGACAATCAGAAAGAACAATTCAAATATTGGAAGATATCTTGCGAGCATGTGTCATTGAGTTTAAAGGGTCGTGGGAGAAATACTTACCACTGGCGGAGTTTGCTTAGAACAATAATTATCAGTCCAGTATTAAAATGGCACCCTATGAGGCGTTATATGGGAGGAAATGTCGTACGCTATTAAACTGGTATAAGCTCAAAGATCGAAATGTACTCGGTTCAGATTTGATTCAAGATGTGGAAGAGAAAGTTCGGGAAATTCAACATAACCTAAAAGTGGCATTTGATCGACAAAAGTCCTATTCTGACCTTAAAAGAAAGGAGATTGAATTTAAAGTTAGGGATAAAGTGTTTCTGAAAGTGTCACCATGGAAAAAAGTATTACGATTTGGTCGGAAAGGAAAGCTAAGTCCTAGATTCATCGGGCCATATGAAGTTGTTAAAAGAATAAGATCAGTGGCATACCGATTATCTTTGCCACCAGAAATGGAGAAAATCCATAATGTTTTCTATGTGTCCATGTTACGAAGATATAGGTTCGATCCCTCTGACATTGTTACACCAGAACAAGTAGAAGTTTAACCTATGAAGAGGAACCAATACAAATATTGCCTCACAAAGTTAAGCAATTGAGAAATAAAATGGTTCAGTTGGTCAAAGTTCTTTGGAGAAATCACAAGGTAGAAGAAGCCACGTGGGAACGTGAAGAAGATATGCGACTTCAATATCCTCATCTGTTCGTACAATGAAAATTCGAGGATGAATTTTCTTAAGGGAGAGAGATTGTAACATCCTCCATACCGGGTTAGTGATTAAATTGTGAGATTTAAAAATTCAGTGACCAAATTGGATAAATTGAAAAGTTTAAAGAATTGATTGAAATGCTTTGTGTAGGATCAATTAACAAAGAATGAGGAACTAAAAGGGTTAAATGAGTCTTTTAATAAGGGAAATAATTAAATATTAGTTGAGGATATTTTATATCCACGTGGAAGGCAATTGAGGGATAACTAAAGTTCCAGACTTCTCTTTTTCTTCATTCTTCTTCTCTACCGTGAGACCAAGCTAAAGGTGAGTTTCCTTGTTAATCAAATTATTGATGAATTTAAGGTTGCTTATTGATCATTAGATGATAACTAAGCTTAAGGAAAGCTTAGATTATCTTAAAACCATAAGATGAGGAGTACATGAAGAATTAAAGAAAGGAAGTAGAAAAGTGAAATCTTGGATTAAAGTTCATAATAAGATTAGAAGTGGATTGACTTGTTATCAAGCTAATTAAGGAATAGGAAGTTTTAAAATTAGATTAAGAACATGTTGGAAGTTGAGTAGATTCTTAAATTCTATATGGAGAATTGGATTTCTAAGTTTTAGACGTATGGAATGGATAATAATTAGTTTAAGTAAGAGTATGCAAGTTAGGGATATAAAAAGAGGGGAAATATAAAGTGTTGAGAAGATTTTGAAGAGATTTTCGTGCTAAAATAATATTTCTGGGCTATGTGCATCGATGCACATTCAATGTGTACTGATGCATCAAAGATAAATCCCAAAAATTGTTCAAGGTGGATCGATGCACATGAAGTGCATCGATGCACTATTTTAAAATAAAAACATTGAATGCCATCAATGTATCGATGCACAAGTAGTGCATCGATGCACCCCCTTAAATACAAACATCGAATAGGATTTATGTATCGATGCATAGATAGTGCATCGATGCACCCATCAAGGGATTCATCGATACATGGTGTAGTGCATCGATGCATACCTTAATTAAAAGATGAAAATGACTTTTCTTTTATCCCAAGAAATGATAGTTTAGAATGTATTAATTAGTATACTGATAAGTATTAATGAATTACTATATAGATATAGAGCCTAAACAATTTCCAGAATAATTGCCTAGTAAGTTCGATCGAGGATAAAGCAAGGAAATATAGGTGAGTGCATATGCATATCATGAATATAGTGGTATATTTAGTTCTAGACTTGTGAGAAGTCTAGATTCAATACATTGATGCATGATTCATTTCATATTGTGAAGCTATGGATGTAACATGTTTTAAATGAATATGTATGCAAAGTTATATGAGCTATGCGATGAAAGTAAAAAAATGATATGTCTATGTGATATACTATGTAATTTGGGAAAAACCCATGTTATGTAGATGAGAACTATTGGTATAGTTGGCATGTCAAGAGTAGAGGGTCTACGCAGTCCTTCGGTACATATATGTATTCTTTGGAACATGTGTGAGGTCTTTTGAGACACATATCTAATCTTTGGCATATGTATATAATTCTTAAGGAATTTCTACGTGGTCCTTAGGGACAATCTTATATGGCACTACGGTGCAATTCTACGTGGCACTTCGGTGCATTTATACGAGCTGTGGTGACAACATAGTACACAACCTCACAGTACTCACATACCTTAGGTTCTCAGTATGGTATCATGGGCTAGTGAACTGATTAATATGAACTTATGAGTGTTAATGTGATGAGTCTATGTGTAGGAAACATGGTTATGGACATTATACAGATTAAATGCATATGTTTATTGCACTTCATTTCATTTTGGCATGCTCATGATATTTTTATTATTATTATTATATTGCCTCACTAAGTCGATGCTTTAGCGTGTGAGTGTTTCACACGTAGGATCCGAGAAAGTAGACGAGACAGGTTAAGCAGCTGGACAACACTACTCCTGCAACTATCAGATCAGAGGCAACTCAATCAGTAGGTCCTTTTGTTATGTAAATAAATGTTGGCATGTAATCAAAGGGTCAAGTTGTGTATGCTCTGAGTATTTTGATAAACTTGTATTAACATATGTATATTATTGTATTTTTAATAATATAAGTTCAAATGTTTTATCATTTTTTTAAAAGAATATTATTTTGTATAGTCAATGTGACATCCTTGACTCGTATCCGGGTCGGGTATGGGTTGAGGGTGTAACTTACAATTTATCCAATATACTAATGGATTATAGTAAATGATTATGCACAAAGAAATAATTTCTCTATTTTAATACAATTTCAGTTACAACCTATAATGTTATATTCAATCAAATATTTTTCCATTAAACCTATAACGTCACATTGCACTTGTTTTATTAGCTCCAACCTATATGTTATATACAACATAATATTTCACATTCAACATATAAGGTTAACTTTCAATTGTTTTATGAATTCAACCTGTAATATTAACATTTTATACAAACTAACATTTTTATTCCATACACGTTCAAAAAAAAAGTTTTTCAACCCTTATCATAATCGGTCCCGCTATTATTTGTTAGTCTTAAACCCTAAATTCAAAACCGTTAATTAAAAAATTACAAATTAGGATTTCACGAACATACATATTTTTTCTTCAAATTATGATTCTGAGTTTCGTTCGTATTTTTTTTCTCAAATTTTCAGTTGCACTATAATATGTCGGTTTTTAGCTTTATAGTCGTCTTTCTTTCCTTTGTAAAACCAGCTGTAAATTTTAATATATATATTTTCGCTAATGAAATATCCCGTCAACTTTCATCCTCGTTAACCGCATGATAGATCGATTCCCTTCCCTTTTTCTCCCTTATTTCCTTCTATTTCATCTGACATAAAAACAGTTATCCAATGTTTCCTAGTACATTCCTAGTGAGTTTTACTTCAAATGGATCAAACACCTTTTTCCCTATTTCCTTTTACTTGATTTGTGCTCATAATAGTCAGTTATAGTATGGATTCTGCAAATTTAAGTTTTAGGGTAAAAGGGTTTGTTATTAGGTGTTTCCTTACACGCCAAGAAAATAATGTTAAGTAACCAAAAACAACTGGAATCTGTCGTAGAATTGAAAACACATTTGGGGTTTGAGAGAAAAATCAGCTTTTTGTACGTAACATACGTGTAGAAATACACGGTCCAAACTACCAGCAAATAGTATAGAACCACTTTCGGATAATCAAGGAATTACAGTCGATCAATACTGTCTGGTTCGACAAAGTATTCAAGAACATAAAATATGTGTTTATGAAATGGAAAACAGAAAACTGTATTTCAAGGGTTGAAGATGAAGTTCCCACATTTGCATTTCCAACTCATGGGCTTGTAATTGGAGTTTGCATCTCCTCTTTCATAGGCAGCAACATCGGGGACAGAGATTAACATTGAAGAAGAAGACCTGCTGGGATTTGTAGGCACTTGAACGGCTTCGCAGCGCTTGCATGAGTTACATCTCCTCTCACACCTCGGCGGCCTCGAACCTATCTGCGCTCTCAATCTCGACTTCTCTTCATTCACCGCCTCTCCAAAGCTCATTGTATTTGATCTACCTGCAAAAACAAGATAGGAAGCAAGAAAACTGACTTCAAAGTTCAAACCCAGAACTTAAAAACTTTGGTAAAATTTAATGATTTTGTTACCGTGGGCTTTGTTTCTCAGTAGAGATGTGGTTAAAATCAAGAGAAAAAGAAGGGAAAAGTAGAATGGTCTGAGGCAAAATACGAAACTATGGCAGCTACAAACCATTTTTGATCAAGAGAATAAAAGGAAGCCAATGAGGCCAAAAAAGAACAGAGAAGAATAAATAAGGGCATCTCCAATGCTTCTCCACATTTGGAGAATATCTCCACCGTGGAGAAAAAAAACCCCTCCAGCCCATCGCCACATCTCTCGCTACAGTAGCGAAACGTTACAGTCCGCGTCACATCTAGCACGGTATTGTAGCATGCGCTACAATTTTCTTTTTTTCTTTTCTTTAATTCAAATAAATTAAATTACAAGATAAAAAAATACATTAAAATTATATATATAAAAATACTAATTGTTTTGTAATTTTTCGATTTTTTGTATTTTTTATATTTTTTATGATTTTTTTTAAATTCAAGTAGATAATTTACAAGATAATAAAATACATTGAAATTAGATAATAACATATTAATTTTTGAAACAAAAACTACAACAAACATAAAACATAGAAAATACTAATAAAACTCGAACAATATTTTAACCAACAACTCAAACACAACAATTTAACTAATAATCAGACAAATCCCCTCCACTCCCTCCAAGATCATCAAAGTTCATTTCAAACACATTAAAAGTAGTAGAGGTTGACTGTTATTCTTCTTTTCGTTTCCGAAGAATTTTTTATTGTTCTTCTTCTATTCCTGTGTTTTATTTATATTTTTTGTCTTGATATTTATTAGAAATATATATGTTTTATTTTATATTTTTAAAATCAATATTATAATAGTTAAATATTATGAATAAAGTAGATTTAATAGTAATGTAGAGATAGCACTGGAGATGAATTACTGTTTTATCTCTACAATAGAGATAAATATGCGCTAGAGTAGAGTTGAGCATTGGAGATAGCCTAAGGCAAGAGATACATATGAAGCTTTATAAATAGAATGGCTTCAGTGAGCAGAAAATAATACAAGCGATACATCACTCTCTGTTGAAATGATGGAACGATAGGAGGACAAACAAGTTAAATGCACAAATCAAAGAAAAAGAAGCAAGGAAAAGGAGAGCAAGCTTTATAACCTCGTTTGTTGAGCCGGGACATAGATTTTGGGAAACAGGGACGAGTTAGAAGATGGAGAAAGCCAACTGTGAAAGGTAGCAGCGGCAATCACCGTAACGAAACAAAAGCATTTGCAGAGAACAAAGAACAGCAACAAAACACCATAAACGCCAACCAGTTCACACAAATTGACATCAAATAACAGCTTTGGGACATTGGGTTTTCGCTTTCCTTGGCTCTATCAATATTATCAAAGCTATCTTGTGGTGTTCGTTCTGCTTCCAAGCACGCAATATCTTATGTACAAAATATACGTTTATATTTTTAGAAGATAGCAGTGGACATCACATGTAGATTTGTTAAATTGTTATGAATAATTTTCGTGTCGTTACATTTCTTTTTAGAGTAAATTACATTGTTTCTCATTTTACTTTACTCTCTCTCTTATTTTGCTCACCAAATTTTTTATTTTTCTAATTTGCTCACTAAACTTTACAAATTAAATCATTTTGCTCACTCTCTCGTTTTCTCTCTAATGTGGTGTTTTTTTATTATTTAATATAAAATAATTATAAAATAAAATAAAAACAAAAGGTGGCTGGATGCCACCGTCGGCCATCGTTAACCGCCATAGATGGTGGTCGTTTGGTCCCAAAATGGGATTGTCGCTTCGCCTCGACGTCGTGAGTATGAATCTGACCTCCATTTTGTCGGAAGTTGCTCCGAAGTCCACGAATTTGAGATTGAAAGCGAGGAAAACGAAACATTTTAGTCCAAATTCACGGGTTTTGGGACATTTTTCCGATGAAAGAAACACTCTATCTGAACTCAGGGGGTCGAGACGAACATACACATCCCATTTTGGGACCGAATGACCACCATCTACGGCGGTCGACGGTGGTTGGAATGAAAATGACGGGTGGCCAACAGAGAGAAAAAAGAGAAGAGAAGGAAAAGGTAAATTACACCATGAGTCATTAGGAAAAAAAGGATAAATTACACCATGAATCACTAAACTTTATCTCATATTTTACTCACCAAAACGACGCCATTTTAGAGTATATTTGAGTTTTTCAATACGGTGTCGTTTTGATTCATGTGCCACGTCATAACACCGTTAAAAAGTTAATGGTTGAGTGAGAAAAATGATTCAATCTGTAAAGTTCAGTGAGCAAATTAGAAAAATTGAAAGTTCGGTGAGCAAAGTAGGAGAGAGAGTAAAATAGAGTGAGGAACCATGTAATTTACCCTTCTTTTTATAAAAATAGGAAGGATTTTATTTTCGTTAAAAAAGCTCCTGATATTATTATATTATTGGTTATGTGTGAAGTTGGGTAACTACTAGGGATGACATACGAGTACAATTTTGTGGATTTCCGTATACGTTCTAATTGAGGCGGGGATAAATATAAATTTAGTGGGTAGCGGGTGAGTGTGGATGTAAAAAGACGGATAGGTGATGGGTTTAAGACCTTACTCACCTTGCATCCGCCCGCCCACTAATTACCCACAATATAAATTTTGGATTACTATGAATTTAGGTATAATTTCAAAGAATATTCTATAAATCTTAAGATTTTATAGGACATGATTTGTAATTTAACATAATGTTAGGGTATAAACTCAATTAATCATTAATTTATTTTATTATACTTCTTAATAGATATGTTTGTTTTCTATTTTGTTGTTTATGTAATATGTGAGGTTGTTTCCAGGTGGGTTTGGGATAGTACAGGTGGGTACGAGGTGGATGGTGGATATCCAGTTAAGTAATGGGTGTGGGGGTACATTTGAGAATGTATCCACGAGGATGAATGTGGATTTAAACATTTTACCCGTCGTGGGTGGTGGGTAGTTGATGGATACTAAAATATTATATAGGTATGGGGATGGGGTATTCACACCCCAGTGGCAGATCTATAAATTTAAGAATGGGTCCAAAATTTTAGTTTTCTTTTCTTAGAAATAATGGATATGCAAAAATTTTAATTTTTTTTCTTTTTTCCTTAACACATTAATCTAAATTTAACCAAAATTATAAAATAATTGGGATGCACTTGGCCCTTACCGGAGCTTAGTGCATCCGCCACTGTCACACCCGCCCTGCCCGTTTGTTATCTCAAATAGCTACGTTGGTTCACAACCAGTGTCCATTACCTAAACAACGATCGAGCTGCTAAAAGATATCCCCATTTTCAAAGTGAAACAGGGACCATCAAATCCAAGAGCCCAATATAAACATTAGGTATTGTTAACTAGCACCCATACTCGACCCAGGCTGGGAACCTAAATACACCAGATGTAAAGGTTTCTAAATACCTTTCTAATACACCTGAAATCTTAAATGATCTTGAAGCACAATTTATGAATGTTTGTTTAGATCCGTTAGCAATTAAATCCTTTTAATAGGGACATCGATCTTAAAATTCGATCAATTTTGAGTAAGTTCATATTTTCTATTCCTCATAATTTTCAAGCGCTTTCAAAAAATATTTGAATCCTCTAGTATGTTTCCTATTGAAAAAAATGTTTTCTTTGATTTATATAAAGTAAGATTTCTGATATCTAGTTTCTGATTTCTAACATGAGGTACAATTAGCTCCTGATTTCTGATATTAATGTTTGTTATCTGATCTATTTTATTGGGGTACTGTCTGGGTATGTGTCTAGAGACTCTGAGGTTCAGCTAGCTGATAAATCCTTTATGTTCTAATCATTCATATTGGACTTCTAGATCCTAGGGTTCTAGGGTAAGTCCTTCTGGATGCCTGTTATGGGATACTGCATTTGGTGTACGGTTGGAGGGAAACTCCGTATTTTAAATAAAAACCTAATTTCTGATTTCTGTTTCATGATATTACTAGTTCTATCTGAAACTGTTTTATTGGGGTATTGATTGGATATGATTATGGAGTCTCTAAGGTTCAACTAGTTGGTAAATATTTTCTGTTCTGATAATTCATATTGGACTCCTAGATCCTAGGGGTCTAGGGTAAGTCTTTATGGATGATTTACTGGGGAATTTCACATGGAGTATTCAGATGGAGGGTACTACATTGATTTTAAAAACTTACTGAAATAGATTGCTATTGTTTATAAATTATCATTTCATTTATTCTGGTTTTGAGGAAGCACACTAGACGTCTGTTTTAATCTCTTGAACCTGGTCTTCTAAACGTTTCCTTTGAACTATAAGCTTCTTGTTTGTTACCTAAAGAAATATCAATGGAACCTCAGTTTATCTCGAAAACTTGTAGATGTCTGAATCAATAAAAAAAATTATGCTTGTCCTTCATCATCATCTGGTAGTTCTGTATTACTAAGCTTCTCAAAGCTCACTCTTTTACTTACCATTTCAGGTTAATGAGTAGATCATGTACAATTATCGACATCAACATTGGGAGTTCATTCGGCGTTGATGGCGAGTACGATACCTGTATAATTAGGGGGCATGTAGGTCACATTTGATTTTTATACCGAGTCTAGAACTTGTATGATTTTAATTCTGTTTGTAATATATGAATAGTTTTTTGAACCTGTATTTTATTATAAATTATTTTATGATTTTACATGTTTTAGCAAAAAAATTAATTTCTACTGGATTTTTACTGAGGGTCGCTCCGATGGCCTTAATGTGACACCTCGGATTGGATCGGGTCACCTGTATTAGTCTAAGGGTGTTACATATATAGCACAAACCAACTTACCTCAGTGATTAAAGGAATCGTTGTTGTTCTTAGAGGCGGATTCGAGCACCAGCGACTGCAACAAGGTGATTGTGCGTTCATTATCAAATGGTTGAAAGTATTTAGAAGAGATACTACTTTGTAATCACCTTAACTTAATATATATATATGGACCGATACGAAGAAGACTCCTAATTTTAGAGGTTATCTTATCCAATTTAATCAGAATTAACAAATACCTAATTAATTGGTGGGAATTATATTCACACCTTCTTGACCAAAAAATATTATTGTAACTCAAAGTATTTTCTCATAGTGAAAACCCTTTCAAACCAGATAAGAGAATGAGAATTGAAAAAAATTATTATTACGTATAATGATATTTTTCATGAGCCAAACATTTTATGTAATGGTTATAAGTTTGAGTCAAGATATAGGAGTTGACCCGTGATAGCTTTGGGCCGAATTAGAAGAGTAATTGGACTCTTGAGTCTTGTTGGGTCTCATTGGAAGAGAATTGGGCCTTTGAGTCTATATAAAAAGTGGATTTTTACATGAGGATTCAATGTGGAGGGACTTATTGGGTAAGTAACCCATTGAAGGAAAAAGAGATGAAATTTCTAATTTTTTTTAAAGATGGTATGTTTAAAAGAAAACCATCCACAGAAAGAGTTATAAATGTCTCATTAAAAACCTTCCTAATCCTAGCTGGATGAAAGGAGTACACCCATAAATCTTAAGAAAACGAAACAGACAGTACATCAAAAAACTAATCCGGACCACCAGGGAGCAGTGTATCATCCCTTCGCAGCAATTCCACAACTTCCGGTGGAGGATGTTCGATGTAACGAACTCCGAAATTATCGAAGGTAGCCAAACCAGTCAAATAATCAGCAACACGGTAAATAATCACCGTACACGGTAAACTTCTACTTATTATCTATGTGCTTTTGAACTTTTCGAAAAGCAATGGAAATTATGGAGTCATGCCATACAAGTATCAAATGTAGCATATATTATATTATTAATAAAAGTTAAATTTAAAGTTTAAAATTAATATTATTGTGAAAGATAATTGTAAAATGAAAATTAAAAAAATCATGGAGTTAAATGCCCAGTCTGATGTTAACATCATACCTTTCAAATATATATCATTGCACGTAGGTACCAAAATTCCACATATATTATGTATATACATATCCACTCGTGCAATTGTTCTTTCGATATTAGCCCAATTTTATGTATTTGGCTGGACATTTCTCATTATCATATTAAAACTTTTATGTTTGATCATTATAAATAAATAAATAAATAAATCCAAATTAATCATGTGAAAACGAAAAGTGGAAATGAAGAGCCCATCGCCTGCCTCCATCTTATTATTGTTGTTGCTTTTGTCAATTCCAGCACGCTCAATTACTGCAAAGAAACAAATACAATAAATTTTTTGCCTACCTAAGCTTTTATATACGTTTTAAATAGTCTTAATACCAAAATAAGTGTAAATTATATCAGTTTTTCTGAATAGGTGCCTAAACTATTTTTCGACTCATCCAGGTGTCTAACGTTACAAACATTATCTATTTAGGTGTTCGGGCTGTCAACGACGTTAATTTTCCCGTTAAGTGACACGTGTCACAATCTGATGCTTTTAAAATTTTTATTAAAAAAAAAAACTATATACTTTTTTTTTAAAGAAAAACATAAACATTTTAAGATAACGCAAAAACTTTGAAAACTTTCATTTCAACCCCTAAAATCCACGTCGGTAGTTGCCTTTTGCCGTCGACGAAGCTTCACCTGACCTCATCTCCCCCCGACGACCAAAAATCCCATGAAATCGTGATCGATCGACAGTAGAAAAAGGGCGGTAGCGGTGGTCATGGCCGGAAGAGGGCGGTGGCAGTGGGTTAAGGATAGGATTTGAGAATTTTGGGTTTTTTTTATAATTTAAGAGAAATTAGTGTTTTTTTTATAAATATAATAATATTTTTAAAAAATAAATTTCAAAATCACCATATTATGACACGTGTCACTTAACAGGAGAAATTAACGCCGTTGACAGGCTGAGCATCTAAATGGATAATATCTGTAACGTTAGACACCTTGATGAGTCAAAAAAATAGTTTACACACATATTCGATAATCAATATATAGTTTGGGCACTCACTTTGGTATCAATCCTTTTAAATAATTGAGTAAAGATTAAATCGTAATATCCTCGGATGCCAAATAATGTGTTAGATACATTGCATAATTGAGAAAGAAGTGCATTTGATGTATTTTCAACTAGGGCTGACCTTAATTTTGATTTTGACAGTTAAAACCATATATGATAATGACTTTATTAGTCTGGGAAGGGTTATAATTATTCTTATAAATACGACGATAATATATATTTATTTAGGTACGTTCGAATTTATATTTTCTGAATATTACAATTAAAATCGTATTAAATAGATTAACACTTAAATGATAAAATACAAACTAACTAAAATTTAAAATAACATATTTAGAAAAATCGATATCTTAAAAATCCCAGAGAAATGTAGTAATATATCTTAAAATAATCAACAAACAAATATAAATACAATTTGAGAAAAAATAATCAAAGCGTGCCATAAAAACAAATACAAACATTTAGTACAAACAGGTTGAAGTTTCTGTAAACAAATTAATTAATAACTCATGACGGTGAAATAAAATTATTTCCAAAGAAAAAAATTCCACTCTCAATATATTAAACATATAATATCAGAAATGTAATTATTATATATTAGAAATGTTAATTATTATAATATCAGAAATGTTAATTATTCTCTATGTATAAATGTTAATTTTTGTTCTCATAAATGATTTCATTTAAATTAAATGAATTGATTTTTATGTGTCCAAAATTTACCACCACTTTATTCTCTATGGATAAAGAAATGTTTTACTCAATAAACCAAGGAGAACCGATAGACGGTATGGAGGAGTACTAGGCATTTTGATTGGTTATGAGGTCGTCACCACTTGGCAGCCAATGTTTGGTGAATCCCTACTTTCAATTATGCAAGATGTTATACAACTTTCACTTTCTGTGGTGAATCCCTCACTATATTATGAACGGTATCGGTACTATTCATGAGATATCGATACTGTAAGAACAATATCGGTATTACTTATACAAAAACATATTTTGTGCTTAATTCCAAGTAAAATGAACTTTGAATTATTTTTGAAAACTTTGAATAAATTCAATTCAAATCCAAAAACATTTTATCTTAATTATTATATCAAAACATAGTTCAACAATTTCTAGTGAAAGGTAGACATTAACACGAAAATAAGTGCAGCCAGCCCCTACCCAGACGGTAAGATGTGACCCCAAACCCAAAGCCTTGGTGGTGGGGGCATGGACTCGGCGGATCCGGCCAAACTGGCCGCTCCATATCAATCGTAATCCCTGAGCTGTCCACAGACATGTTAGATAAGGCTGATTGAATGAGATTGTAATCTAAACCCTACTTTACCAGGCACATCCCCATTGCTATATACCTTTACTCATTTTCTACATGTAATTGATCACTTTCTGTTGCAATTTTTATGTAGTTTGCGAATGAGGAAATTTGTTAGACGAATATGTTCCTCTATGAAAATTCGAGACTGGACTATCCTAACCATGTTGTCATTAATTCGGTATCAATGACACCTTGTTTCATTTCCGGACTGAGTTTCTTTAGGATAGAAATTATGGTAATTTGGGTTTGGGAATAGAATCAAAAAGGATGGGAGAAAGTTATGGAGTGGAAGCATTAATGATGAAAAACATTAGGCTCCCAAAGGCAGAAATAAGAACACAGTCCGGTAGGGCCTATAGACGGCTCGCCATGAGTTGGATCCCAAGCTAAATGCAGCGGTCTACATCAACCTATCCACTCTCTTCTACCTGTATATATACACACTCGCTTCAATTCATATTCAAATCATACTTGATAAACTCCTCTTTTATCTTGCCTTAAACACCATGACGATGGCATCTTTAACCAATACTTCTCTTCTAATTTTCTCTTGTTTGCTTGCCGTTTCACTCTCGGTCTCGGGTCGACCAGCCACTTTCCTCGAAGATTTTAGTGTCACTTGGTCCGATTCCCACATCAGGCAGATCGATGGAGGGAGGGCCATCCAACTTGTTCTAGACCAAAGTTCAGGTTAAACTTTTCAATGGTTCACTTTTTTTTTCAACTAAAAATTTGCTCTAAAATTAAACCGTATATGTTACCCTTAATAATCTGTTATTCATTCTTCATTAGGCTGTGGATTTGCTTCCACAAGGCAGTATCTATTTGGACGTGTCAGTATGAAGATCAAGCTCATCCCCGGTGACTCTGCAGGAACAGTCACTGCCTTCTACGTACGTAACAAACCATCAGCCTAATCTTCAACGACATTTTGAATCACCGAAAATAATTGGCTTTTAATTATAATCTGGATTGCAGATGAATTCTGATACAGACACCATAAGAGACGAGCTAGATTTCGAGTTCTTAGGAAACCGAACCGGGCAGCCTTATACTGTCCAAACCAACATCTATGCTCATGGAAAAGGTGATAGAGAACAAAGGGTTAACCTCTGGTTTGATCCTGCTGCAGATTTCCATACTTACACGATCATGTGGAACCATCATCATATTGTGTAAGTTTTGATATGACAATAATTAATGAGACAGGACGTGTTAATTGTGTTAGATTGACCTTGGGCTGTCTTTTCATAGGTTTTATGTTGATGAAGTACCGATCAGAGTGTATAAGAACAACGAAGCAAGAAATATCCCATACCCAAAAATGCAGCCTATGGGGGTATATTCAACACTGTGGGAAGCCGATGATTGGGCAACAAGGGGAGGCCTAGAGAAAATCGATTGGAGCAAAGCTCCTTTCTTAGCTTACTACAAGGACTTCGACATCGAAGGGTGTCCGGTTCCAGGGCCAGCAAACTGTGCCACCAACGCCGGGAACTGGTGGGAAGGCACTGCTTATCAAGCACTCAATGCCATGGAAGCTAGGAGATACCGGTGGGTTCGAATGAACCACATGATCTACGATTACTGCACCGACAAGTCGCGGTACCCAGTTACACCACTGGAGTGCATGGCCGGCATCTGAAACACCATCTAAAGTTTCCGTATCCAACTCAACTGTCCAGGATATACGATATATCATACGTTTCACGTCATACTTGACGTATATGTCTCTCCCTTTGTACCATAATAGTATGTCACAAGAGGACCATGCAAAACTTCGGGTCATAAAAAGGGAAGTAAGCTGGTCTTGCGTGCAAATTATTTATGGAACAGGATTGGGCAAAATTCAATTCCTATTTGTAGAGAATGGATATCTCTGTATCTGGTGCATATTATTTTGTGCCCAATTAAAAAAACATTAGTCTGATGTATAATTATTTAATTGAACTTTAATATTATTTTCCCATTATTATTATGGCATCCTATTCTCTGTTTTCAGACCCAAGTCAAAACTATATAATTTGATTCATTTTAGTCGTCCCAGAAATGACTAAAATCAGGACGATGGTCCCAGGGTGATGGATTAGTCGTCGGTTCCTTCAATTAATGATCATACTAGTTGATTTAAAAAAATATTTAACCAACTTGGCAGAGCCGACCATCTTTGGTACTTGAAGTGTATTTACTAAGTCCCAACCTAGAAGAGTTCTGGTTTCTTAAAATTTTAGAAATTTAATATTTAATTTTCAAAAAAATTTAAATTTTTAGTTTCAGATGTTGAATATTTTAAATTAAGTTCCTTTCAACATTTTAAAAGTTTAAAAAATGTTATCAAGATCCGCCACCGGTCATACAGGCATAAATCCTAATAGGAGCAAAACCATTGAAGCTAGAGACGAGGGACCATCCTCTGAAGCGGCAACAACGCCTTCTACCACACCATTCTCAATATTCATTCAAATTTCAGCATGCCTTAAAAAAAAAGCAAAATCAAGTCCAGAGATGGAAATAATTCCCCAAAGAAAATAAATTCCCATGATGGGTGTTTGAGTTTGAACTTTGAACCTAGTGCTCTGTCATGCAATCACTAGTATTGGAAGAATGTGTGAAACAAATCATGTTTGAATTCCAGCTAACCCCCCCCCCCAATTTAATAGTGTTGGAATATGACATGCAACCCCCCAAGAAATGAATGTATTTAGACAGACTACCAATCAAGTGAAACATGTTTTATCAAAGAAAAATAGGGCTTGAGATAAGTCAAGACAAAACATTAATAAGGGAAAGCCACAAATCATTGTTGGTCACTAGTAATAGTAGAGTGCAAGTGGGCACAATTGCACAAACCTACAGTGAATGCTGTGTTACAATACTCCTAGTTTAATGCTTCTTATTTCTGGGAATTGATTTACAGTACCTGCATGGACAAGAGAAGCTTTAATTTTCAGAATCTATACATACTACAAGACCTCACAAGTTTTGCTGCTTTGGCCGTTAAGAAACTCACCCGCCTCTTCCACTCATGGAAGGTTCTCCGGAACAAGATGAATCAGCGTGGGGTAATGGATTAAGTCTTATGACATCTCTAATGATTTGTGCCATTGGTTTTCACTGCAATTGACTCTGAGCAGTACGGACAATTCCCAAACAGCACATTAAATGACCTGCAACACAAGCACTCACAACCATTGTATGATATGTGATGAAAAAGACCCCTAGCACTAGTTTAGCCTTTCAAGGAAATTGAAGATCGCTTTGTGTTTTCAAACTTTTTGTAAATAATCTTTACATCAAAATGTGAAGATAAGTTTGGACGGTTAGGAAGGGGGGAACATGATATGCTCAGCTTAATAGATAATCAGCTAATTAGAATGTGGAGTATGCACAAAAAATCAATCAGTTTACCGCGCATGAAAAGATAGTTCCAACAGTTAAGTCTAATGGATGAAAGCAGTTCCAATAATTATTGGACAACGTTTTGGATGATGGTTTATGCATGTAAAAGCTTGTAAACACTACAGATTCATCTAAATCCCAGAAGACATCCAAATTACATGCAATCTACATTGTCCCTTTAACTTTTGTGTAGGTCCCTTTTGATCAGACTTCAGAAGTAGTGTTCCAGTACCTAGTTGCAACCGAAGAATATGAGACCAGTAACAATTGATCATGCTGATAATTCTCTAAAAGAGTTATTATTTAAGGTTTTTTTACTTGGGTTTGTATTTGTACTTTAGCATATAGAGTGATTTAGTTAATTTTGCATTTCATACATTGTTGGAAGTGAGTTGATAATTCTTGAACTAATTATGATATTTTGTTGTGATATTATTACTATGATGTTGTGACGTTGTCTGATGCTGCAATTGTTGTTGTGCAATGATACGAGACAAGATTGTTAGATTGTTGTTGTAGCAATCGATGTGCGGGCAGAAAACTGTTGAGAGCTGGACAAAATCATATTATGAAAAGGACTGAAAATTAGAAAGAAATCTTAATGGAAAAGGAATCCTAACTTAATGCGGGCTAAAATTATATTTTTAAGGGTTTTAATTATTATATAAAGGATACGACAATCAGGAGAGAGCTTTTTTTAGGATTTTTTCTCCACCATTAGTCATGACCGTTTAGGCAATTTTGAGAAAGAGTAGCAACTGAGCGTGAAGGTAAAAATCACAACACCGTGAGGTGGTGGCTGGTGATTGGTGAGAGTATCAATGACAACAACGATAAATCCGAGAGGGATTTTATTTTTGTTCAGTTAAAATACTCTTTAATTGTGTGAGAACCTTAAATTCAATTATTTTTAAATATATTTTGAGTTTCATGTTAATTAATTTTGTACATTGATTTGATTGGTATTTGCTTGGTTTTATTAAATCATTTAATATAAAGATATATATTTGTCCAATCCATTTGCATTGAGAAATAAGTGATATTGTGTGAACACTATATCAAAATATGAGTGTCACTGTTACAACATCAGTGATTGCAAGAATAGCGTTTCAGTGTAAAAATATCTAATTGATTAATTGTTGTAGCATCCTTATTAAATTTGCATCAGTGTAGAAGTTGAAGAGACTATAGATGAGCGAGGGGACAAAATCTGCTTTGGAACTCATTAATGAGGATAATCATTCAAAAGACATACTCTGTCAGATGAAGGTTACTGATATTATCGGGGAAAGGTCATTATGGCGATCTGGAAGGTAAGTCGGCGGCTCAAGATTCGAAGGAGGCGAGGCTTAACATTACTGGGAGTGTAAGAGATGGAGCCCCATACTCAGGTAACTTATCTGCTGCAAGTTGGGCTGTGAATAGGGCCGTTAAAACTCATAAGGAGGAGGCTGGCAGCAAAAAGGGTCAGGAGTCTAGTAATAAGAGAATGCCCAATTGGGTTCTAAGGACTGCTTGTTGATTAGGGCTAGG
This sequence comes from Hibiscus syriacus, assembly GCF_006381635.1. Taxonomy (NCBI): domain Eukaryota; kingdom Viridiplantae; phylum Streptophyta; class Magnoliopsida; order Malvales; family Malvaceae; genus Hibiscus; species Hibiscus syriacus. The sequence continues at coordinate 1,249,406 of NW_024062686.1, read as the reverse complement.
GATGATGTTCCTTGCATGGGCTTGGCTTCTATTATGGTGGGTCAAAATGGAGAAATAAACCAGTCAATGAATCAAAGGGGAGGGCACGCCTGAAGGAGTGGTAGAAGAATCGTCGAAGGAGATAAACGAGGAAGATGATGCGAGTGAGTTTTTTCAGGAGCTGCGATCTTTGAAGAAAGCACGAAAAGGAAAGAAGTATGGGTCTCTAAAGGCTCTTCAGGATAAGTTGTTATCTTCGAATGAAAGAAAGGTACGGGAAAAGGCTTTGCGTAAAAGAAGGTCCCAAGTTAAGGAATTAGAAGCGACAGAGATCTCAGGTAGATCGTTATCCGACTCAGACCTTAATGCGAGATGGAACTTACTTACTAAGGAAGCAAGAAAGACCTTAGAGGTTGGTAGAAAGTTGGGGATGCAAATTTTGGGGGATGATGAAGATGTAATTCAAGAAATAGCGTTACTGGAGAGAAATTAGATATGGTTCTTGCGGGGGTAAGAAACTAGTGCGTGGATGAGGATCTTAAGCTGGAACATAAGAGGAATTGGGGGGACGTGAAGTTATCTGCAGTGATAAAGTGGTAAGGGAACACAAAGTAGAGAGTGTTGCTGTTGCAGGAAACAGAGGACAGGCTACAAGAAATAGACATCCAAAATTTTTGGCCAGACGACAATTTCGGATACAGTTTTGCACCGGCTGAGGGGCGATCTGGAGGTTTGGTGTCAGTTTGGGATAAATCAAAATTCCAGGAGGAGAGTATAGCAATTCACTCGAGCTTTGTAGTTATAAGAGGGAAGTGGATTGAGGAAGGCATGTCTTGTGTTATTTTCAACGTTTATACTCCATGTTTGGAGGGGAGACAGTTGAAGCTATGGGAGGATTTGTGTGTAATGCGAGAGAGGACCAGTCAAATTGGTTACTGGGAGGAGACTTTATTGCTGTAAGAAGTGCTAGTGAGAGAAGTGGATGTGTCGGATTACAGTCGGGGTCGAAGTCGTTCAACATTGTCATCTCCATGTGTAAACTGGTAGATTTACCAATGGTGGGTAAGAAGTTCACCTGGTTTGGACCTCAAAATAGGAGTCAGCTGGATCGCTTTCTGATAGATGAAGATTGGGTTACATCACTTAAAAATTTGGTCCAATCGGGGCTTAAAAGGTCAGTTTCCGTTCATGTGCCTGTTCTTCTGTCCACCAGAAGTATTGATTGGGGGCCGATTCCATTCAAGTTTATCAATGGTTGTGATGTAATTGATGAATTTTGGTTGCTATTTTGTAATTGGTGGGAGTTCAGATGGCCGGGGATCGGAAACATGTCTGAATTGTTTAACTTCTGTTTGAATGCCCTCTTCTCAGGGAAAATTCATGGACTTTGGCTCATCTAGATAGTGGCTGCTTTGTGGAGCATCTGGATTGCGCGTATTGATCGGGTTTTTAATGAGAAAGTTGTACGTGCAAAGGATAATTTATTCAGCACAAAACTGAGGGCATTAACGTGGGTAAAAGCCTCGAAGGATTCGTTAGTGAACATCGATTGTTGGTGGGATGAATCGGTAAGTGTTTTATGTTGGATCCGAACAGGTTGAGTAGGATGGCAAATCGTTCGCACCCTGTATTGGTTTTTAAGACTTGTGTGGTTTTCAAAGATGGGGTTCATGGGGTAGGGGGTTCTTGAGCTCACAAGGAGAAGTGATTCGAGCATTGTTTTCAGCCTTTCGCAAGGAAATAGTATGGATCAAGCTGCTTTGGGAGCCATTTCATGTGCATTGGAATTTTTGGGAAGCTGGTTGGAAAGGTAAAGCTGAATTAGTGGTGGTTTCAGAGTTTAGAACGGTGGTAAGATGGATTGAGGATCCATTGGTAAAGTCACGGTGCTGGTGGCTGATGTGGATTAAAATCAATAGAGCAATAAGGGCGATTGGTAAGGTTCAGTTTCGTGTTGTTTCAAATTTTAGCAGTGACCTGGCTTTTGGGTTAGCATGTGATGGAGGCCGAAGGGCCCAAACGTTTAAGGCTTGGTGGTAAATTGGTTTCGGAAATGTATGCAGTATGGTGTTCTTGGCCGTCTTTAAGTGGGAGTGTGGGCTGTTGACAATGGTCGGGTGGTGGTTCGGAAGCGTGGCTGTAGCTTGCTTTGGTTTTGTTTTTTTAACGAGTTTTTTACAGTGTTCTGTACTCAGTTTGGATGTATTTTGTTTTGGCGTTGTATACTGTATGGGTGGGGTTGTTCTACGGGTTTGGTTTTGTTTGAGCTTCGTTATGTTTCAAGTTTTGTTCTTAATTAAGAGTATTCTTTTTCTCCATATGAGATTTAGAGAGCTTTTTAATGAGGCTCTTGACTTAGGCTTATCTTGGGTTAATAAATTTCATCTTGCCAAGCTATAATTTTTTTACATTAGTGGGTATAAAGGTATAACATTGTTGTGAGTTTCTAGATGGAGCCATTGATGTTAAGTTAATGTTAGACACATCGATCTTATTGCTTTGGCATTGTTAATTGCACTGATTGAGTTTAACAATAGCCTAATCTTTAGCTTGAATAGATCCATTATTTTCATTACCACTGCTGTGATTCTCTTCATCCCTACATATATTTATTCTCGTATTTATTTTATTTTTATATATTTTTTTACTTTGTTCACAGCATCGTCTACACAATTATGTTATTTTATTTACTTAATGTTATGACAATTCTTTGGCTAATACTAATCTATGTGAATAAGATACTCTATGCATTAATTTGCATTCACTTATTACTTGATACGATAGTGTATGTTTGTACTGATTGTTGTTACATTATTCAAAGCATCACCTATCTCTATGCAAGTGCAGTAGGTGTACCAGACCAATAAGACACAAAGGACATAAACAGGAATTAAGTGACCCAACTTGTTTGCAGGTTTGAATCATTTGGGTGGACAGGTAGCCCAATGCCGGAAGCAGGAAACTACAGAAGCACTTAAATTTCGACTGATAACAACACATGGCGAATGAGAAAATAGATTAAAATGTACAAGTACACCAGAACTCCACATAGTGCCTTGTAGTTGTGATTGAACGCAACCAGTCCACTAGGCACATGCCATGGAAAGCCTTACCGCAACTGTTATTCTCACAAGTATAATCAGTTGCACTTCCAATCTTAGGTTCATGCTCATCACCTACTTGAACATTTGAGAGCTAAGTCTGCAAGCAATTGTTCAGAGACATCTAAAGCATGTAAAGCAATACAAAAGCGGATATATTGAGCACAACAGATCCCTTACACAACAAGATGACGTAGAGTTCTAAATTGCATTTGCAGTCGTGTTTTGGACACCATCAGACCGCCATTTGAATCCTCGTAAGCTTCATTACTCTTAAATTAGACTGCTATTCCAATCCTCGTAAGCTTCACCACTCTTAAATTAGATAGAATGCTTCAAGATTGTAATTGAACCGTCCTCTATTACTAGAGGAGAAATATATCCAAAATGTACAAGAACGATATCATATATCCAAAATATACGAACTATTTATCAATTCTGCATGAAAAATATGGCGAGAAACTATTGGATTATTATACTACTACAATACAAGTGCCACCTTTTCCTACGTGGAACGTACCTATAATTTAAAATAGAGTAAACTATAATATATACCACTGAATTTTAAATGGTGTATCATTTATAACATTAAATTTTTAATTATTTTAATTATAACATTGAATTATATCAAGACAACATCATTTCTTCTGATTGTTTTGGTGTTTAAAAAAATCAAATTACATCGTTTTGTTGAAAAATTTTGAGAAAAATATCATATATCCTAGAAGACTCAAACCCAATCATTGAATAAGAAAATTAAGCATCCAACCACCAAATATACTCAACAAAACGATGCCGTTTTGGATCTTTCTAGGCACCAAAATAGTTGAAGTAAAACGAAATCATTTTAGTACAACATTCACATCGATAAATATCAGTCACATCATCATATTGTTGTGGATTAAACAGTCTAGAGATAATTTAAAGTAAAATTTAAAACTTAATGCTATAATTAAAATATTTAAAAATTCAATGAGATATAAGAAATCATTTTAATACAATATCTACATCGATAAATATCAGTCACATTTAATGTTTATTCTTTAGAATAGTTTAGTTAGAATTAATTAATAAAAATATTATCCCACCAGTTAGAATTATTAAAAGTTATAAAAATGTTTTCTAATAAAGTATAGAAAGATAATTAATACTTAATCTTAATAAAATAATAATAAGCTATGTTGATATTTTTGACCAAGAATCATGCTAGAAATCTCCCTGAATCCAGTTCCTTTTAAACATACTTTTTTCAATGGTATTATATTATTTAATCTTGAAGGCAAAGTTTCGTTCTTATATGTGGGTCAAAAAGTTTGAAAATAAATGGGGTAAATTAATAAAAACCAGTCAATTCAGGCCTCCTAAATAAATTATCAATAAAAATATATCCATATAATGATGGAAAAGTTTTTGTATATATGAAATAATTTTTAAAGTATATTAAGGAAATTCAAATAATCGTTTGTTATTGATTTTTTTAAATTATAAATTAGTCAATAAATTTGTCTAACAATTATAGAGTTATTATATGAATTCTAATGTTTATAATGTTTATATTTAAAATTTATAACTTAATCCTGAAATCATATTATCTGATTGAAACCGTCTATGAAGACTACATGGGATGGCCATCTAAACCATCCTCATTAGGGTTGTTCAAATTAAACGGTAATTGTTAACCATAACTATTAATCGATGTATTTGTTATATTTAATAAGTTAATTAATTGAATAGTTAAGGTTAAATGGTTTTGGCTAATTAAACCGCTAAAAGTGTCGGTTAATGGTTACGGTTACGATTTTTGATAAATGGTTAATCATTGGTTAATGATTAATAAATTATAATTAATTATTTATATTTATTTAGAGAGAATAAAATTTAAAGTAAATTAAAATGGTTTCTCATTATTTTTTTGGTTATAATGTTTATCTTATATTGGAGCATATTAAATCAAACATAGATTAAAGAAACACATTATATTAAACTACAAAATATAAATATGCATGTAAGATTTTAAATTGCAAAAAAATAAATATATCTCATAATATATATTCTATAAAAATAAAATTCATCTATAAATAAATTAGATATCTATAAATATACATGTCTTAATCATCATAAATTTATAAAATTTTGAATTTTTCTTGTTGTATTATGTTTGAGAAAAAAATTGTTGGGATTTTCAGAAGCTCGAATCGACAACCGGAACGGTTTGCAAAGAGGGGTTGGAACGGTTTTTGTGTTTAGGGAGTAAGGAGATTGAAATATAAAGAATTGCACAGCGATTTATAGTGGTTCGACTATTCAACCAAGTCTACATCCACTACCTTAGCTTCTTACTAATGATTTTTCAACAAATTCACTAATTTGTTCTTTTTTTTTTCAAGGACAAAGAGATAACATTTACAACTCCCTAGTTTTTCACGGGTTAAACTAGAACATTTCCCTAGCTTTTACACGGACTTAGCTAGAACATTTCCCTAACTTTTACACGCACTTAGCTAGAACCTTTCCCCTTTACAAAGGATAAGAAAAGTCAACAAGAAAACCTCTCTAAGGTAGGTGTTTACAAGATTGAGCTCACAAGAACAAAATATTTACAAGAGAAAGATGAAATAAAATTGAAAAGCTCTTCTCTTGTGTTTGATTGCTTGGATAGTTGTTCTCTTACTTCTTCAAGTGTCCTCAGCTTGTATTTATAACTTGAAATGAGTTTGAAGTCGTATATAGCCGTTGGGAATGTTTTGGAGCCGTTTGGGGATGATTTTTCTACTCAAATAGGCTGCCCAGGACATGTAGTATCGGTACCCCATCAATGGGTATCGATACCCTTCATAATATTTGAATTTTTATGACCGTTGGGTTGTATGAACAGTAACGATATCGGTACCCCTGTAGCAGGTATCGATACCTCTGTAGCAGGTAACGATACCCCTGTAGCAGGTATCAATACCCCTGTAGAAGGTATCAATACCTCTGTATCATTATGGAATTTTGAGCATTGGATACTGTTCAAATAGTATCGATATTGTTTAAACAGTATCGGTACTGTTCAAACAGTATCGGTACTGTTCAAACAGTATCGGTACTGTTCAAACAGTATCGTTACTATTTATACAGTAAATTACTATTCATAAAAACATTTTTGTGCTCAATTCCAAATTAAATAGACTTTGAATTATTTTTGAAATCTTTTTAAAAATTTGAATAAATTCAATTCAAGTCCAAAAATATTTTTCCTTTAAATTTTTTATATCGATATAAAATTCAACAAAAATTATAATAGGTTAACTATATATTAATCTGTAATTGAATCGTTAATAACGATTAATCGTCAGTGGTTAATCGTTTCTTAATGGTTAAGTTACAATTAACAAAATTTAATAACCGTTATAACGGTTAACCGATTATTTAAACTAAACGATACAATTAACCGAGCATGAACACCTATGATCTTCATACATGGAACAAGATTTATTTATGCGGTCTAATATTTATTATAGTTAATTATGGACGATTAATATTAAAGTACAATGATTTATCTTGTAGTAAAAATTTTAAAAAATATATTATTAAAATAAAACTATTTAAACTCGTCAAAAGGTTATATTTTTCAATAAAATACTAATATACGGTCACTATCTATATTTCCATCAATGACTGTATTTTTGGATTGATCTCCTGTTGTTTATTCGCAATTGGCTTGGTTCATGTTTTCAATTCATAGTGCAATAAGATTTGGGTTAGGTTTGAATGACTGGAGTTTCTGCGGTTTCCTTCTTTTACAAGTTATGTCTGATCTAAATTAGTCAGTTAATAGATTTGATATCAGTGATTAGCTCAATTTTTTTCCACTTTACTCATTAACCTTTTGATTTAGTCCTATTTTGGTCACTCAAGTGTTAGGTCATAAATGGAATAGTATCATGGCAACAAGCTATTGATGTGGATTGCTTTTTATTTACATGGAATTTATGTGTTATCCACATAATTTTCCCTTTTTTTATTTTACCTGCTTCCTCCAAAGATGAAAGTTTTATAGTTTCATTCTTATGTCAGGTTGACATTACAATTATAATTTTTGGGCGTCTTCATCGACCACTAAAAAATATTGATAAACTTACCTCATTGTTTCTTACCACTCTATCAGTTTAGATTTTACCTAAATTATTTTAAAACTCATAACATTCAACCATGAAACCAAAAACTCATGAAACCTTAAATCATATGATATCTACCATACAATTAGTGTGGAATCGAGATATACAAATCGCTTCTTTACTTCCCCACCGTTAGGATTTGGAAGAAGATGCTTCATCACAGAGAAATAAAAGGGAATTCAAAACTCTTGAGTTTTTCCACAACAAGTCGATAAAATTTTGGGCCAATTTCATATTTTTAAAAGAAAAATGTCCAATCATAATGTTGTTAAGTATTTAATGGTGGAGTGATCAAAATAGGAGCAAATAAAAAATTTAATGAGTAAATTAAATATTTAAAACTTTATGATATAAATAAGAGTAAAAGAAAAATCGAATAATGAAATTTGTAATTTATCTAAATTTAAATTTTAACTCAAATTCTAATTGTATCTTGAAATATTAGTACTATATGGATTAGATCATTATGTTACTCTAACTATTAGTTCAAACATTAATGGATAGCTAATAAAGATTAAAGCTTGGCAGAAAATTAAACAAATAAATAAATATCTGCCGACAAAATTTAAATACAAGCATCCAAAAAAATAGTTAGATAGAGGGGAATTTGAATGGCAAATTCCATTCATGTCTTGAAGAAAGGCAGCATGGACCTTTATCCCTCGATTTCCTTTTGACTTTGTCGTGTACCATTAATTGGAATTTGACCAAGTTATTTTAGCCTTCAATTATGTTTGCTGCACCCACTAGTCTCCTACGGAAAGAGCCCACCAATCCCCACTTTTTAGTCACGGATGAGTCAGCCTCACCTCTTGTTTAACCAATCATAACCATCTCTCTTCACATATCTATAAATATTTTTTAGAATAAACACACAGATATTAATAACATAAAATCTTTAAATACGATGTGTACAAATAAAATTTCATGATGGGTACCGTGCGTAAAATAAGTAACTAATAAAAGAAAATTCATATTTCCGAGTGGGCACAAAAAATTTCAAGGTGGACACTAACAATTAAATAAAAGAAAATTCAGATTTCAATATGGACACTAACAGTTAAATAAAAAAAATCAGATTTTAAGGTGAACACATGACCACTCTCACCCAGCTGTACCTAATCCTAACCAAATCCGTTTAGGTTAAAGTTTTTAAATTTCATACCTAATTTCTTTAGTTCAATTAATCATCTTTTACAAAAGCTAGAGAATTAATCCTTTGGCACCCAATTCTTTTACAAGAACATATGTCAAACGAACCATATACTATAAATAATTTGATATCGACAAGGATTTTACTTTTCTTCTTTATTTGTATTTGAAAATGAGAAGATGATCTATCATGGTGAAGAAGAGCAAAGAGTCGCACTCAAGGTATCCATAACCGGAGGGCGTCATTGCAGCATATTTAATATGCAAAACAACACGTAAATGCTTTGTTGTTTTGTTTTAACCGGTTCTTCTTCTTGTACTAAAAACACACACAGATTGTTTTTACGACAAGAATAAATTCAAAACAAATAAAGCAATCAATCCAACAAAAAAAATATGCTTCATGGACAAACAAATCAACCAACTCACGACACGTGTTTTGCTATTCATTTCTTCTGCAAACTTTAAATGAATGATAGTATTATATGCTTGAAGTTCAAAGGAGGGTTGAAGGGTTCATGTCTGTCATATAACGATGAAGAAAAGATTGAGAGGGGCAGGGAAAATAACCCTAATTTTCCAGGAAAGTGTGGTGTGATAATTGATAGTAGTAGTATTTAATCAGGAAAATTTTCTAATCAGACATGTTATTGTCGAAAGAAATTATGATAGCGTGCATGTAATAACATGCATTTAACTTGTGAAGGAGGGACACCCGTGACTGAAAGACAAGTACTACTAGAAACCCTCCACTTGATGAAGTGATGAAACCTGAGATCGAGAGATGATTGGATTTCTTTTATTAGTAAAAGTGGGATACGTAGCTTTTTGGGACGAGATTTTGGAATTTGAGGGTGTTTCAAGGGAGAATTTATTTGATGAACCTGGCTCATCACGTTATCTATGGTTTCGATGAATGAGATTAATAAATTTTAAAATAATCACTAAATAATTACCCACTTCTTATTTATATGTAGGAAAGAGGTAAAAATTCACCTTGAAAAAAGTGAAATGGATAAATATTATTGGTTAGGACCATAAATTACGTGTGAATCGAGTACATTTAATACTTTTTCGTTTCAAGGGCACATGAATATGGATGGTGATAAAAGGGGTTGAGGTTGAGCCTTTGCCCATTGGGACAGGATGGATGATGCATGGCCATCAGTTCCCTTAAACACCGAGCATCTCACCAGACCATGATTTTCCTTTTCCTTTTCTCTATTTACTTTTGGGATTTTCAAGTTCTTTTTCTACACGCTTCTCATCACTTTTTCCCTTTTTTTCAAAAAAAATATATTTTTTTTTCTTGATCAGCATTTTGCGATTTTCTAATTTTTCGATGTATAAAAGTTTTGTCAATTTTTTGTTTTAGTCCCTCTATTACAAAGGTGAATTATCAAATTATATTCATTTAAAGGGACTAAATCTCACATTTGAGAATAATAAAGGGATCAAACCAAGATTATACCTATCAATTTTAATGTACTTATATGATTTGTATCATAATAAAAATGACGGATTAACCTTTGTACCATTATTTCATTCGAATATCTTTTAGAGAAAATCGCCTCAGTGACCAAAAATGCCTTATAATATACGATTTTAACCAACTTTTTTTGGATTTGCCAAAATGACCAACAAAAATCGCAACGCGAAATAAAAATCGCAACGCGATCCCCAGAATCGCAAATCAGTTTCCAAAATCGCAACGCGATTCTTGACAATCGCAATGCGATAGTACAAATTCGCATTGCGATTTTCAAGAATCGCAACGCGAATATGAAAATCGCAACGCGAACACATAAATCGCAACGCGTATCCGTAAATCGCAACGTGTATCCGTAAATCGCAACGCGTATCCGTAAATCGCAATGCGTATCCGTATATCGCAACGCGTATCCGTAAATCGCAACGATAATCAGTAAATCGCAACGCGTATCCGTAAATCGCAACGCGATTTTTAAAGCGCCATTATAATCGCTACGCGTATTTTATTTTCAAATTACAAAAACGAATATTAAGACAAAATCCCGTAATCGCAACTCATAACCTAAAACCTAAAATCACAACTCAGTCCCATCTCCATCTCTCACTCTCTACGGCGAAATCCGTCCCCATCTCCAAAGATTTCCGTCCCCATCTCCGGCGAAATCCCTCACAACCATTCACGGTCAGAAATCCCTCACAATATTCAGAAATGGAAAATCAACCTCCGAGGGTTAGTTTTTTTAATTATTTTTATTTTGAAATTTTTGCATTATTGTAGGTTTTTTATATTGAAACTGATGATATGTTTACTGGTCATTTCAATAATAGATTAACCATTTCACTTAGATTTCATTTCGCGTTACGATTCTCTCGTTGCGATTTTCATTTCTCTCGTTGCGACAGTCATTCTCTCGTTGCGATTTTCATTTCAACCAAAAGACAAAACAGTGTTGCAAATTTTAGTTTCAAGAATAAACTACTACTTTTTATGTTTATTGTTTTTGGTATATCTTCACAGTGTAGTTTTTGGTATATCTAACTTGGTATGTTTATTATTTTTGTAGAAATTTTTTTTCGGCTTCATTGACATTAAGGAATAAAGTTAGCCTAGCCACTACAATTGCTTCGAAGCTTTCACCTGCACAAAGACAATTGTTTGAGGAAACCTGCTTCGGGCCATGGCTAAGAGTACAGCATCCGGGTGGAGATGCTAATTTGACCCATTTGTGGCTTCAGACCATGACATCAAATCTACCCGACAGTATACAACGTGGTGAGGAAGAGATATGGTTTCATTTTCCACCAGCGTATACTTGTTTTGGGCGGAAGGAGTTCTGCTTAATCACTGGTCTACGATTCGGACACGATGATGTAGGCCGGTACACTCGTCATATCGCCCGCCCATCATGGTTATCCCGGGTGTTTCCGGATGAGTCAATGGAGAAGCCGGACCTACACGTCGACGACCTGAAGAAATTGTTTAATAAGAAAGCTGGTTTCACTCGGATGGATGACGTCGATGTTGTCCGAGTATGCCTTCTACTACTTGTGTATGCCGGCTTTTTAGGCAGAGAGGCCAGACAACCTATTCCTCAGGAGCTAATAATATTGGTAGAGGACCTGAATGCATGGAATCTGTTTCCGTGGGGTTCGTATATATGGAAAGCTACCTGGACTAAGTTGTCTACTGCCTTTGATGACCGCAAAAGTTTGCGTGGCGATGGGTCGAAATACACTTTGTCAGGCTTTGTTTGGGCCTTTAAGGTAAGAATTTCTATATAATGTTTCTAAAATTATAATTAATTATTTAACAATTACTAATTTTGTTATTATATTGTTTGTAGATTTGGATATTCGAGGCTTTCCCCAGCATGCGTACATATGCAATAAAAACGTCAAATGATATTCCCAGGGCTATTTCCTTGAAGAGGAAAAATCTGTTGGATTGGGAAGACTTAATACCATATGCGACAATAAATAATGTAAGTTAACACAAATACTTTCATATATATATAAACAAGTTATTAATAGTAGACGTTTAACTTTGTTTGAGTTTTTATATTGTTAGGAGGCCAACATTCCATTACAAAGACTGACACCCACGGAGGAAGAGCTTGCCACTGATTGGTGGCAAGCTAGTCAGAGTTTTTTTGATGGCACGGATGATGAGCATCATCCACTTCCTCCAATTCGAGAGCCATCACCTCACCCAGAGCCATCACCCGATCGACCCGACTATACACCTCTAGAACGAGAGCCATCACCTATCCCGTCACATCATCGAGCCTCTTCTCCACCATCACCTCATGATAGGCGACCGGTAAAGAGGCCACGACATTTATCTCCTTGTTCTCCACCTCCACGGGATGAGTTACGTGATGAGGTCAATGCCTTGCGTGAGGAGATCGGTACTCTACGCGATAACGATGGTGCATGGCGTGTGGAGGTGTCAACTTTACGTGGTGAGGTTGTCGCTCTACGTGAGATGATAGTATCGTTGCAGAATGAGGTTCATACTCTACGCAACGAGGTAAGTTTAAGATTTTCCATATTTAACTTAATGATAAATTTACTCGTAATTTCACTTAGATTAGCCATTTCACTTAGATTGCTTAGTAAATTTATTCGGTTGCTGCCAATTCTGCTAAACTGTGTATTATTTAACACTGTGAAATAGTATTTGTCTTTGTTTTGTCTTTTGGTTGAAAGTAAATTTGTTCGGTTGCTGCCAATTCTGCTAAACTGTGTATTCTTTAACACTGTGAAATAGTATTTGTCTTTGTTTTGTCTTTTGGTTGAAAGTAAATTTGTTCGGTTGCTGCCAATTCTGCTAAACTAATACCCTGAAGTCAGTATTTGTCTTTGTTTTGTCTATTGGTTGAAGTAATGCAATCCATTCAAGTTTCAATTTGCAGAAGAAGAAATAGTTTACTTTCGCAACACGAAACTTAAAATCGCAACGAGAGAATCGCAACGCGAAATGAAAATCGCAACGACAGAATCGCAACGCGAAACCAAAATCGCAACGACAAAATCGCAACGCGAAACCAAAATCGCATTGCGATTTTCATTTCGCGTTGCGATTTTCATTTCGCATTGCGATTCTGTCGTTGCGATTTTCATTTCGCGTTGCGATTTTGGTTTCTCGTTGCGATTCTCATTTCGCGTTGCGATTTTAAGTTTCGTGTTGCAAAAGTAAACTATTTCTTCTTCTGCAAATTGAAACTTGAATGGATTGCATTACTTCAACCAATAGACAAAACAAAGACAAATACTAACTTCAGGGTATTAGTTTGAAACATATTTTTCTTTGTTATCTGATGCATTTTGTGAACTATGATAGAATAATGACTTGGGTGAATACAATGCAAGTTTGAAACATATTTGTCTTTGTTTTCACTGTTTAAATATCATGTCTGTTTATTTACTGATTTTTGTATTTAATTATTTAGCGGCCCGATAGAGTGGATGCTTTACGTCGGGTTATGCTTGCACGACGGAGTTCACGCATCAGACAGCGTGCACGTGCTATTAAGTCTCCGTATACCCCAATAGTGCGAAGACACCGCAAGAAGAAGCCCGACTCGCCTGTCATCCCTCAAGAGTCCACTCCTATCGTTGAAGAGGCCCCCCCTATCATTCCTCGAGAGTCCCCTCCCACCGTTCAAGAGGCCACTGTCATCATTGAAGAGGTCCCTCCCACCATTCAAGAGCCCGATTCACATGGCGTCATATGTAGGCTTCTTGAGAAACCCTCTGACGTGCCGGACATGATGGATTCAAGTTGGCTCTCGTATGAGTTACCGGCCAGTACCATACCGGTATCTGAAGAGGAGAGGGAAGAACTACCGGACACAATTCTGGATAACACCCTTTGGGCTAAGACCGCAGTTGATTTTTATCTACATGAGCTGAGCCAGGGGTGTTTCACTGACATATGCAAGCTCACCGATGATATCTATTTGTTGCTTGATCGGTCTTGGTGGGGCGTATTATTAGGGGTCGAAGACAATGGCTATTTCGATGGGGGGGTAAGTCTTATATTTTTCTTATATTTCAATTTGATTAATTTTTTTTTTAAATTTATGTAAGTCACTAATATATGTCTTTTTTTGTAAAACAGCATATCGATGCGTGGGTGACACGTCTTCTAATAATAAGAAAACTTAAGAAAAATAAAAATATACGATATACAATTATACCGACGTCTTTTAACGCCGTTCACTTGAAGAATGCACGAGATGAATCATTTGATTTGGGCAATGGACAAGCTAAACTTTATCCTGCATGGTGGGAGGTCGATAAGGTTAGTATTTATTTTAGATTGAGTTTAAAGGTTTTATGAAATAAGTGCGCAAATGAATGAATTATTACTTATGATTGCAGGTGTTTATCCCTGTTTTGGAACGTAAACATTGGATTCTCGTCGAGCTTCAGCTCCCATCCCTTAAGACAATAGTGTATGACAACATGATAAATTACATATCATTGGCTGATTTAAGAGATATTATTAAGGGATGGAGCTCTCATTTGGCTAAATTCTTGGATGCGATCAATTATTGGACTCGTTCTGGAAACAAGAAGCCAAAGAAGCTCAATATTACAGTTATTAGAGACGAGACCGCGCCACAACAAACGGGAGGAGCCAGATGAGATTGTGGTCCTCTCGTATGCTTGGCGTTGGAGCGTTTGACGACGGGAAGCACCAAGTATCTACCTCCCACCGATAGAGATAGAGCTGCAGTAGGCTTGTGGTTTCGGCATTATATGGCTAAATCGATATATACGAGACGATGCCTACCTGCATCCGCGTTATAAAAATGTCCATAAACAATTGGTAAGTTTATAGACTTTTGGTTTGAAAATGTTTGGTTAAGTACCTAGAATAGAATAATTTGCTGTTTGTAGGTTTTAGATGTGTATAAAGTGTTGTTTGAGCAAATGTTTGGTTTCTGCAGGTTAATCTCAGAAGTGAACTGCGTGAAAATGATGTATGGCTGCAAAAGTTGATTCAATAGTTTAATTGATTGTTTTTTGATTGTTTAATTGATTTGTAAAAGTTGATTCAATAGTAGATGATTGTAAATAAGAATTATTGCTTATTTTTTGATTGTTTAATTGATTTGTAAAAGATGATTTGTAAAAGTTGATTTGTGTAATTGATGCGAACATAATTCTTATTTGTGCTTGTTTAATTGATTGAAATGTAATGGTTGATTTTGTTGATTTCAATCTGCATTATGTTGAAATGAAAATCGCAATGCGAAATGAAAATCGCAACGAGAGAATCGCAATGCGAAATGAAAATCGCAATGCGGAAATGAAAATCGCAACGAGAGAATCGCAATGCGATTTTCATTTCGCATTGCGATTTTCATTTCCGCATTGCGATTCTCTCGTTGCGATTTTCATTTCGCATTGCGATTTTCATTT
The DNA here is from genome assembly GCF_006381635.1 of Hibiscus syriacus. Classification (NCBI taxonomy): domain Eukaryota; kingdom Viridiplantae; phylum Streptophyta; class Magnoliopsida; order Malvales; family Malvaceae; genus Hibiscus; species Hibiscus syriacus. Next base: position 1,234,090 of record NW_024062686.1, on the reverse strand, counting down.
CGCATTGCGATTCTCTCGTTGTGATTTTCATTTCGCATTGCGATTTTCATTTCCGCATTGCGATTCTCTCATTGCGATTTTCATTTCGCATTGCGATTTTCATTTCGCATTGCGATTTTCATTTCCGCATTGCGATTTTCTTGTTGGGATTTTCATTTCGCATTGCGATTCTCTCGTTGCGATTGTAATTTCCGTGTTGCGATAGTCAAATGCATGCCTAATAAGTGATAACAACTGAATAACAAGAGTTGGTTTAGTCAAAATGGTTGGCCTGAGTCATTAATTCAACTGAAAATGTTAAAAGTTCACACATAAAATCCACATAATACAACGTTTGCATTTAAAAATCACCTAAGTTAACAGTCCCAAAAGGTGAAGCCAATTGTGATTGGGATTTTAAAGATGATTGCCTTTTGCTTGACACCATATGAGCTTTGGATTTTGATGAGGATCCATATTTTGGTAGAGGAAAAGATGATTTTGATGGCACTGGTGATCCACATGTCAACCTTGTATGACCACTTTCCTTGCACCGACTACATATCGATCTCTTCTTCTCTTCACCCTTAGACGGTATACGATCGTGACTTTTTGGTCGGCCAGGTAGCCTTCTGTCCATGGCTGGTGGCAAAACTGTTTGTAAGTCATCTGGTATGTCCCACTCAGAAGGATGTGGAATAGGGTAGACAATCTCGGCATAAGTCTGTCGATAAACTTCTGTAGTGTAGCAATCCATAGCGTATGCGCTTGAATCATCTTGGTTTAGATGAAGAGCAACTTTTATAACATGGCCACACGGATAACCAGATGTTTGCCATTTCATACAACTACACGTCTTTGCATTTAGATCGACTAGCCCATTTAAGTTATTATCCAGTACTTGAAACAAAGTGTTTGAACATGGTTCAACTCTCCATGACGTTGACTTCACAACACGTTTCGTTATCTTTTTTTCAGTCCATGGTGTAACACGATGTTCCAATGTTCCTGTAAATTTAAATAAACAATACTTAGTAAAATATATAAATATGATAAGTTACGAATTCAAAGAAATAATACCTGCATGGTTTCTTTTCTTGTAGTACCACTGTTGAATAGAGGCTCGAAAAAACTCCATTAACATAGTAATGGGTAATTTCCGGGAATGACGACTTAGAGCGTTGATTGATTCTGCACTATTAGACGTCATGAAACCATATCTTGCTCCAAGTTGATGTACTCTTGACCATCTTTCAAACCCGACATCATCTAGTGTTTGAGCACACTGAGGCAAAACACGTCTTAAACAATTTATATGCTTATTGAAATCCACTTCCCGATAAGCTTTTACAGCCTTCCAGTATGTCCATTTGTGCTTTTTTATACCAGCAGACCTTGATTTTAGATTTCTATACAAATGAACACCACAAAGTCCATGAAAAGCATCTGGGAAACACCTTCTAACAGCGTTGTCAATTGAGTTTGCCCTATCGGATATGATTGTCAGATTGCTAATAGGACCTATGCAATCCCTAAGATGCCCCATAAACCATGTCCATGAATCAGAGGTTTCAGATTTGCCAACCCCGTAAGCTATTGGCAATATCCCATTGTTAGCATCCATGGCTACTGCTAATAAGTTTACTCCAAGGTATCGACCTTTCAAATGTGCTCCGTCAACTATAATAACTGGGCGCATGCAAGTAATAAACGAACGAATCTACAAAATAATATACACAAGAAATATAATCATTTAAATGTGAAATGCATGTAACTAACAAAAATGAGTCAACAAAATTATATTGATTTACTAACCGTAGCACCAATGGCGATAAACAGCAACTCAAAGTGTCCATCTCTATCTGTTTTGATATGAGTTACCGACCCAGGATTTTTCAGCTTTAAATTGTGACAATAAGCCGGCAGTTGGGCAAACGATGCTTCTGGCGACCCCCTCAACAATTCCAAGGCATAACATTTGGCTCTCCAAGCTTGAGAATATGATATACTAATCTTGAATCGAGCATTCATGTCAGTCATAATTTCATGTCCCCGATATACCCTGCCATTCAAAAACATTAACTCAGCCAAAAAACCACCCAACACCTTTTTGTTTGCCTGTCTATGGTGAGGAAAAACTTGGGTTCTTGAACATGTATGTTTATCAATAAAAGTCCTAACTTGAAACATTTCGCAATCTTTTATTCTCTTTGCAATCATACGCCACGTACAGTTTTTGTCAATCATACACCTTGTTTCGAAACGATCTTTGCTTGATTTGTTAACTTTTAGTTGATAGCCATCTTCCACACATTTCGTATACAAAGCTATCTTCAAGTCTTCCTTTGTATCAAAACAATCATCTTTCTTGATACGAATAACTTTTGTGTAACAATCAACTGCTTTCTTTACCAACTCTTCTTCCGGTATCTGAAGTAATTCTGGCATATTCCAGTTATACGCCCGTGGCATTTTCTTTTCTTCGGGGACTTTTTCTTCTTCTTTTTCTTCTTCAGGATTATATGAATTACAGAATGGATGTTCAACATGTTCATTCACAGTCGTAACTTCCTCCTCATTATCATCAACAATACATTCTTCGACAACGGCTGTTTCATCATCAAAATTCGGGTATTGACCAATATCAAAATCATTACACGCAGGGTCTGTTTCTTCTTCTGAAACATCATCAAAATCCGTGTATTAACCAATATCAAAGTCTGGATATTGACCAAGACCAAATTTCGAATACTGACTAGTACTCACAATTTTTTCTGTTGGCTCATCATCGTCTAACTGGTCAATACGAAAACCGGAATTTGGTGCTGAAAGTTGATTGGGATTTGGATTAGAGAAAGGTTGTGGGTTTTGAGAAAAACTTAGTTGATTACTACCCGCTACTGACCCAACAATACTACTTCTAGGTTCAACAACATACAATGTAACATCATCTTGTGAAACACTAATGTAAGCAATGAATCGTTCAACATCTTCATTGTCGGTTAACAAATAAACTTTACCATTTCTCTGATAAGATAGCCTAAATCCACTTAGGGGCTCTAAATTCAATTTATTTGAAACACGTAGCATTAGAGTTTCATAAGTTAACTTGTGTAAAGACAATTTTAGTTGAAGATTCATGGGTAAAGGCATATATTGTAAAACACCATGAACATTATCCCATGACCCTCCAAAACACAAATCTATCCAAACATGATCAACATTAGATGATTTCATGGTTGTAAATTAATTTACTAAACAGACGAGCTGCGAAACTAAAACCTGTTGCCGGATTGGGAAGGATGTCGTTGGATATAGGAACGGATGTCGCCGGAGAGAGTGATAGATGGAGATGGAATGAGTTGCGATTTAGGGATTTAGTTTATGATTTGCTGCTGTTGCGTAGTTATATACCCAAAATTTCAGTGTTGTGATTTACAGATTCTCGTTGCGATTTACGGATTATCGTTGCGATTTACAGATTCTCGTTGCGATTTACTGATTATCGTTGCGATTTACGGATACGCGTTGCGATATATGGATACGCATTGCGATTTACGGATACGCGTTGCGATTTACGGATACACGTTGCGATTTACGGATACGCGTTACGATTTATGTGTTCGCGTTGCGATTTTCATATTCGCGTTGCGATTCTGTAAAATCGCAATGCGAATTTGTACTATCGCATTGCGATTGTCAAGAATCGCGTTGCGATTTTGGAAACTGGTTTGCGATTCTGGGGATCGCGTTGCGATTTTTATTTCGCGTTGCGATTTTGTTGGTCATTTTGGCAAATCCAAAAAAAGTTGGTTAAAATCGTATATTATAAGGCATTTTTGGTCACTGAGGCGATTTTCTCTATCTTTTATTAGTACGGGTGATTACAATGTAATATATATATATGAAATATTTTCAATCACTTGACAATAAACATTCTAACACCCCTATAAATCTTATGCTCGAATCTGAAAAATCTAAAAATAACAATAATTCTTTAACTACTGCAATTGTTTGTTTCGTACAACATTATAATTTATATTACTAATTTATGTCAACAAAGATTATATATATATATATATAATTAAATTCTTATATTATGAACTTTTGATAAGTGTGTAAGAAGAAGCTTCAACGAAAGTGTATATGTACAAAAGAAAGTCCTAAATTTTCTCATGGTCAATGTGAACATCTTTACTTTTCTTCTTTATAAGTGCAATTTGATAAATACACAATTAAAAAAGAAAAATCAAAGCGATGTTGTCATCATCAAATAATTTTTGAAAAATCCATGGCCATATAATTAACTAAATCTAAAGAAAAGGAATTTAAAGGGGAAATTTGATAAATATACCGTTACACACGAAACAAGACAACTAATACTAAATACAAAAAAAATAGTAACCCTTTCACAGGCTCTATATATGTTTTCTAATGATCATTTACAAGCAAAAGATGAGTGGATTCTACAAATTAATTAATTGAATAATGAAACTAGTTTTAATTCACTAGAATCCATCAACCAAAAAATAAAGGGGTTGTTGGCTTGTCGGGATCTAATTTTCTTTCTTTCCTTTGATACTAAGTTTCTAACAAAAAACATGGTCAACATGCTGAAGAAGGGGATTGTTGTTATAGAAATGGTGAGGCTTGGACGATATCGGATATGGGTCTTCGGAATTGCCATTGGCATCGGCGACGCCGGTAGTTGTTTGACAAGACGGGCAGATGGCGAGGGTGGGCGCTTGCATGTGCAATTGAAAGGGTTGAGCCAGTTTCAGCGCCTTGAGCTCTTGAATCTCCTTCTGCAGCCTCCTGTTTTCATCCTTTAGTGTCTCGCAACTCTTTTTCAATAACTCACAGTCCGCCTCATTTTGCTTCAGCTTTGTCCTGGCTCTCCTGTTTTGAAACCATACTTCAACTTGTCTAGGCTTCATGTTTAATTCACATGCTAATGCTTGCTTTTGTTTCTGTTACCATAAAATATAGCAGCAAAAGATTAATCAATCAATTAGAAACACACACACACACACATACATACATAAACATATATATATCAGATAAATTAAGCTTACGGGGTTGAGAGTGCTATGTTGTTTGAAGCTTTCCTCGAGAAGAGCAGATTGTTGTTTGGAGAGCCGAAGTTTCTTTCTAACACCTTCTTCATCTTCGTCACTGAGTCTAGAGGAATTATTCTTCTTCTCTACCTCCATTAATTCCTCGCTGCTAATCTCTCTCGCCCTCTTGACCTTACCGCTTGAAAACGATGAAACAGCACTAAGAGACGAAGCTTGGCGATACAAATCACCGCCGACGGTAGATTTCACATCAACCTTTTGTGTAGCGGCAGCCATAACCAGATAACTCTCACCTCGCCCGCCACCGGAAAGCCCCAATGTGAGCGAAGGTTCATCATCAAAACTCGTTGATTCGAGCTTAGGAAACGATGGGATCTTGTTGGGAATTTGGTCGTGGTCCGGCTTGGATGGCTTCTCCACGGTCGATGAGAGGCTTAAACCGAGAACGAGGCCAGTGTTACATGCTTCAATACCCATCAAAGCTAAGATTTTTTGTTCCGGTATGATAGAGGGGGAAATAAAGGAGGGTGGGGACTATGATTACTAGTAATCAAAGGTATGAATGTAGCCTATCCTTCTCCGTGTTCTCTCTCTATTTATATTTACAAAGGTTTGACTATTCGAAAGCTTATCATTCTGAAACTATTAAATTCGTAAAAGATAGTATTATTCTTTCAAAAAAATTCTCTAATTTAAACAGTTGTATCTACATTATCAATGACTAAATTCTTTTTAAAAAAATATACTACATTATAATTACTTTAGGCTATAAAAAATACCTATAATTATGATCAGGGCCAGTTCTGACTTTTTCTTGGCCCGGAGCAAAATTAAAAAAATTGGACCTTAATTTAAAAGAATATTAAAAAATATGCAATATAAAATTTTAATTAATTTTTTATTAAATTAAATAAATATTAATTCATTACAATATCAAAAATGTCAAAAACATATTTAAGCATATAAATACTTATAAAAAACATTGCCTTCGAGCATTTCTTGATGCAAAATCATTGATGATAGTGTCAACATCAATGTTTTCCAACATATTTTTCTCAGCTAGCCCATTCAATATTTCTTATGACATTGTTAAACTCAAGTAATTCTTCAATAATTTCAGCTTTGAAAATCTTCTTTCCACGGTTGCTACCGTTACCAGCATTGTTAATAAGATTTGATAAGCAATTGAAACATTAGGATAACAATCTCTAGCTTTAACAAACTCAAGAACTTCAAGCGCTGACATAAATACATTTGACAAAGTCAATTGCAACACTTTATTTTCAGAAAAAAATCATCTTCTTCAATAACCAACAAATTATTATGAGAAAAAATAATCTTAAAATTATTACAACATTCTTTTAATAAGTCAATAAGAAATAAGTTTATGGGCCCTGCTTTTAATTTAGTTTATTAATATTTATGGGCCCTTCTTTTAATTTAGTATATTAATATGGTTTTTAAGGTTATGATGAGAACAATAAGACAATAAGAAATAAGTTTATGAACCCTCTTATATTAATATAAGAAAATGATATATTAATATTTATGAGCCTTATTTTTAATTTAGACTATTAAAATATAATAAATTAATATAAATTAAAATTATGGGCTTTGGGCGGGTGCCCCTGCTCAGAGCCGGCCCTGATTATGATCTTTTTGGTTAATATTAAAAGGGTAAATTACACGCTTACTCACTGAATTTTACTCTCTCTCCAATTCCACTCACCATACTTTCAATTTTTTTTAATTTGCTCACTGAATTTTAGATATTTGATTTTTTTGTCATTCTGTCGTTAACTTTCTAACGAAGTTATGACTTGACTTAATTAACCATTTTTAATCATTAAAATAAATGGAAAAAGAAATGGAAAAACAAAACAAAAAAAAAACCTAAAACAAAATATGTTTACCGATTGTGAAGATTTGTAAAGCTCGTATGGACATGAAATCCATGGTAATTTGTTTCATTCTTTTTTTGAGTTGTTGGTTTAGGGTTTGTTAAAGGGTAATTGTTTGGTAGTTTCCTTTTGGGGGTTTTGGACATGGATGATAAGGGTGGTTCATAGTTTTATTTTTGGTGATGGTGGATAGTGGGGGTGTTTTGTGTTGTAGAAGATTTCTACAGCTCCATCACCGATTGTGAAAATTTCTACATCTCCAAACAATTGTTCCACCACCCAAACAATTACTTCACCACCACCGATTGTGAGATTTCTACCGCTCTTATGGACATGAAAATTGAAACCCATGGTAATTTTTTTCATTCTTTTTTTGGGTCGTTGATTTAGGGTTTGTTAAAGGGTAATTGTTTGATTAGTTTCTTTTGAGGGTTTTGGACATGGATGATAAGGGTGCAGGGTGCTTCATAGTTTGATTTTTAGTGATAGTGGATAGTGGGATGTTTCGTGTTGTTGATTGATGATTTTGAAAATGGTGGTGAATGATTCGGATGAGTGAGTGGAGTGGAGTGGAGTGGAGTTAAGGTTACTGTGAATGAATGATAGAAAAATGGAGAACGAGCACAAGTATCGAGTTTCTAATGAGGAAGAAAAGGAGAAAAGGAGAATGGAGATGAATGATAGGTGAGGAAGAAGACGGAGGTAATAAAAAAATAAATAAAATAATAATAATAAATGTCATATCATCACAGAGTTATAGAAAAAACAGTTGATAAAAAAAATTCAATGTCTAAAATTTATTGAATAAATTGAAAAAATTATAAATACGATTAATGAAATAAGAGAAAAAATAAAATTCACGAAGTTAGTATGCAATTTACCCACATTAAAATAACAAAAGCAAAGCAGAATTGGGTCAGCACAAGAGAATGATTCTTCAGCACTTTGACACATGTTAATTACCAAAATGCCTAGAGTTTAACTGTAGTGAAACCATCAAAGTTAATGTGCATGGATTTGCGAAGTCAAGTGCATCATTGGATGTACCTTGATAAATTAATACGATGCTTCCGATATTATATTATCTCTAGCTGAATCCAATCACGAAATGACATTCAACTGAATACTAAACCATCAAAAAAGAACAATTATATACAAGTAAAAACATAAATAAATGACGTGGCAATTTGTTCTTATTCAGGGATTTGTTTTATCAGAAAAAGGTACGGTGCCATTGTTTCCACGACATATGATGGGCTTGTTTTATCTATGCTTTTTCTTTTTATCTCAAATCTGAAAGTGGGACTAATAATAGTGGTATGGTATTTTTTATTAAGTAATTATAAAATAGTATGGTTTAAAATGATTTTAATTATTTGCCCATCTAGCTCAGTTGGTAGAGCATAAGGTTATTAACTTTGTGGTCGTGGGATCGAGTCTCACTTAGGGCAATTCATAACGGAGGTCTTTTACGGAAGTTGTTCTCAACCTGACGTTGGGGGCTAACCTACTACCCTACCTCTCCCTTACTCCATTATATATGGGAATAGGGTCAACTAATTTTTTTATAATTAACGTTAAATTATTTTACTATAATTGTTAATGTTTGAACTCGTGACTTTTAATAACAATATTAATTTCTATAATCACGGAGTAAGTTGATTCATGCAATATTTATATGATTTAAATATTAATCAATTGGAATAAGGATGAGTCCGTTTGATTAATCCTTTTTTTTTTTGGTGATTAGGAATCTGTTGAATTTGGTTGGTGCGTGTGCACGGCCGGTAACTACAATTATATATATATATATATTTGAATAAAAATGTGGAATTTGCCAAATCACAATAGCCAATGGAACGTTTAATCTTCGGCTCCAAGCGACTGAGTGGAGAATAAGTCAACTTTAAACATCATTCATTTTGCTTTACTATTTCTCATTCATTTTCCATAAATTAGGGATGTTCTTTTATTAATAATATTATATCCACACTTAAATCATCAAAGAATATGTTCTGTTAGAATATTGTATGGATTCAATCACCTGAATAAAAAACGTCATTGTTATTTCTAGAGGTCACGAGTTAGAGTACCAGCAGTTGTAGCAAGGTGATTGAGCGTTTATTGTCAAATGGTTAAAATATTTTGGACAAATACTACTTTATAATCATCTTAGCTTAATAAAAAATGATTTAATATCAAAATAAGTGCCCAAACTATATTGTTTTTCCTAAATAGATGTCTAAACTATTTTTTGACTCATCCATGTGTCTGACGTTACAAACATTACCCCCATTTAGGTACCTAGGTCGTCAACGACTTTAATTTCCCCCGTTAAGTGACACGTGTCATAATATGGTGATTTTGAATTTTTAAAAAAAATATTGTGATATTTATAAAAAAATATTAACTTTTCTCATATTATAAAACAACCTCAAAATCTCAATTCTTAACCTTAATCTGCTGCCCTTTCTGGACACCACCACCACCACCACCAACATAGTCTCTACCATCCTCCTACTCATACGTCGTCGTAGTTTCAGTCGATTGGGCGTAAGAATTATGTGGGATCATGATTTTCATCCTAGGATTCGTGGGGTATAAAATGTTGATTCGTTGTCTATCGGTCACGATTTCATGGGGGTTTTGGTCGCCGGGGGAATGGGAGGTCAGGTGGAGCTTCGTCGACGACAAAAGGCGATGGCTGGTATGGGTTGAGGGGTTGAAATGAATGTCTTCAAAGTTTTGGGTTTATTTCAAATTTTGTGTTTTCTTTTTTAAAAATATATATATTATTTTACTTTTTTTAAAATTATCAGATTGTGACACGTGTCATTTAAAAGAGGAATTAACACAGTTGACGGCTCGAACACCTAAATGGGTAGCATTTGTAACATTAAGCACCAAGATGAGTCAAAAAACAGTTTAGACACCTATTTGGGAAAAGAGATATAGTTGATACACTTATTTTATTATTAAGCCAAAAAAAATCATATGAATAAACTCAAAATTGTTTTCGTTAAATGTTGACAAAATTGTTTCATATGTACAAAAAGGGAATATTATCTTTGTTCTAGAAAAAGAACAAGTAAAAGATGCATTTTCTTATTCAATGAATGTAAAATAAAAAGGTATGTTAAGACTTCATAAAGGCGGCATTATTTGTTACTTTTAAAAATATTCCCACTTGATAGAATTTTTATTCGGATAAATGCCCTCTTTAACGTTCGTTCAATCACAACACAGTTTATACTTCATTGTGTGATTAAAATAAAGAAAAAGGAATGGTGGTAATCAGATCGTTAGCCATTAATTTTGGACCTAATTAGATAGGACTTTGAGTGGTTGAGAATACCAACAAACATATATTTATTTTATTAAAAAATAGATATTTTTTATGAAAAATATAACTATATAAAAAGTGGCGGATGTAAAGTATATTTATAAATAAGATCAGCATTGCACCAAATGTATTTGCAGGGCCGTGGTTAGGTTTCGGGGTTATGTACAAATTCTTATAGAGGGGCTATATTTTTTAGATATATTCGATTTCGGGGCAATAATAGTGACATTTTTTAAAAAAACGTCGCAATAGGTCCACCTATAGTGATGTTTATTGAGAAAACACCACTATATATATATTTATTTTGGGATTTTTTTGGGCCTGCGCAATAATAGTAGCGTTTTATTAAAAAAACGTTGCAATAGATCCATCTATAGTGACGTTTATTGAAAAAACGCAACTATATATATACTTTTTTGGGCTATTTTTTGGGGGCCCTCTGCGGTCGCGCAGTTTGCGCCTCCCAAGCCACGCCCATGTGTATTTGTATACTTTTAAATTTTAAAAGATTAAATAAATTATACATAAATCACTATTTGACTCTATTTGATATGAGAATAGGGTTTTATTATTGTTGTTGTTGTATGCTCTAATGATGTTTTTATGAATAATCCATAAGTTTGATGGTAAGCAGCGGCGGATGTAAGGTATACTCAGGTTAAGCACGTGTCTGTTATAAAATTCGAATTTTTTATATTAATTGTTCATTTTATTATATGTGTCCTCTTAAAATTTTATTTTTTTGACCGCTCTATAAAAAAAATTTTCAAAAATTAATAAGAATTTATAATGACGTGAAACTTTGACGTGTTACATGATGAGTAGTTAATAATTGTGGGTTCTAAATTTGATCAACAGAAAAGAATTTTAAAATACGGGAAGATGGAGACAGGTAGGGCCCACCAATGATTTGGGATGATGCTATTCTGATTCCGTGCTCGGTTTCAAACATGATAATACCGAACAGAAACACGAAACCATATGAAAACAAAACACGTACGATTTGCATGTCAACTTGCCGACAAATGAAAATATAAATTATTCAAAAATTTTGTGTTGATATCTTAATGTAAAAGAAATATACAAACAGAAGACGTTAACTACAGTTGGTTTCATCTGACGTGACATATTATTATTATTTTCAGTTTAATAAAATATAATTTTAACTTATTTAAACTAGCAAAACTTTCGAGATAATGTTATGAAAGAAATTAATTCACGAGCTAATGCACTCCCAAGATTAATTGCTTAAATAGTGTGAAATCCACAGTGTTGGCCGTAGGTCACCATGCACTCCGGGCGACCTACCCTTGCTCAAACAGAGAGAATGAACGTGTTGCATGGCACATGCGCGTCCCAACACATAGGTCGCCATGCCCTCCGGGCGACCTTGTAGGTCGTCATGCCCTCCGGGCGACATTGTAGGTCGCCATGCACTCCGAGCGACCTACCCTCGCTCGGCTTCCCTCGAATTCCCTCGCATAGCTCGCTCGGTTGCCCTCGGATGCCCTCGCATAGCTCGTTCAGATGACCTCGGTCGGATGGCCTCGGATGCCCAGCGTGTTGGGACGTGCATGGCACATGCAATCTCTTGTAGCTCGCCAGGAAGACATGGCGACCTACGACCAACAATGTGGATTTCACCTTATTTGAGCAATTAATCTTAGGATTGTTTTATCTCGTGAATTAATTTTTTCCAGAATATTATCTCGAAAGTTTTGTCATTTAAGCTTATCTAAAAAAAATTCTCACCGAAGATTGATTGAAAACCCTAAAAATTGAATGACTAAAATGTAAGCACATTAAAATTTGGGGGGCTATTTATGTAGTTTACCCTATAGGTAAACACTATATTAATGATGGAGATAAATGCTATACTATTCTTTTAATTGTACAAAAATATACGGATAATAAATAAGATCAGTTTAATCATTGATAGTTGACACAAAAATAAGTTTCTCTTAGTTTAGGTTTTGACCCATTTGACTTTATTCCTTCTCATAATTTACTATCGTTGCCTTCTGTGTATACTTCTCTTCATGTTTCCCCTGTTTAATTTTAGCCAGGTCTTACGTTTTTGTTCATGTGCAGAGATTTTTTTCGCATGGATTTATTTGCAGAGATTACTTTCTATTTCAAACGCGTATATAAAGATTGCATAAGAAGACTGTTCAACCATATATTTATTTATTTATTTATACATGCATTGTATTTTATCTTTATTTTTAATTTTTCTTACATCCGGAGGTCTTTCACGGAAGCTGCTCTCAACCTGGCGATGGGAGCAGCCTACTACCCTACCTCCCCCTTACCCCATCACATATGAGAATAGGGTTTTATTGTTATTCGTTCAATCTAGAAAGGTTAAATCGCTTATCTCAAGTTAACATCTAATCGTCTAAATCATGATAAAACATCACCTTGCATGTTATACATTAATATTGGTGCAACGAATGTGTGTTAAATTTTCTAATTAATACTTATATTCTCATTAAGAGTTCTTCGTTTAAACGAGTAAGTTTATGTTCGTGCCCGTTTATTTGTTTTTAAAGGTGTTCATGTTCAGTTTATGTTCGTTTAAATTTTTAATATCATGATCATGCTCATATTTATTTTTGAAGGTGTTCATGTTCGTTTAATTTTTTAATATCTTGATCATGTTCATATATTTATTTTTTGAAGGTGTTCATGTTTAGTTCGCGTTCGTTAATTTTTTAATATCGTGTTTATGATCATTTATTTATTTTTGAAGGAGTTCGTATTCGTCTAACGTTCGCGAACATGTTCATTTATATGTTCCTCAAAGTATTCATTTAGCGTTCATTTAGTGTTCGTTTGTATGTTCATTTTTTATTTTTTCGCTTTTACCATGTGTTCAATTTAGTTCTACCTTCGCTAATATTTAAAATGTAAAAAGAAAAAGAAAAGAAAAGGAGAATCGAGTACACGAGTCTGTTTATGAACATAAATGAATAAGTCGATAGACGAGCTCATAAACGTGCACGTTCGTGAATATAAACGGACCTAACATAACTCTATTCGTTTTTGTTATACGAATAATTCATGAATAGTGAACGTTCTGTTAATTTATACCTCTTGATCATCCCTCATTTCACAGCCGTCCGATGTCTTCCCTTCCAATACCCCTTCCCTTGCGTTTCCTCGGCAAACATTCACACCGAATCAAACCCAACCACCAACAATACCGTTGTGAATCCCGGTTTTTCTCCCAACCGCTGAACCACTTCAGCTTCTTGGATCTCCCCGAGTTCCGACAGCGTTAACTTATCAACCCCGAACATTGGGTTGGCCCTTCTCGTTTAGGCCCAATGTTCCTCCACTGCGGCAACGGAGATGACATCGAATTGTTCGCCGTCGACACCGGTTTTGTCTGGGACGTCGCACCGCGCTTCGGTGCCATGATTCTATGAAATTGTAGGATTTGATTCACGTCATTATTGAAACAGTGTTAGCCGCATGGAGGAGGCTCAAGCATCCTCGTGTTGCAGTTGGGGCGCTTGCTTCATCAGCTCCTATTCTTCAGTTTGAAGACATTGTGCCACCAGAAACATTTTATAATGTTGTCTCTAATTCTTTCTAGGTTTTATCACATATGTGTTATTAGTTAGTTTGGTCTTTGTTACATTTTGTTGTTTATTGGGAAGAATTTATATATTCTAACACTGCCACATTTTCTAAAACTTTCCGCTTGTGTCGGTAAGAACGATGGCAGAATTGGCATATGTGCATTTCTGTAAGGTATATTCAAGTGTTCTTACAGTTTATACTTGAAAAGTTTCAGGCGCTCATCATATCGACTTGCGTGCCTCCACGATGGAGGACCCTGATTGGTTAGTTGAACACAGGGCAACAGAGGTCGAGTTGATCCATGGCTGGCTCGATAACTATCGTAAGAACATGAAAGCAGCCTTCAAGATTTTGATAAAATGGTGTGTAAGTAAATGGATGTTTAAGTGTTTGCAGCAATGGGAAACCATGCAATTCATTGTAAGATGTTGCAGGGTTAGAGATTTTTAAAAGGGAATAAAACATGGGAAAGCTTTCATGATTATTAAAAGATTTAATACCAAAATAAGTGTCCAAAGTATACATAAATTCTCGAATAGGTGCCTAAACTATTTTTTGACCCATCCAGGTGCCTAACATTATAAACATTACCTATATAGGTGCCCAGACCGTCAACGACGTTAACTTTCCCGTTAAGTGACACGTGTCACAATCTAGTGATTCTAAATTTTTTATTTAAAATTTAAAAAAATTAAGTGCCCAAACTATACCTAAATTCTCGAATATGTGACTAAACTATTTTTTGACCAATCCATGTGCCTAACGTTACAGACGTTGTCTATTTAGGTGCCCGGACCGTCAACTACGTTAAATTTCCCGTTAAGTGACACATGTCACAATCTAGTGATTCTAATTTTTTTATTTAAAATTAAAAAAATAAAATTATATATATATTTTAAAGAAAATCATAAGCAGTTTGAAATAACACCAAAAACTTTGAAAACCTTCATTTCAACCCCTAAACCTACACCATCCATCACCCTTTGTCGTCGATGAAGCTCCACCCGACCTCATCTCCCCCGACGACCAAAACCCCCATGAAATCGTGATCGATCGACGATCGATTGACGGCGAATCGACGTTTTATACCCCGCGAACCCTAGGATGAAAATCGTCATCTCACGCGATCTGGACAGCCAATTGATGACAACTACGATGGCATATGACTAGGAGGATGACAAGGACTACGTCGGAGGCGATGATCGTGGCCGAAAAGGGCTGCAGCAACGGGTTAAAGATAGGATTTGGGGATTTTAGGTATTTTGGGGATTTTTTATAATTTAAGAGAAATTAAGGTTTTTTTATAAAATATAATAGTTTTTAAATATATATATATATATATATATATTTCAAAATACCAGATTGTGACACATGTCACTTAATGGAAAAATTAACACCGTTGACATCCTGGACATCTAAATGGATAATATTTGTAACGTTAGACACTTGAATTAATCAAAAAATAGTTTAGACACCTATTCGAGAATTTAGGTAAAATTCACACACTTATTTTGGTATTAATCCTTATTAAAATAGGGTGTCCTAGTAGATAAATTTATGATTCAAACATCAATGATCTGGTATTATATATATGATTGAATTTTGTTTGATTTTGGATTTCATTCTCAGTGAAGAGATGGTGGTGGGATCAAGAATCCACAAATAGACCTTAGGCTTGCTCCACTAGAACTTGTTTTCTTAAACAAGACGAGTTTGGGATTAATGAAAACTTTTCACAAATAAGAGCATCATTGCTTACGTTTGAAAGTATTGAAATTGCGACAAGTCATAACAGTAAAGGATTTGTATTATCGATCAAAATTTAAACAATGTTTACTCTCTCTTTTAGTGAAACGTCTAATTCAGTGACCAAGTGCGTGGCCCGATGGCCAAAGTTGGATTCATGCTCCCAAACGTTTCAAAGTTTTCTTTGATTTTATTCTCATAAGATAATGATATATGTCGTCGTGGTCATCATCGAATAAAATCAATTAAAACTATAATTAATTGTTGACCCCAATTATTTTATTTAGTTGTCCTCCCGGTTTCAAGGTTATATTGATTAATCCGAATCGACCTGTGTTGCATACCTGATTTTGATGGATGAATCTCCTAACAGGAATTTTTTATATACACAAAAACTCAAACTTAAAACTTTACTTAAACATAATCAAATTATTTACAACTTAAACCACCCTATTAAAGAACCCAAGTTATTGACTATGAAATAGAAAATAAAATGAAAACTAAAAAAATATCTTTTTTTCATGCACTTGCAGCCTATTAAAGATGCCCTTATTATCAGGTCATATCATAGATAATTTTAGGCTTAATTATAAAATAGGATAAATTACACCAATCAATATTAAAGTTTATTATTTATCCTATTTCACTCACTATACTTTAAATCCGTTTAATTTCCTCACTAAACTTAAAATAATTAACATTTTTTGTCACTCAGCCATTAAATATTTAATAGCGTTAAAACGACATGTTTTAGGAAAATAAAATTTTCACAAAAATGACATCTTTTTGTATCTATAAAACAACTCATTTATACCGTTGTTTAGTGAGAAAACAGTTGAGTAACCAAAAATGCTAATTGTGTTAAGTTTAGTGAGAAAATTGAATGAATTTAAAGTACAATGAGTGAAATAGGAGAGAGAATAAAGTTTAGTGATGATTGATGTAATTTACCCTATTTAATAAATGCCCAAACTATTTCACGAATATGTGCTTAAACTATTTCACGAATATGTGCTTAAACTATTTTTAACCTATCTAAATATCTAATGTTATAAACGTTATCATTTTAGATGTTCAGATCATCGACGGTGTTAATTAACTCCATTAAGTGACACATTGATAATTTTATTATCAGTTCGGATCCATCTTGATTTGAAGATCCGATTATCGGATCCAAAGTCAATAAGATTCACAATGTAACCCGGGCTTTGAAATGGTTTACCTCCGAGTCTGATATCCCCAACGACCACACTAAACAGTTGACTGCTCGGGATCATCCGCGAAATCTCGCTCCCCGAAAATGGCAAGTTCCACAGTGTCTTTCCTCCTCGTCCTTCTCTTCATCACCGCCGTCCTTTTGCAATCCTCTTCATCATCCCCCACTTCACAGCCGTCCGATATCTTCCCTTCCAACAAACCCCCGCGCTTTCTGGGCAAACATTCACGCCCAATTAAACCTAACAACCAACAATACCGTTATGAAACCCGGTTCTTCTCCCAACCGCTGGACCACTTCAGCTTCTTGGATCTCCCTACGTTCCAACAGCGTTACCTTATCAGCACCGAACATTGGGTAGGCCCATCCCGGTCCGGTCCAATCTTCCTCTACTGTGGCAACGAAGGTGACATCGAATGGTTCGCCGTCAACACCGGTTTTGTCTGGGACATCGCACCGCGCTTCGGTGCCATGATTCTATTCCCAGAGGTACGTTGATATGTTAAATTTTTTACTCACTTTCCTTTTTTCGAAGGCCGTTTTTGGTTGAAAATAAGTAAATGTGATGTTAATGGAATGGACAGCATCGGTATTATGGGGAGTCAATGCCGTTTAGAAGTAGAGAAGAGGCTTATAGAAATGCCACTACTCTTTCTTATCTCACAGCCGAGCAAGCGCTTGCTGATTTCGCACTCCTCATTACTGATCTGAAGCAGAATTTGTCCGCCGAAGGGTGTCCGGTTGTTTTATTTGGCGGTTCCTATGGAGGAAGTATGCCCATCATTTATTAATTCTTTATTTGTTTTCCAAATGAAACAATTAATTTGTTCTAAGGAGTAGGATGTATATGAGATGGTAGAATTTGATTTGTGGAATGGGTTTTGATTCATGTCACTATTGAAACAGTGTTAGCGGCATGGATGAGGCTCAAGTATCCTCATATTGCTGTTGGGGCGCTTGCTTCATCAGCTCCGATTCTTCAGTTTGAAGACATTGTGCCACCAGAAACATTTTATAATATCGTTTCCAATTCATTCAAGGTTTTATTACATAGATGTTCTAATTTAGTTTTGTTTTTGTTTGTAGTGAAGTATATTTGAAAGCTGTTAACTTTTTCCTTATTTTATTCTTCTTTCAATATATAGCGGGAAAGTAGTAGCTGCTTTGACACTATTAAAAGGTCATGGAATGCACTGGCATCCGAGGGTCAGAAGGAGGATGGCCTTCGGCAATTGTCTAAAACTTTTCGCTTTTGTCGGTAAGGACAATGGCAGAAATTTGTATACCTGCATGATGCTCTGATTGATTTTGGTATGATGTAGAATTTTTTTAGTGATATAATTTGAAGCTCTTGGCAGGGAACTAACGAGCGTCCAAGCCCTAACAGACTGGTTGGATTCTGCTTATAGTTATTTGGCAATGGTTAATTACCCATATCCTTCAAATTTTTTAATGCCTTTGCCAGGACATCCTATAAAAGAGGTTAGTTGAGATTGTTATGACTTGAAACTTATATTGAGGCTATAGCATACCATTTATACCCTAACTATATGCAAGATGGATTTAAGCATGTAGGGTAACAAAGCTACTTCCTGAACTACTCTTCCATCCTCCTCCTATGATGTTATAGTGCCACCGTTCTATGATGTTGTACCAATCGGAACATTAATTTTTGGTGAAATAAAAAAATAGAGAAGAAATCGGTCAAAGGTTGAGTTATAATTATTACATTTAGGGGTGTGTATTCGTTCTAGTTGAGTAAAAAAATTCGAGTTAGTCGAGTTGACGAGTCCTATTTTGTAACTCAAACTTTATTTGAAACTTTTTCGAGTAGAATTTATGAAAATTGAGTCGAATTGTTCGAGTTTTTGTTTAAATTTAATTGCAAATATTTATAATGTTATGGTTCTAAATTAAACGGCTTTCTATAACCATGTACGATATACATATATATTTCTTCATTTTTTTCTTAGTGATATACATATATCACACATAGTTGAGGGACTCAACTCGAACTTGAAGTCAATCCACTAATTATTAAAAATTTTGAGTTATTCAAGTCCTATTTTATAACTCACACTTTATTTGAAATTTTTTTGAGTCGAGTTTGTGAAATTACAAGTCAAGTGAATTAGAGCTTTTTAGCTTCGAATCGAGCCGAAAAATTTGGTCTTTTCCGAATTGATTTGAGTTTTGCTCACCCCTAATTACGTTGCATATGCACTATCATTTTTCTGTTTGTTAATTGCTGTTCTGAATAAACTTCAAGAAAGTGTATGTTAGTGTTACAGTGGTTCACATCTCTTGTAACTGTGTTTTACTGCAATTTTATGATTCTTGAATATGTGCTATTTGTAATGCAAGCTTTACATATGTAGTAAACACCTTACTGTTGTGGATGACTTTGATTTCATAGCTGTATGTAAATTTATTGAAGGTGATGAGAAAAGTTAAAGAGATAAAGATTAGTAGTTAATTTTGATTCATTAACCATGAATACAGGTTTCACTGCTGTTAGTATTTAATATTTTTGATATGGATTGTTTTATAGTAGAAATGTTTGTGTTTTTATGTGAGAATGCTACTTTCTTGTTAGGATCTCACAAATAAAGGAACTCTTGGCAATTCAAGCTTTATGTACACTTGTTGCAATGTTTTCCTTCATTT
The DNA here is from genome assembly GCF_006381635.1 of Hibiscus syriacus. Lineage (NCBI taxonomy): Eukaryota > Viridiplantae > Streptophyta > Magnoliopsida > Malvales > Malvaceae > Hibiscus > Hibiscus syriacus. Next base: position 1,214,572 of record NW_024062686.1, on the reverse strand, counting down.
TTGTTATGGAACTTGTTGCATAGTGTTGCTGTTATTTTTGGAACTTTGTTTTCTTGTGTGATCCAGCTGTTGTCTAACATCTTACTTTAATACATATAATCATATTGTAGTTATGCAGAAAGATTGATGGTTCTCCTGACGGTTCTAGTATTCTGGAGCTTATATTCAATGGAGTAAGCGTGTATTACAATTATACTGGCGAGGTTGAATGTTTTAAACTTGATGATGATCCTCATGGCATGGATGGGTGGAACTGGCAGGTCTTGGAATCATATTACTTTTTACTTCTAAACCAGTTCTATAAATCTCCAAAACATTATATAATTATGCATTATTACTGAATGTTTTTGTCATTTCTGGCTCTTGGCTTAGGCGTGCACTGAGATGGTTATGCCAATGTCTAGTGATCGAAATACTAGCATGTTTCCAGCATATGACTGGGATTACTCTGCTTTCCGAGAAGGGTGCAGGATGGATTTCCAGGTGATACCAAGGCCTAGATGGATAACTACTGAATTTGGTGGACATGTAAGAGAATAATATGTTACTATACGTTGGCTAGTTCCTTCAGTTTGCATCCTTTTCTGCACTGCCTTGAATGAAAGCTAATATGTTGATGTGAAGAATGATGAATAAGCCTTTGTGTTTATATGAAGGATATCGAGCATGTATTGAAATTCTTTGGAAGCAACATCATATTCTCAAATGGTCTATTGGATCCTTGGAGTGGTGGCAGGTGAATTCCACAGATTGGTTATTATCGATGTTTTAATCATCTAGTTTCTGATGAATGCTCATATTATTGTTTGCAGTGTTTTGAAGAATATATCTGAAACTATTGTTGCTCTTGTTACGGAAGAAGGTAATGCTTTCTGAAGTGATCTTTTACTTCATTTTTTAATGAGCATAATAAATATAGAGTGAGTAATGAGTTTTTCCAAGTTTTTCTATATATGAAAGACCATACCCTTGCCTGAATATATGCCGGAGATGAGTGCTGGACCCGTGTATTTTAGGGAAAGTGAAGAGTCTCAGAAACATAGATTACCTGCAAATTCATGAACTCTTGAGTTATAACACTTAATGCTGTTATGTAGAATTCAGTTAACAACATAAACTGATGAAGTTTGCAACTGATTAACTTCGGTAAAACCGGTATGATTCAAGTATTCAAACATCACTTAGTAATGCTGTTATGTAGAATTCAGTTAACAACATAAACTGATGTAGTTTGCAACTGATTAACTTCAGTAAAACCAGTATGATTCAAGTATTCAAACACTTGCAATGTTTCAGGCGCCCATCACATCGACTTGCGGTCCTCCACTAAGGAGGACCCCGATTGGTTGGTTGAACAGAGGGAAACTGAGATGAAGGTGATCCAAGGTTGGCTGGATGAGTATCATAAGAAAATGAAAGCAACCTCCTACATGTAGATAAAGGTTGTGTAAATATATAATCTAGGTTGTGCACTTGTGGTTGCCATCTTTTGGCCTTAGGCATTGCCAAAATAAGCTTATTATAGTTTGGCTTTTTTTCTTTGCTTATTCCCCCACACGACCACGCTCATGAAATGGATGCACTCACTTTAGGGGAAAACTGATGCTTTGTTAGAGCCATGAAATGTATGTTGGATTGTTTGCAGCAATGGTATTACTTCTTTTGTTAAGGCATGTAAGCCATTCGGTTGGTGTACTTTAGGGCTCCAAGTCCTAGAAATAAATATTTCAGAATATGGATCTTTAACTTTTGTATCATTTTTTTCTCTGAAAGATGATTAACTATTATTAAATAAACATAGATTTTTTTTTTTTGAAAAATATTTGAGAGGTGAAGAGAAAAATTAAGATTGTCTTCATTAGAAAGTTAAATTCTATAAATTTATATATAATAATATTTTAACAAGTTGTTGAATATTAAATATATCTTTAATTATTATTTTTTGTTTAAAAGAGTTATGTTGTTGAGCAAGCACATTTAATTGGTTGGTTAAGTTGCTCATCTTTGTTCTCTTATATTTTCTTAGGTCATTGTTTTTAGACCCAATAGGAGTAGGTCTGTAAATGAATTGAACGAACACAAACAATAGTATATTTATGTTCGTTCATTTAACTTTAATCGAACAAATGAACGAACACAGACAATTAAATGAACAAAATTTCTTGTTCGTGTTTGTTCATTAAGGAATATAGTTTGTTTGAATTCATTCATGTTCATTTGTGACAAATGATAAACAAACACAAACAAATGAATGTAAACGAACACAAACGAACGAACATACAATTAATTGGGTTTATATTTTAGAAGAGTTTTTTTTCCTTTTCAAATAATTGAAGGGTTTATATTTTATTTAATTGATTTGTGTATTTTTTATTTGGTTTTTAAAATATTAATGGGTTTAATGTTAAAATTTATTAGGTTTTCATATTTTAAACGGGTATAGAGATTAGACTGAATATAAACGAACGAACATAAACGAATTGCTTACCAAACACTCATGAACGCAAATGAACAAACAAACCCTTTGTTTGTGTTCGTTCATTTAATTAAACGAATGTAAAGTCTTGTTCATTCCGTTCGTTTAACAAATAAACGAATTTTTCTCCCCTCTTCCCCTCCTCTATAGATAGGATTATGATTATATTTAGAATTTGATGAAAAAAAAAAAAAGAAGGTTTTGTTGTTGTTTTTCTATCAAATAACTGTCACTAATACTATATCATAATTTTTGTTCTTTTATATGGTGCTTGTAACTCAGATAGGCAGCATTTGTCAAGCCGTCATGGCTTTAATTTATTTTTATGTCAAAATTGATAGTACTTATCATTATTCTCGATAATGATGTTCATTTTCATCTATTTTTCTTTAGAAATTATATCGTTTATATGACAAATTTTTTAATGTTGTTAATTATGACATTAAATTTTTATTTTCGTCTTAATTATATCACTGAGTTGTTAAACCGTTAATAGTCAGATAAAAAAGATATCATTTTGGTGAGGTGTCTACATTGGCAGCCAACAGCCACGTCATCGTGCTATTAATTATTTAATGGTTTAGTCATATAATTGAAACAAAAATCAATGTTCAGTGTTATAATTGACAAAATTAAGAGTTCAATAGTATAAATGATATTACGCCAAAAGCTTGGCTGTAACTGATGTAGTTTGCCTTTTTTTAATATATTTTAATTTTGTTCAGTTATACATATATAACTTTGATTTTAATTTGATTTAATTATATAAAATTTAAAAATAAATACAATTATTTATTTTTTATCAAATAAATATAATTATTTACATATACCAAAATTAAATAAAAACAAAATTTATGTATATAGTTGAATAAAACTAAAATTCATGTATAACATTATACATTTGACGAGGATTTATGCATAATTTTAGTATTTATTTTTATAAAAAATATAATTTAATGTAAAAAATATAATAAAATATGAAATTAAGTGTGTATAAAAAATTAATTGGTTTAGTAGAACGAGGAGCGAAGTTTATAAATAATTTTAGAATTTAAATTTTAAAATTGTGAATGAAATAAATTGTATTAGATGAAATACTTTTATAATAATAATTTTTTATTATATTTAATTTAAATTAATTCACTAATGAATTAGATAAAAGTAATTACCAAAAAAAAAAACAAAGTGGGTTGTAAACCAAGCTGAAATATTGCTTTATCTTTGAACGTTATCTAAAGAAATTTTAAAAGAATATACGTGATACACATTATTTTTTATGGCTTAATGTCAAAAAAAGTGCTCAAAGTATACCTTTTGTGTTAAATAAGTCTTACATTTTTTTGGCTTATCCGAGTGCCTAATGTTACAAACGTTAGCACTTTAGGTCTCAAGCTGTCAATGGCATTGGTCTTTCCTGTTAAGTGACATGTGTCACAATCTGATAATTTTAAAATATATATATATGAAATTAAAAAATAAGATTATATATTTTTTAAAAAGAAAACACATAAATTTTGAAATAATCCCTAAACTTTAAAAACCTTCATTTCAACCCTTAATCCACACCGAATGCAACCCTTTGCCGTCGAAGAAGATCCACTCGACCTCCCCTCCCCCTGGCGACCAAAACCCCTATGACATCGTGACCGGTTGACCACCGATCGACGATAAATTGACATTTTAAATCCCGTGATCCTTAGGAAGAAAATCGCGATCCCACAAGATTTCGATGGTGAATCGGCAACAACTATGTCGACATATAACTAGGATGATGACTAGGACTTCTTCGGAGGCGATGGTCGTGGCCGGAGAGGATGACGACGGTGGATTAAGGTTAGGATTTGGGATGTTTTATAATATAAGAAAAGTTAGGGTTTCTTTTTATAAATATAATAATATTTTTAATTTTTAAAAAATAAATTTTAAAATTATCAGGTTATGACACGTGTCAATTAACAAGGGAAACTAATGTCGTTGATGACCTGGACACCTAAAGTGCTAAAATTTGTGAAGTTAGGCATCCGGATGAGCAAAAAAAATGTAGACACTTATTTGACACAAAATGTATATAGTTTGGGTACTTATTTGGGCATTAAGCCTATTTTTATTAATTTTAAAAGAAAATACAATGTTAGATATATATTGATATTAAGTTGTTAGACGTATCATTTTGTGGAAGGATTTTCTACTTCATTTTTTATCAGATTTCAGAAACGTATTTTAGTTTCCAATTTAAAATTGAGCAGATCAAACGTGACTAAAGATAAAGATTTGATTGTAACAGCCACGAAATCCACCCATTAATTAACTTAACTTTTTAAAATAAAATAATAATTTAATATAGCTGACGTGGAACGTTGACCGCCATTATTTCTATTCACTTCTCATCTTTTTTTCCCGCACAATGGCGGCCTAAATCTGGCAATACGACACCGCTTTTATTTCACCCACAGTAGAAAGGTCATTCTCTTTGTGATTTCCTCTATGAAGAACAAAACCCGACTCAGGGGGTGTCACTCGGTAGCTCACTCACTGTTACTTTGATTCTTTGATATTGTTATCTTTTTTCAGAAGAGGAAACGAAAAAAAAGTTGAAGAATCTGATGAAAACCAGCTAAAGTCATACGGAAATCTAGGGTTTCGATAAGGTGATCGGGCTTGGAAGATGGCGAGTCCGTTCACGCAAGGTACTAGTAGGGCGTTGTCAATTACTCCGGGATCTCGGATTTTGAAGAGTCCTCTCGGTGAAGAAACGATCTGGAAGCGGCTCAAGGAAGCTGGATTCGATGAAGCATCCATCAAGAAGAGAGATAAAGCTGCTCTAATTGCTTATATTGCAAAGCTTGAAGCAGAGGTTTGCTTCAAATCTTTAAACTGATACTCTCAAATTATTTTCACGATTGTGTTCATTTTTAAGGCTTTGTTTGGCTTTTGGTGCAATAGGTAAAAGTAAAATTTTGAACGCTTAAATTGTGAACTCTGAAGGTAGATGCTAGAAAACAACAACGTGTCCAGTTTGTGTTCTAAATCTTCAAATGAAAATGATATATGTAAGCTTAGATGGAAAATGTTGGTAGTGGATCTGATCTTTAACAGATTTCTGCATAAATTTGAAGTAATTTAGCATTCTGTATAGGAATTTGTTTTTAATATTTTTGACAATGTGATCTATGGGGTTACTTTTCAATGTTGAACTACCAAATTAAGTCTTGGACATTGTTTCTGGTTAGAACTACTGTGTTTCGCTTAAATGCCAATTTAGTGGCATTCTATGTGTTTTCATTGCATGATCTTTGATGGAACAAAGTTGATTATTTACTTATCTGTTTGTACTTTTTTAATTATGTGTTGTTTCACTTGAGGTGGTACCCATTTGGCGGTGGACATTAGGGGCATCCAAATGACACCATTAAATTGAGGTGTAGGTTTATAAGAGCTTTTAGGAGCATTTATTATTTTTTTGGCGGCTTCTTTTATTTGTTTCATTGTTTTTGGTCAGCTTTTCTTGGCTTCTGCGTCATTACATTGGGATTGAGTACTTTTTATCTGGGCATTTTTCCTTTGTGTTTTCGCTTGTTAGTTCCAATGAATGGCACATTAGTAAGCTGTGATCTTTACCTAGTTTTATGTGAAACCGACTGCTTTGCACAAAGGATAAGAGTCTCGAGTGATGGCAGTCTTGGTTTATAGCATATTTCGATACTTGCATTGTTCACATGTTGCTCATAAATTCATGTTGTAAATCTTCATTTATTATCTGCTTTTCGTCGCATAGCTACTATTACTAGCATATTTACAATATTTATTTATTCTTGTATGTAGCTCTCTGACCACCAACACAACATGGACCTTCTTACATTGGAAAGAAAGGAGTTAGCTTCCCAGTATGAACAAATTAAAGCTTCTGCTGAAGTAAGTGAGCTAATGCATAAACGTGATCAAGCTGCACATATATCTGCTCTTGCAGAAGCAAAGAAGCGTGAGGATGGTTTGAAGAGAGCTTTAGGAGTTGAGAAAGAATGCCTAGCAAGCGTATGGTTATTATTTGGAGCCTCTCTCTTTCTTGTAGTTATTTTCCCTTTTTACTATTCTTTCAGCATTTTTATATGTTTCTTTGGACTTTGTTATTGGATTTTATAGATTGAAAAGGCTTTACATGAGATGCGTGCAGAGTCTGCTGAAACTAAGGTTGCAGCTGAAAGTAGATTAGATGAAGCACGTTCTATGATTGAGGATGCTGGTAAAAAATTTGCAGAAGCTGAGGCAAAGTTTCATGCTGCAAAATCTTTACAGGCAGAAGCTACCCTTATCCAGCGTGATGCTAAGAGAAAGATCCAACAAGTTGAAGCACATGAAGATGACTTTAGTAGACGTACTGTATTGTTAAAAAACGAGTATGTCATATGCATTGTGTTTTCTTTCTTCATGTTGTGGTACCGTGACCGTCATTTTCTTTTTTTACCGTTTCTCTGTTTTTCCCCATTGGTTTGCAGTTGACATGCTTTTATTTCCCGGGGGAATTTTGCGCTCTATATATAGTCTTTATTCATACAATGTAGTATTTGCTTTGCTGGATCGCTATGAATTAGGTCTTGTAATGAAAAGTTTCTGTAAATAAGAATCCACAACATGATTGCATAGTAATCTTTTTAATCTGTTTATATGAGAGAAACATGATTGAATCGCCTATTGCTGAAAGTGAACAAGTAAATACTAATTAGCTGGGTCAGTGTGGTTTTCTGCGGATACATGCATGCTTTGTTACATTTATACAGTTTGCTGATGATAATAAAATTCAGACAATAGTTTTTACCATGATTTCAGATTTATAAATTTGAATAAAATTTTTGGTTCAGTGAGTGTTAATTATTTGGTCCTATGTTTTAGTTCTGATGCAAAAGAGAGGGAGATCACCCGCGAAAGGAAATCGCTGAGTGAGAGGCAGAAGATTGTACAGCAAGAACATGAAAGACTGCTTGATGGACAAGCTTCCCTGAATCAAAGAGAGGAGTATATTCTCAGTAGAACTCAAGAACTAAATCGACTTGGAAAGGAGTTGCAGGCTTCAAAAGTGGACATTGAAAAGGAACAAAGAGCTTTGAAGGATGAGAAATCCAACATTGAGTTAACTTTAGTTTCTCTATCAAAAAGAGAGGAGGTTGCATATTTCATTTGCCCATAACAGTTTCTGTTGTGGAGTGCTGTTTCATGTGAATTTGTTGCTTTAACCTCATTGAAAGTTGCCATAATTCAGTGCCTCTCTTGTGCATGCAGGCCATTATGGAGCGTGAAGCTTTGCTTAGCAAGAAAGAGAAAGAGCTCCTTGTTTCTCAAGAGAAACTTGCAAACAAGGAATCTGTGAGTTACTTTGTTGAACACTCTTTAGTATGTTCACTTTATTTCTGTTTCATTTATGGGAAATTTATTCTTTTCACTGAATGATGCAGGCTGAATTTCGCAAGGTTATTGCTAGTCATGAAAATGCATTGAGAACCAGAAAATCTGAGTTTGAGAGCGAGCTTGAGCTCAAGCGCCAAATGGTGGAAGATGAGATTGAAATGAAGAGACGGGCATGGGAGTTGAAGGAGATGGATATAAGTCACAAGGAAGATCAAATTTGTGGAAGAGAACATGATCTTGATGTTCGATTGAGGATAATAGCAGAGAAGGAGAAGGAAGTGGCTGAGAAGTCAAATCTGATAGATTTGAGAGGAAAAGATTTGAGTGATTTTGAAAAGGAACTTGAGTTGAAGAAAGCCCTTTTAGAAGAAGAAAAGGAAGAGATCGGTAAAACGAAAGTAGAGCTTCAGGAGTCGCTGCTGTTATTGGAAGATAAAAGAAACCAGGTTGATCGTACAAAGGAGAAACTAGAAGCCCTGAGAAGTGATACACATGAATTATCAATTTTAGAATTAAAACTGAAGGAAGAACTTGATATGGTTAGGGCTAAAAAATTGGAGCTGATGGCTGATGTTGATAAGTTGGAAGTAGAGAAGGCAAAATTTGAAACAGAGTGGGATTCGATTGATGAAAAAAGAGAAGAGTTGCGAAAGGAAGCAGCACGCATTTGTGAGGAGAGAGAAGCAATTTCTAAGTTCCTCAAGGATGAGCGTGATAGATTGAGAAGGGAGGGCGATATGATGCGAGAGCAGCATAACAAGGATGTTGAATCATTGAATCGTGAGAGAGAGGACTTCATGAAAAAGATGGTGACTGAGCATTCTGATTGGTTCAACAAGATTCAAGAAGAGCGTGCTGATTTCTTGTTAGGAATTGAAACCCAAAAGAGGGAGCTGGAAAATAATATTGAGAAAAGCCGTGAAGAATTGGAAAGTTCTTTCAAGGAAAGAGAGGAAGCATTTGAGCGAGAAAAGAAAAATCAACTTGATCATATTAATGCTCTAAAGGAAATAACGGAGGAGGAGTTGGAACAAGCTACTTCAGAAAGGAGAAGGCTTGATGCTGAGCGGTTAGAAATCAAGTTGGATCGTGAGCGAAGGGAACATGAATGGGCTGAATTGAACAAGTCTATTGAGCAGCTTAAGGTGCAAAGACACAAATTGAAGCTACAAAGGGAATTATTGCATGCCGATAGAGAAGAGATACATGTTGAGATTGAAGAGCTAAAAAAGTTGGGGGACTTGAAAGCTGCTTTGGATAATATGACAGTGGCTCAAATGCAGCGCTCTATTGTTGAGCTTAGTCAGCAGAAAGCATCTGGAAGAAGGAATCTGAAGCAGCAAGCTGTCGTGCAAAATGTTGAATCTGGTTCGGATAAAAATAAAGTTGTTGCTCTGAATGGCAATGGATTCAACTCGCCAATGTCAAAACCATATAGTACTCCTAGCTCATCCCGTTTCTCTTGGATCAAGTGCTGCAGTGATTTGATATTCAAACATACCCCTGACAAGGCTCAAATGAAGCCTGAAGAGAGAGCTTTAATATCTGATTCTGACCATGAAGATGGATGTTTGAGATTAGCTGGAAGGAAAAGAAAAGCTGACAACATACCTACAAATGGCACTAAAAATAGTAGGCAAAAGAAAGATGCTTCTGTGACTGCAAAGGATTGTACTCTCTGGTATCTACTTCTCTACTTAATTGATTTTTTCTTAGCATGTTCTCTTTACAACGTCATTTGTTATTTTTTTTTCAGCGCAAATTCCATTGAACCAAATACAGTGCTGGATCAGCCTGCATTGATGTTGTCATACAAGCAAAGACAAGGAGGGTCTAATGAGTCCAATGTGTTAAATGTTGATAGAATAGTTGATATTTCTGAAGTAGTCCATGTAAAAAAAACTGTAGATGCTTTTTCCAATCTTGGAAATATTCATGGAAGTGATACAGGAGACAATGGTAAATCCAAAGAAGCATTTTTGGTGCAAAAAGCACGTATGGGGAATGTTTCTGAAGTTACCAAGCCCTCTCAGGTAATTTCTGGTTGTACTTGTCTGCAAGTTTCTTGCCAGCTTATTAGTATCAGCAGTCTACTAGACTCTTATTTACAATATGAATTCTTTGCTTCCTTTTGTCTTACCGATGTCACATCTCCATTTGTTAACAGTAGCATTTCCTGTTTTTGAGCAAGTTAATGTTTTTTTCTCATACTAGTAGGTATACAAACAAGTTGACAACTTCCATCTTCTAGGAACTGTTCCACTGCATTTTCTCAGAGCAAAATTGCCCATCTTATTGCTGTCCATGTTTAGTTTGATATAGGCTTCATAACTCGGTTTCCTAGTCAGACTTTTTTCTGTATCCCTAAGGTTTATGCGATTTTTGATTCTGTAGCAAAAGGAAGACAAATCAGGAGAAGATGAACAGAAATTTGTAGATGACGCAGCTGTCAAACCAGGTGAGAAAACCGAATTGAGGGCGGTGCTGAAACAGTTGTTGTAGCAGTATAATTTCTTTTTTAGCTTCTAAATTCGATTGATGTTTGAACTATGATGAATCATTGAATTTGAAACAACCTTCTAATTACTCCTTTTGGCATATTGCAGGATAGAAGTGACTAGTATATAATCGGGAAGGGATCAATTTGTGTTGTAGCAACCGAAGCTAGCAAACCATTTTGATCAACTAATTCGTAAATAAAAAAAGAAAAAGAAAAAAGGAACATGTAAATGCTTGTCCATCCTCTTTTCTTTTGGTGGTGGTTTCTTTAGTGTTACATTTCTTGGTGTATGTGTAGTAGTGGTGACAGGTATTGGTTGAGAGTGGATTGTGATGGTTTGATGGGGTGATAATTGGTGTGGTGTTTGAAATTGTTGGGATGTATTCATGCTTTGGTTTACTCCCCCAATGTAGTGTGGGGTTTGTTTTAGTTAACCCTCAAACTTTGAACTGTTGCTGTTAGTACTATTATTGTCATCATTATTGTTATAGGGTTGATCATGTTGTCTTGTTTTTGCATTAATCTTTTATGCTGAAAACAGAAAAACTTAAGGTGATTGCTCGCTTGAGAGTGTGTTTGAGGAATTTAGCTGATCAAAATCTCACATAAATAAGTATGAAGGTAACAAATCCAAGACTTAATATTAATTAAGATTAAACTATATTATTTGTTAGTGTATCAGGTTTGATTGATAAATATGTTATAAAATAAAAATATATTTTTTAAAATATTATCTTATTTGTATTTTTATATTATTGAAGTTACTTATATGTTTTTTTTATGAATTCAATGATATTTATGTTATATATTTTTATATATTTATTTTTGAAATAATTAGTTTGAACTTATTAAATTTCATTAGTTTAAAAGATTTTGAAGATTTTATAATTACGAATTCTTGTACGGATATATGCATGTGTGAATACTTAAAAATAATAATATTTCATAAGAAAGCACGAACTAATTTATCTCAGTGATTAAAAGGAATAGTTGTAGTTCTCAGAGGTTATGGGTTTGAGCATTATTGATTGTAGTAGGGTCAGGGCCGGCCTTGGGCATAGGCCAGGGGGCAACCGCCTAGGGTCCCAAATTTGGAGGGGCCTATTTTTTAAAATTATTTTTAAGTTTAATAATTAAAAAATATTTTTAAACATACTTTTTTATTTTAAATACTTGAAAATATGGTAACTTAGTGGGTCCTAATAATTAAAAAATATTTTTAAACATCATTTTTTGTTTAAAAAACTCAAAGATATAGTAATTTAGTGGGGCCCCATTTTAATGATGGAGAAATCTAAGTATGGGCCCCTACTTGTCTTCTTGTCATCACCTTTTGGCCTAGGACCCTTAAAATGTCAGGACCGGGCCTGAGTAGGGTGATTAAGCGTTGACATTTAATTGAACGTTCATTGTCAAATGATTGAGAGTATTTAGAACATATATTATATCTACTATAATCATCTAAACTATTAGAAAAGTTTTTTTAAAACTATTAAAAAAAGTATTTATTAAAAAAAATATTTTCTATATTATATTTAATAATTAAAAAAATAATTGGTGGACCAAGGCTCCCCTTGCCCCCATCTTGGTTCCGCCCGAGTATTGATAATGAATACTTTATTATCGACATTAAATTTAGCTATTGGATTTTTTTTATAGAATATACAACATCGATACTTGAAATTCAATATTGACGTCGTTCATTCATTATCGATAATGAGTAGTATCAGTGTTACATGCGTAGAAATACATAATATTACATCATTTTGTTTTAAAACATAACTAAAATACTCCCAAACACGTTCGTCTATATCAAATCGAATTAAATGCAACTTATTTGAGCGCTTCACTAATAATAAAAATGATCACGAAAACATACTCATTGCAACAAATTTATCATTAGAACATGCTTAGGTTCTTAACATGCAATTGTGTTGTCTAGAGTTGGTTAATATGCTCGATTTACTTCTAAAAGTGTAAGAATATGCCTAAGTGTTTCTCCCATGTACATGTAGTTACTTGCCGGAGTTGGTATTAATTGGTCGGAGTTACCTTACGCAACCATACTTCCTGATAACAGATTCTTTTGTTAAGTATTGAAAACATAATATGGTTAATATTAGGCTCGATTTGCTTCTAAAAGTGTAAGAATATGCCCAAGTGTTTCTCCCATGTGAATCTTTCTAGCTAGTCTATTCTCTAAGCTTTTTTTTTTCTTTTCTTCTTTTCCTCAAGTAGTCGACAACAAAATCTCCAAGCTTTTGCCTATCTTAAAGGTGACAAAAACAAACGAAAACAACCATTTTTTATCACTGCAAACCGCGTAAACTCTCAACCTTTCTTTAAGCACTAATTAAACCCTAGAAAAGTTCACTTCATGTATTTCTTACAAGCAACTCTTGGTTCCAAACTTTACGTAGTTGGTGACGACTTCCGAGACAAAACAAAATCAGTTTTAGGATAAATTATTTTATAGTTTCGGCTCACCATGTCATCTATGATTCTAGTGAATCACATTCATCAATTTTAAAATAATTGTTCAGTCTTTATTTAAACGTAAGAAAGTGGTGAACATTTATTTAGAAAAAAAATGAGATAGAAAAATATTGTTGATTGAGATCATAGATGATGTGGTGAGCCGGATCCTTTTAATAATTTTTTCAGTTTTAGCTTTAATTCGCATCTAAATCTCCACAATCTTATACTTTTGGTTGGAAAATGTAATACGCGTGCGTAAAAGAATGAACTAAAAGATAAAGTTTTTTATAATTATATATATGTAATTTATGATCATCCATGTTTGTAACGTGAAAACCTAAATACACTGCATGCAAATCCCACACGGACTGAGTGCAGTTTCTCTCTTTGCCTACAAATTAAGAAATAACTTAAAGAATCGTTATATAATTTCAATGTGAACTATCGACAATGTGTTCACACTAGCTAAAAATTTATGGCTTAAATAGCTTCATCGTTCGTCTTGTTCCCGGTCATGGACGGATCGGAACGACAGCCGGGAAATCCATTTCTCGATATGGGACTCTTTTCTTAAGTTTCTCAACTCTTGGTGGCTCTTGTTTTTACTGTTAGTCTTTGAATTAACGAAGGGTTTTAGCCTTTGCATGGCGAGTTTCAGGGTATCTTCCGACATGTTAGCGAAGCAGACTCGGAACCAACCCGGTTCACTGCAATGGCACGAAGAACCGGGAGAAATGTTCAGTTTGACATCGTAAACTATTCTTTCCCACAGCTCCATTTCGGCTTCGAATGTGTTGGTGCTCAAAAGGTGCCTCATATCGACCCAACAGAACAGCCCGGCATTGCTGTCTAAGCAGCCGATGCCGGCTTTTTCGAGGCCGGAAACCAACTTCCTCTGTCTCTTTTGAAGCCTCTTCCGGTTTTTGGCAGTGTAATAGTTCCTGAATTTCTTGTCGGATAACATGACCGAGAGAAGATACTGGGTTTGTGACGAAACTAGGCCAAAACTGGACATTTTTGTGGCGGCGGATACAACAGTGGGATCGTTGGAGTAAATTGCCCCAACTCGAAAACCAGAGAGACCCAGATCCTTGGAAAGACTATAAACAATATGAACTCTATCCCAGACCTTGGTTTTCTCGAGGTTTCTGTCTTTCAAAACTTCCATTATACTTACGAAGCCTGGGGAGCTAAAAACAGTTCCCGAGTATATCTCGTCGCTTATTAAATGAATTTCTTTGTCAGTAATAAATTTGATGAGAAGGTCCAGTTCGGCTCTTTTCATGGTTGTGCCCAATGGATTTGAAGGGTTGGAGATTAAGATCCCTTTCACCCTTAGGTTCTGTTTTCCTGCATGCTGATAAGCTTCTTCAATGGCGGATGCAGTGATTTGAAAATGGTTGGAGCTTGTACAGTGGATTGGTACAATCTCAACACCAGTTCTCCACTTGAGATCTCTATCAAATCTGTGGATTATACATCATTTATTAGAACGTGTTTGATTTTATGTAGAAAATCAAGCACTTTTTTTTTTTCGTTGTTAGTAATTATATTTATAACATACCCCGGGTAATATGGTGTAGGAAGAAGAAAAGCGTCGCGTTGTTCGGCGAGGCAAAACATGAGCGTTTCATTGGAGGAAGTTGCACCGGCGGTGAGTACTATGTGATTGGGATCAAAACTTACTTTGGTTCCTCTGATTTCAGCCATGAAATCAA